>NW_026652291.1:28934679-29075997 GCF_009828535.3 Hylobates moloch | reverse complement strand
CTGGCTCAGTCTGGTGGGGAAGGCAAACTGGAAGCCACTGTATGGACAGTGGTGTATCAGGGGTCACAGAAGAAGCTGTAGGGGCCAGTGCAATTTAATGTACACGTGTTATTTATTTAACCAACATGTATAAAGGACCTACAATGTGCCAGGCACTGGATGCTGTGGTTGCAGTGGTAGCGAAGACAGACATGGTCCCTGCTTTCACAGAGTGTACAGTTAGGTGAAGAGGAAACAAACCAGCAGGTGCTCCATGTTTCTTTTTAGATCTTCCCTTGTGTCTTGTACACAGTGGGTGCTCAATGATTGCTGGTTGGTGGGTTCTAAGTTGGCGAATTCTCTGACTGTGCCATTCTCTTCCCGCCCCTCACCATGGCTTTGTGTTTTTGAAGTTGATTCCTAAGTTGGACTTTTACTTGCTGGGCTGTCCCCTGTCCTGATTCTGCAAGCTCTGGTTTCAGGTGTCATAAGTTAATCACATCAACCAGCATTCATTGACTGCTCATGATGCGCCCGGTGCTAAGCACTTTGCTGGCATAGTTAATATAATCTCATGTAATTGTCACAACAACCCCAGAATAGCTTCTATTATTCAACCTGTTTTACCAAAGGGGAAAATGAGGCACAGGGATGTGAAGTCACTTATCCAAGATTGCACAGCAAATAACTGGCAGAGCTGGGATATAAACCCAAACACTCTGGCCCCAGAGTCTGTGCTGTAAACATGCCGTGTCATCCTGTGGCTTCCTCTTACCATGTGGAAAGCAGGTCAGAAAGATCTCTTTTCACCCATCTAAAGAATCTTGCTGCCTTTTAGTTGATGGGGAGCCATTGCCAGGTAGGTCCAGGCTGTCCACATCCTCCAGGAATCGTGGAATGTCAGTGCTAAGGGTCCTTAGAAGTCCTCTCCTGCACCCCTCTCATGTTTCAGCCAAACAAACCAAGGCTCAGCGATGGAAAAAGACTGGCCCAAGGGCTCAAGACCAAGTCTTGGCTGAGTGGTTCTCCTGGCCCTGTGTGTCCACAGCCCCAGGCTGACTTCCTGAGCATGGTTTTACATGGTTTAATAGAGAGCGGGCAGCAGATGGCTGATCTTGGATGGAGGGGCAGAAAGGCCCATGACCTTGCCTCTGCACCTGCCCCACTGCAGTCCTTGAAACTAACCAGACCCTGATTCCTGGGCTTTCAGACCCCCTGGTCCCTGACATCCTCTTCATGGCTGGGACCTCCCGCTCCCTTCCTTCCATTGTCTTTCCTGCTGGGGTGACAGAAACCAGCAGCCTGCTCTTCTCCCCAGGATCCCCAGGGCAAGAGCAGGAGTGAGAAGAAGCCACTGAAAGCTCAACTGCAGGAGCTGCAGTTCCCTGGGGACATCTGCCTGGGGGGCGCTACCCACTCTTTACTCACTCACACGTTCCAGCAAAGGTATTAGCATGTGCTAGGTGCGGGATACAGTAGTGAACAAGACAGACAAAAGTCCCTGTTTCAGTGTATCTTACATTTATGGGGGTGGGGGATGGAGGAGGCAGACAAAATAGCCAAGATGGTGAACACATTTAGTGTATTAAACAGGTAAGTGCCGTAGAGAACTAGTAAAGGAAGGAAGTCAGGGTGATGTCCACTGCCCTTCACTATCCCTATAGGAGGTGAGGCAGAGAGCCAGCCCTGTACAATTCCAGAGAAGAGATTCAAGCAGAGAATGTAGCAAGTGCAAAGGCCCTGAGGTAGGAACGGACTAGGGGTGTTCAAGGCACAGCCAGGCCAGTGGCTGGCGTGGCGTGGATGAGGAGAAGCATAGAAGGAGATGCAGAGAGAGTGAATCTAGGCATGGGCACCTTGGGATGCTGCTGATTAAAGGTGCCAGTGAGAGACAGAAGTCACTTGCAGTGGCCGAGACTCTGCTGGGGCTGATGCATCCTGTCCCATGAGTGGGAAGGCAGATCTGGCATCTAACTTGGCAGAGGTAGAGTACTTTCCCCATGGAGCTGCCGTGGGTGGTGCAGGATGCAATAGAGGTGTCAGGTAGGAAGGTAGGAAGTGTTTGTGGTGGTTGGTGCTCCTGTTTGTTCAACTCCTGCCTCCAGATCAAGGGAGTTTCAGAAAAAGACGGGTCCACTCATACATCGTGACTTCTTCTCACCTTGTGTGGTGCTGTAGGTGGAATCCATAGAACCTTCTAGAAAATAAGCAATGGGTAGGTGTGTGTGTGGGCGGCGGGGTGGATGGGGAAGGGCAGGTGCTTGACTGTTCACCTGAAGCTTCATCAGCAAGCTTTCACCTTGGAAATAATCTTTCTCTTTGCTCCAGCAAAGGGCTTCTCAAAACTGTGGTTCCCACAGTTGTCCTAGGAAGGAGGCTTTGGTCAATCACCAACTTTTCTAGGAACTCCTGAGATCCTGATCCTTGTTCTGAGGGGGACTGTGCTGAGAGCACACCCTCCATGAACACTGCCTCCTTTGCCCAATCCTACTCCTACTGCCACGGCCTCGGCTAGGAGTCCCTGACTCGGTGTAGGGTTTTGGGTGGACACAAGCTCCGGGGCTGCGGCCGTCTTGCCCGATGGGGCCTGCAGCTTCTGCTTTCCATGCAAGCTTACATCGCCTCCTCCTTCCTTCCTGCAGCCGCCTGTCTCTGATTTAAGGGCAGGTTTTATTCCCGAGCTGCCTCGGGGCCCCTCTTTCTGATTGCATTAAAGTCTCTGCAATTCTCCCCTCATTAATGATTGGCATATTTTTACCTCTCACTAAAGGAGCTTCAAGGCGACTCCCAGGGGGCCCTACTCTCCGAATGAAACAATTTCATCCTGCTCCAGAAACGCATTAAAAAGGGTTTGTCAGGATCTTATCACCAGTTAGAGAAAGCTAATCAAATTACTTCTATTTATTAGCTGGTACAGCAGTGTGTCATTCCATCAAGCCCTGGCCCTGGCTCCAGCCCGGGTGGGCATGGAGCGAACACCCAGGCACCCTGGCTGCTGGAGGAGACAGTGCCTGATGGGAGCCTGCTGCCCAGCCTCTCTGCCCCAGCTAGCACCTCTGTGCCAGCCCTGCCAGCCAGGAGAGCCGGGTGAGCTACTAGGGCACCAAAACCATGGACATCTGTTATTCATCAAAGATGGTTCCTCAGGGCTGCCTGCGTCTTCTCCTTAGCCAGACGGCACATCTCAACTCCAGGCTGCCTGTCCTTGGCAAAGCCGGGTATGAAATTGCGGCATATTTATAGGACACATATTCTCCCCTCCTTTCGAAGAGAGGGGTATAGCTTATTTTGTGTTCCTTTAGGAAATAGGTTTTCTTTTTTTAAAGAATAGAAAATAGCAGGCCAGGTGTGGCGGCTCATGCCTGTAATCCCACCACTTTGGGAGGCCAAGCTGGGTGGATCACTTGAGGTCAGGAGTTTGAGACCAGTCTGGCCAACGTGGTGAAATCCCATCTCTACTAAAAACACAAAAAAATTAGCTGGGTGTGGTGGCCTGTAATCCCAGCTACTCGGGAGGCTGAGGCAGGAGAATCTCCTGAACCGGGAAGGTGGAGGTTGCATTGAGCCAAGATTGCGCCATTGCACTCTAGCCTAGGCAACAAAGCTAGATTCTGTCCCCCTAACCCCACCAAAAAAGAAAAATAGCATGCACCCCAAAGGGACCATGGATAATATGTTGTTACCTGCGTCTCATGTTTTGATAACAAAATGAACATTTGATTTTTTGTGCCCCATCTTCCAGTTATTTTCTCCTCTTTCCCACTGATGAGTATCATGAATTTATTATGTATCTTTCTAGGGCCCTAAAAAATCTTTTAAATAATGTGTATATCATATCCAAGAATGGCACACCCTAGTGGGCGCAGCTGCTCTGAGCCTCTGCTGTGTGGCATCACGGAAGTCAGCATGGACTCCACTTGAAATCGTCAGGTCCTCCATGCTTACGGTTCTGTGACTGTACCTCCCATGGCTCAGTTTCTCCATCTCCATAATGGGGATACTACCATCACTTACTTTGTAGGATTTGTTGTGAGGATGAGATAAGATAATGAATGCACTTAACAAAGGGCCGGGCACATGGTCAGTGCCCATGAATGGTAGCCATCGTCATTACCGTTGTCTCTACCGCTTCCACCTGCACCTCTTGGGGCCCCATGGGCTTCCGGGCTCCACCTCAGATGTGTGTATTCATACCCACCCAGCTTTAGGCTGCTTATGGACGTGTACTGTACCGTGTCCAGACAGGCCCCTGTACAGCAGCGTGGACATGCGTGTGCTCTGCAAGGAGCCCCAGAATCCCACAATTCACTGGACAGAGAAAGCAGGCTGGGTCAAAGAACAGGCCAGACTCTCGCCTTGGCCCGGCCTCCCGGAGCCAACCCAGGCTGGGGTAGAAGAGCAGCCTCCCACACCCACAAGCCCGGGGCAAGGGGCTCTCCCAGCTGCCTGGCTGCCTCTATGGCCCCAGGAATGGTTCAAAAGGCTATGCCGCGTGTCCTGTCACATCGCACAAAAGGACATATTGATTGGTTTGTAGAAGCATTTCCTGGGGTGCTTTATATCTCTCTCCCTCGTCACCCATAATGAAGGGGCTGAGTGCACAGAGGAGGGAGAGGCCGGGACACATCCATCCAGGTGGGATTTCTTCATCTTATCAATCAGGACTTTAATTAGACACGTCCGAGAGGGCAGTTCCATCTCAGGGCAGGCGGCAATCTTTATCAAGCATGCCACATCTCTAATTACTGTGTACTGACAGATAACAATTGGGGGGCAGGGTGGGGAGCCCAGGAGGCGGGGAAAGGACAGCAGGGCCCAGAGAGTGGCCATTCACCCAAGCAAAGTGTCCTTCCTAGGCAACCTGGAGGGAATCGCTCTAACTCTACGCCCAGGGGCCGGGGATATGGCCTCAGATAACACCCCTCAGAGTGATGGCTGGAATGAGGCACAGAGAGTGGCCAGGTCAGGAGACGGACAGATGTGAGCACCCCTGTGCCCCTGGCCCATGCTCCTGACACACATTTCTTTCTTTTCTTCACATCTGAGTTTTCTTTTTACTCAGTGTTTTTAATGGCATTGTTGAAAGAGCCAGCAAGACCTAGGCTTGAATCCTATGGTTCGGTTCTGTGGCTTCATGTCAGCCAGCTTATGTGACTTTAGACAAGTGACTTAACCTCTCTGGGCTCAGTTGACTTCACTGCCACATGGAGATGGTTCTACCTCCTGGTAGGATTGCTGTGGCCGGGAACTGAAATGAGATGTGTGCAGGAACGTGCGTTCTCCCCGTCCCCATCTTTCTTCTTTCCTTGTCCATCAGGTGAATGGCTTTATTGAGGGAATGAGGAGCAATTCAGTATCATCAAAGGCTAAATACAAAGTCTTTGCCTTTCTGGGGTGAATTTCCTGCTTAGCTGTGTTGACAAACCATGAGGGAGGACAAATCTGGACTTTGTAGACAAGGCACAATGCAGCAGGTTGGCAAACTTTGTCATGGGTGAGGGGCTCTGGCTTGGAGGTGATGGAAGAGGAATATGCTTCTGCAGTGGAGCTGAACTGCAATGTCTGCTCTCTCTGTTGTGAACTGAGTGAGCTCGATCATTGGTCCTCTCTGAGCCTCAGCTTCCTCATGAGCAGAACAGATGTAATCATCCCTCCTCCCAGGGTTGGAGAAGGGGCATGTGAAGTACCGAGACTCAGCCTGCCCCTGCACCCAAGTAGCTGCCCAGAAGGTGGGTCAAGACAGGGTTTCCCCAAGCCCCCTCTGATCTGTGTGCTCCAGCCTCCTGCAAGTGGGGTTTTCTCTTGCTCCTTCCTGTCTTCATGGACTGAGTCTCCTACCTCTGGGCTCCCTTCTCCCCTCTCCTGGGTCCTGGTGTTTCTCAGAAGGGAAGCCTGCACAGTCTTCGCTGAGTGCCCAGCCACGTTGTCCAGACAGCCCCTAGCTCTCCCTCAGCTGGTTCTCGGCCTGGGGGCCTTGTGTCCTGCTGTCCTCGTCCCCTCCCCAGCCACTACATTGTGACCACTTTCAGAGATACCTCAACATTCACACCTCACTGGTGGAGGCTTCAGCAAACAGTTCATGTACTCCCCTCCCTGTGGCCTCTTGGAAGCCTGCAGGTTTCACCCGGCTCTCCTGCCTCCCTCAGAGCTCTTGTCCCCAGGCCCTGCGGGCTGACATTTCTCTTGAGACTTGGCCTGAAAGCCTTTAATGCTCCTGCCCTCCAGGGTCTCAGGCCAAGTTTCCTAGGGAAGATGGGCCATGAGGTTCCCCAGGGAATAGAGTAGGGAAACAAAAGTACGTGCTGTTCTCGATGATCGTTAAATTGATCAAGGCAGTCTTGCTAGTTGGATAGCTCTATCCCTGCTCAGAGAGGTTAGCAAATTAATAAGCCCACCCACTGTCTCTGGGAGCCAGAATTTGACCCTAGCTCTGGTGTCCAGTTGGTATTCTTTAAACTACCTGGAGGGAAGTGAGTAAGGCTGGGCACTGGAGGCATGAGAATACCTGAGGATGCCTCTGGATAAGAATTCTCACAAAAAGCTTTGGCAAACTCATGTTTGTCCTTCTCTAGGCTGGCAGCGTAAAACCTGTTGGAGAATGGTGAGGAGTTGGAGGTGGTACTCTGGCAAGAGTCCACATGTCCCTGAGATTGCCCAGTGAGGCCGTGGCCTGGAGTTGGGCTAAAGGGGAACCCAGGAAGGAATTTCAGAATGCTAGGTGGGTTGGGACATGGGAGGGCAGGAGGTGGTGGCGGCAGTGATGCGGGTATACAGAGAAGGATAAGGAGAAGTCTCATCTTGAAGACATCAGAGCATATTTGGGGCAACGGGGCTAACACACAGTCCCCGTTAGAGAATATCAAAGGGCCCCACTGGGTGGCATTGTGAGATTTCCCAGGAAAGAGTCAGCACAATGGGCCTGAGTGGCAGGAGGCTTTCCCAGGAGTGAGCAGCCTTCTCTCTCTGGCTCTCTAAGTCAGACACACCTTTCAGAAGAGGTGGCATTCCGGCAGGGAAGAAGGAACAGCATGGGCAAAAGTGAGGGGCAACAGGGAACTTGGTGAGAGCCGTAAGCAAGCCTGTAGGCAAAGCCCACTGAGCCCTCAGGCCACTCCAAGACCAGGGAAATATTGCTGATTACAGTAAGGGCATTCTTCCACCTGACACCTGTCATGATGCTGATGCTGGTGCTCCCACTCGCAGGTGACATGATCATCTCCACTCATTCAGGTGAGGAGCCTAAAGCTCAGACAGGCAAAGAGAGGAACAGGCGTGGCTGTCTGCTTAAGGTTATAGGCTATGGAGCCAAAGACTTCTGGTTTGAATTTGGTCCACATGAGCTTTGATTTCCCCATCTGTAAAGTGGAAATAGTAAGGTCCATGCCACAGGGTTGTTGGATGTTGACCACTTAGCACATCTCCTGGCATGATTCCTAATAGGAACTTACAAATAATAACTGACCTTTTTGTTTGTTTAGAAAATTCTTGTTGAGCATCTACTCCATGCCAGGCATTGTGACAGGTCCTGGGATCACAGCAGTGAACTTGACAGCCACGTTCCTGCTTTCAGGGCTTTTATGTTCCAGTGGAAAGATGGGCAGGGATCGAGTAAGCAAAGAATGAGATCATTACAAATTAGACTAAACTGCAGTGAAGGAAATGAACAAGGTGATGGAGTGGACGGGGGAGCTGAAGGGATCCAGAAGATCCCCTAGACAGGGCATTCAGGGAGGGCCTCTCAGAACTTCTGACCTCAGGCCTGAGATGTGAGGAAGATTCAGTCATTGCCAAGAGCAGCCCAGGCAGAAGGAACAGTGAATACAAAAGTCTGGGTCTTCAGAATGTTAGAGGAACAGAGATGAGTTGAGCCAAGTGAGGGAGGGTGGTCCAAGAAGATGTTGGAGAGACAGATTAAGCAGGGCCTTGTACATCCTGGCAAGGAGTTGGTGGTTTATTCTAGGTATGGCATAAAGTCATGGGATGGTTTTAAGTAGGGGAGTGACGGCATGATACCATCAGTGTTTGAGAACATGGACTCTGAAGTCAAACTGTTTGGATTCGAATCCAACAAATGTTACCAACTCCCTCAAACTTAGTGTCTTAAAATATGAACAATCCTTTCTTTCGCTAACAAATCTGAAATGTGGGCAGGGCTTTGGGAGAGTGACTTGTCACCACACCTTGTAGTATCAAGCTGGGGTGGCTCAGCTGGAGCTGGAGGTGATGCCCACTCACATGTGTAGCAGGTGGTGCTGGCTGTTGACTGGGAGCTCAGTTGCGGGGACTGTCAGCCAGGGGCCTCAGTTCCTCTCCACATGGGCCCCTCCATGGGGCTGCTTGGGCTTCCTCATAGCATGGTGATTAGGTTCCAAGAGCAAATGTTCCAAGCTGCATGGCTTCTTCTGACATAGCCTTGGAAATTATGCATCGTCGTTTCCACTTCATTCTGTTGATTAAGCTAGTTACTAGGGCCAGCCCAAATTCAAGGGGACAGAAATAAAATCATTAATTTGTAGGAGGAGGAGTAAAGAATTTTCAGCCATGAACTACAGAAATTTGGAGAGGTTAGGCTAGATCAGAGACAAATCAGGCAAACCCTTGTAGGTAATGGTAAGACATTTTAATTTAAGTGTAATGTGAAGTCACTGGATGATTTTAGGTAGGGAGTGATGTCAAATGTAGGGGGAGATAGACTGAATATGATGATTAGACTGCCTGGATTTGAATGGTCGCTGCAGCAATAATTATTAGCTTCAGAAACATTTCATTACTTCTCTAGGCTCAGTTTTCTCATCTGTAAAATGAGATCAGTAACAGCACTAGCCTCAGAGGGTGAGTGTGAGGATGAAATAATGTAATTCTGTAAAAGACTTAGAATAATGCCTGGCATGTGTTATGTGCTCAAAATATTCACTATTGTTATTAGCATTGTGCTTTTATTTATTTATTTATTTTTAATTATTTTATTTTCCCACAAGTTACTGGGGTACAAGTGGTATTTGGTTACATGAATAAATTCTTTAGTGGTGATTTGTGAGATCCTGGTGCACCCATCACTCAAGCAGTATACACTGCACCATATTTGTTGTCTTTTACCCCTTGCCCCCCCCCACTCTTCCCCACAAGCCCCCAAACTCCATTGTATCATTCTTATGCCTTTGCATCCTCATAGCTTAGATCCCACATATCACTGAGAACATATGATGTTTGGTTTTCCATTCCTGAGTTACTTCACTTAGAATAATAGTCTCCAGGCTGGGCGTGGTGGCTCATGCCTGTAATCTCAGCAGTCTGGGAGGCCGAGACAGGTGGATCACCTGAGGTCAGGAGTTCAAGACCAGCCTGGCCAACATGGCAAAACCCTGTCTCTACTAAAAATTCAAAAAATTAGCCAGGCATGGTAGTGGGCACCTGTAGTCCCAGCTACCTGGGAGGCTGAGGCAGGAGAATGGTGTGAACTCAGGAGGCAGAACTTGCAGTGAGCTGAGATGGCGCCACTGCACTCCAGCCTGGGTGACAGAGTGAGACTCCATCTCAAAAAAAAAAAAAAAAAAAGGAATAATAGTGTCCAATCTCATCCAGGTCATTGAAAATGCTGTTAATTCATTCCTTTTTATGGCTAAGTAGTATTCCATCATATATATACACCACAGTTTATCTACTCGTTGATTGATGGGCATTTGGGTTGGTTCCAGGATTTTGCTATTGTGCTGCTATAAACATATATGTGCAAGTATCTTTTTCAAATAATGACTTCTAAGACTTGAAACTATAAAAATTCTGGAAGATACATTGAAAAAACCCTTCTAGACATTCGCTTAGGCAAAGATTTCATGACCAAAAACCCAAAAGCAAATGCAATAGAAACAAAGATAAAAGCTGGGACCTAACTAAACTAAAGAGCTCTTGCACACCAAAAGGAACAGTCAGCAGGGTAAACAGACAACCCACAGAGTGGGAGAAAATCTTCACAATCTATTCATCTGACAAAGGACTAATATCCAGAATCTACAACGAACTCAAACAAATCAGTAAGAAAAAAACCAAACAATCCCATCAAAAAGTGGGCTAAGGACATGAATAGACAATTCTCAAAAGAAGATACACAAATGACCAATAAACATGAAAAGATGCTCAACATCACTAAAGATCAGGGAAATGCAAATCAAAACCACAATGCGATACTACCTTACTCCTGCAAGAATGGCCATAATCAAAAAATCAAAAAACAGTAGATGCTGGCATGGATGCTGTGATCAGGGAACACTTCTACACAGCTAGTGGGAATGTAAACTAGTACAGCCACTGTGGAAAACAGTGTGGAGATTCCTGAAAGAACGAAAAGTGGAACTACCATTTGATCCAGCAGTCTCGCTACTGGGTATCCACCCAGAGGAAAAGTGTTGTGCTTTTAAACACTTGCTCTGGCTGCTCTGTAGAGGAGGAGTTGCAGAGTAGCTTGAATAAGATCAGAGAGACCCAATTAATAAAGCCAAGACTTGAATTCAGACCTTCCGGGCCCTCTGCTCACATTTGTTTTTTAGATAGGTACTGTGTGCCAGGCTGGGTGTCTTGCTTTCCCAGGGGTGCTGTCACAAATTACCACACACCAGGTAGCTTCAAACAACAGAAATGGATTCTCTCGCAGTTCTGGAGGCCAGAAGTCCAAAATCAAGGTGCTGGCAGGGCCATTTAAGGAAGGATCTGTCCATGCCTCTCTCCTGGTATCTGGTGGTTGCCAGAAATGCTTGGTGTTTCTTGGCCTGTAGACACATCATTAGGGCCCGCTTTAATCTCGCATGACCTCATCTTGAGTACACAGGCAAAGATCCTATTTCTAAATAAGACCACATTCACAGAGTGGACATGGATTTTGAGGATATACTGTTCAACCCAGTATATGGTCAGGGCTGAAAAGATGGAATCCATGCAGATCCTGCCCTTAAGGTGAAGGAAAGCTGCTCCTCCACCTTCTGCAATACTTGATGGGGAACTGCTATGTGTCCTAAGTGGGAATGTTCACCCCTCTGATCGGCTGAGATGCCTAGAACCCAGCCTTCTCTAAATCCCCAAAGGCCAGACCCTGAAATGACTTCCACCGGGGCACCCATCACTGGCTCACCCAGGGCAACACCCTTAGTGTCCTGGGTTTGAAAGCAGGAGGCAGAGAGTGTGGGGGTCTGCAGGTTGCTTTTGTCTGCTGAAGGGACTCCCCTGGGGCTAGGCCTCAAGATGCCGTGGGGGCTTGGTGCCGGGTGAGCTGACCTGAGCCTGGATTTCTGGCTGGGAGTGCCAGCCTCCATGCCCCTCTTTCCCATCCCCCAGGCAGCCGGACTCTGCCCAGGCACCTCAACTGGGAGCTGCTCCTGGGGGCTGCTCCCCACGTGCCCAGACCATGGGAGCGTCTGCCCCAGCTGCTCCAGACAGGCCACCCCCAGCTAAGCCAAGCCAGAGCCCTGTAAGTTCTGAGAGGTGTGCCCAGGATCCACTAGGATTCTGTAATTGGGCTGTTGTTCTTTCATTTTGCCACGCCATAGCATGCGGATTATAGACACCACATGCTATAGATTTCCTGTCAGAGCTCATGAATCAAGCTCCACTGTCTTATTTACTGTCGGCCAGCGGCTGTGAATAACATCGCCCCCAACACGCACGCTCACAGGCACGTGCTTGTGCAAACACTGCCCGCAGAGCCAGGCCGAGGCTGGGTCCTAGATGCCACTCTGGGGGCTGTAGCAGGAAGTGAGGCTTCTCCGACACCTTTGTCCCTTACCCTGGCCTCTTGGAAACAAGCAGTCTCCCTATATCACCGTGTAGGGAGACTGAAGCCTTCATATGTCATCTTTCCTCATCCAACTTAGGGTTACTGTCTGTGGGCTGAAGGAGGAGTCCAGACCCTAGGCTAGGCTGTGAGCTATCAGCCTATGCCTATGTATGTGGGTAGTGAGAAAACATTACTATTGTGCGTGGACTCTGGAGGCAGAGAGATGTGGTTCAAATCCCAGCCAGGTCTCTTAGTACCTGTGCGATCCTGGGCTGGTTACATGTTCCCTGAGTCTTAGTTTCCGCACCAATAAAATGGGGACAGTATTTGCTCATGAAGTGTGTGTGTACACACACACAGACACAGAGAGAAAATTAAATGAGAATTAAATGGGTAACACTTAGCACAGAATGGGGGGCCTGATACTCTAAGCTACTATTATGGACGCTAAAGCCAGTGCCTGCAGCAGTGCATGTCATAGACACCGAAATAGCTCACTTAATCTGCCCAACAACTCTTCCAGGTAGGTATCACTTCATTTTGCATATAAAGAACCCAAAGCTCAGAGGGGTTAAGTAATTTGTCCAAAGTTGTACAGCTAGTAAGTGAAGGAGCCTGGACTCCAATCCAGTTCTGCCTGACCCCAAGGTCCAGAGCATCTCTATTACACTCACCTTGAGGTCAGGGACTCTGAGCAAACATTTCAGGAGACTCCTCACCCCACTGAGCCACCAACCAGTCAGATCACCAATGGGTAGCAGCCACTTCCTTTCTTCTACCTGAGGGCACAGACCATGTGTGTCTAATTCACTGTTCTTTCTATATGTGACAAATAGTCAGGAAGTATTTGGATGGATAGGTGGATTCTGGATGGATGGCTGTGTCCCTACAGATGTCATAAGAATGACATCTGAGTATGTTTTAAACTATATACCTACCACACTTCCTGATGAATTTCTTTTGTTGAGTATCCTTCATTAAGTTGGTGCAAAAGTAATTGTGGGTTTTGCCATTAGTTTCAATGGCAAAAACTGCAATAACTTTTGCACCAACCTAATAATTATTAGCCACTTCAAGGTGGCACAAACGTGGTAAAATCATCATTAAAATGCAAATTCTTTCACTTCAATTTAAAGAGAGATGTCAGATGTCCACAAAGGAAACACTGATAACCTTTCCCCCAGGCTCAGCGCCAGACGCAGCCCTGTGGTGGATGTCTGGGGCTTGAGACTGTTAGTTTCCATAGACTTGCAAAAGGCTGTACTTAGAGGACAACAGGAGGTTTTCCAACGTGAATATTGTTTCCGTCATACCCACGCAGGCTGGTTTCTTAGTTTTCTTTCCTTGTGTCTTTAAAATGTAAGTCAGGAAAGAGGACCAGACTTCAATTTTTCTGGGCTGTCCTTCTGCTCACCTGTGCAAGACCTCAGAATCATCCTTAGCCAACTGAATTTTTAAAGCCAGTGCGGTTCCTGAGAAAGTAGGTCACTCAGTCTCTCCAAGCCTCAATTTCCTAGTCCATAAAATGGGACTGAGAATATCTGTCTCACAGGGATGCTATAGAGCTTAGAGTCTTCGATTCTTCTTCTCAAATCTAGGCTGAGGGATTATATTTTATTTATTTCCTTTGTGTCTTGGCAAGTGCATAGGCTGTGTTAAATAAATATGGCTGATTGTGGGGCTTTGGGGTGCCACCCAGGGCTTTGGGGACACTGCGCATAGTTACTGATATACCCCGTGTTGATGCATGTGTTAAGTCCCCTTTTACCTAGGAAGGTGGGTGCGTTTTCTTTCTCCCCACAAGAACAGAAACTTCCACAGAGTAATAAGGCCTGTAGGGCATATAGCATTTGAATGAGACGCACCTGCCCTGTGGGATGCCACTAACCTCAAGGCCTGCTCGTGAGTCATCTCCAAGCAGGCCCCCCTTCCCACTCCCCCAGAAAAGCTTTCACTAGCTTGTTCTGTGCCCAGAGGAAATGCTTCATCCTCAAATGTAATTGTGTCTGAGGAGGTGTCCTCTGTGACCAGGCGGGTCACAGAGCCAATGAGTGAGTCAGCGCATCCGGGCAGAGTTAATTAAAGCAGCGAGGGCTGGCGGGGCAGCTGGAGTCCAGGGTGGCTGAGCTGCTATGGCGGGAGACAGCTCCCATCAGGAATGGGGCCCACCGCGTGCCAGGGCTCCCTCTCTGGTCTCCTGGGCTCCAAAGGGTGCAAAGCGGGGATCACGGAAGGAGGCGACAAAGGGAAAAGGCAAGATCTCAGTGGCTCACACCTAACTCAATCTGCATTCTGTATGCAATATCCACAAATAATCAAGAGTTTCCTGCGACATCTCTGTGTCCAGAGGGATGCACTGGTCTGGGAAGGGAGGGGTAATTCTTTTAGATTGTCCTTAACCCAAGAAGGTGTGGCCTCCTGCGAGATGCTCAAGATCTCCAGGGTCTAGAATGGTGCCTCCCACATCCTAGGCACTTAATGGACAGCTCTAGAATGAATGCATGAATGAGATTTGGACTCTCTAGTTGGGGTTTATCTAAACTACCAATAGCCTAGTGGGTGGTAGGGTAAGGATGAGAAAAAGGAAAGCAGAGAGCATCCTCGTCCACTAGAATGTAAATTCCGTAGAGGCAGGTCATTTTGTCTGTTTTTTCCCTGCTGGGTCCCCAGCACCTGGAACAATGCCTGACTCTGAGTACATGCTCATTAAAGATTTGTTTAGTGATGAATGAATAGAGAAGGGAAAAAGGGAAGGAAAGACTCAGGAAAAGGAAAGAGCCTTTGCAGCTAGGAAAATATTGCTGCACTACTGGGGAAGTAGGGTCCATGTGCCTGGGGTGGGTCTAATGAAAACCAAGCTTACATTCAGTAAGATTCATCAGGCTTACTATTCTCTCTGCCACCTCACACTCCTTTTCTTGGTTACCTGTTCCTGTGGGAGACAAGTATTCTCTTAGTGAGTGATACTGGAGCGTTCTTTTCTTCCTCTACTCCCTTGCTCTCACCCACCAACCTGCCCCACCTTCTGAAACTCCTATCCTGGGGGAAGTTCCCATGAAGAGCTCCTCTGCACCTACATGGAGCATCTGCCCTGAATCTCTGCTCCTCTCCCTCCCACATAAGCTGGGCTGGACAATCCAGAAGGAACCTCTACTTCTCCCTAAAGCATGTCCGCCCTCAAGACAGCCAGGTGTGTGGGTAGGGCTGACCATGTGCCCAGCTTCCTTTGATCGTAGAAGACACTGTGCTGGACGCAGAGCAATTCAAAACAGCCCTTGCCCTCGCGAAGTTTGCTACCTTCCTAGAGAGATGGGACGTACACCTGCAAATGTCTGTACATCCAAAAAAATATCAGCAAGCTGAAGGGGTTTGAGAAACACTTGCATGGCTGCCCAGGAGATTCAAAGTGACTGTTGCCAGGGCCCCAACCTACCAGGATGGCAGAAGCCACTAGTGTCTGTAACTTCACATTGAGGGGGTGAGTCACTCCCCAGTTTTCAGATTTGGCACTTTGTTTATTTTCAAACCAGAATATCCTAAGCCAAGCAAATCAATATTCTGTCTCCCAGATCCTGAAGCCCTCTGATGAGCCAGGTACGATGACAGCTGTATCAAGGCACTTTAGGGGGTGATTGTTGAGGGAGAGAGACCAGGTCAGGCACAACTCCCCACAAGGCTGATGGCTTCTGCCTGATGCCGCCATGGACCACCTGGACACAGCTTGATGGACTAGCAGGACGCAGCTTCTCCTGCTGCCCTGTCCCTCAGCAGGAATCAACAGGCAGTACATCAGTGACACGAGGCTTTGGCAGTGCTGAGTGAGGCTGGCAGGTGAGGTGCAGGGACCCTGGGCACACCTGCCTGCTGTCTGCCTTGCCTCTGCCAGCTGAATACACCTTTGTCATCTTGCCTGGTAACCATGGGTTTGTTCAGTCAGGTAGAGGATGGTGATGCTGAGACCACAGGTTGGGGGTAGATGTCATTGTGGCCGGTGAGCTTTGCACCTGTGCATGACCTCAGTACTCCCCCACCCCTGGCCACTGTGGGGCTGGAGTGAGAAAAAGAACCTGGATGAAGGAGCACACCATCCCCATGAATGGAAAAGAATTAAAGTTAATATCATTAGAGTGGTTTCCTAGGGCAGCTATACCAAAGTACCACACACTGAGTGGCTTAAAAATAAACAAATGTATTGTCTCACTGTTCTGAAGGTTAGAAGTACAAGATCAAGGTATGGGCAGGGCCATGCCCCCTTTAAAACCCTGGGGAGAATTCTTCCTACGTCTTCCTCACTTATGGTGGTTGCTGGCAGTCACTGGTGTTCCTGGCTTGGAGCTGCAGCACTTCAGTCTCCTCTGTTGTAGCATGTCTGTGTCATCCGCATGTCTTCTCCTCTTCTGATAGGGCCACTGGTTGTACTGGGTTAGGGCTTGCCCTGCTCCATTACAGCCTCATCTTAACTTGACAACATCTGCAATGACCATATTTCTAAATAAGGTCACACTCTCAGGTACTGTGGGTGAGGACTTCAGCATATCTTTTTGAGGGATGCAATTCAACCCATAACAGCCATCAGTGTACCACCTTCTGGGTGAAGGTCAGGAATATTATCTCATATATGACACCATATGCAAAAAGCTTGTTTTCCTTTCTATTCAGAGCATATGACTTCTTCTCACCTCTTCTCATAAACCAACAAGAAACAAGGACTGGGTGAATGTCAGTGGGGGACTCTCTATAGCTGATGAAGAAGAGTATAAACTTCACTGAGTGCAGTGGTTCATGCCTGTAGTCACAGCTACTTGGGTGGCTGAGGTGGGAGGATCACTGGAGCCCAGGAGTTCAAGGCTGCAGGGAACTATGATGGCACTACTGCACTCCAGCCTGGGAGACAGAGCGAGACCCAGTCTCAAAAAAAAAAAAAAAAAAAAAAAAGCAAACTCCAAGAAAGCAAGTGAACAGGTTTTTAAGTGTCCTGTTCACTGTTGAGTCAGTGCCTGGCACAGAGTAGATTTGTCGAATGAATGGATAAGTGAATACGGTGGTTGGAGCTCCACAGGCTGGAGTGAACTGTGTGACTCTGGAAAACCACTTACCCTCCTGACCTTTTCTCGTGTGTAAAATGAGAATCAGAACAAGTACACATAATTTACACATCACTGGGAGTATTGCATAAGAACCTATGTAAATGCCTTAACTCGGTTCCCAGCATGCAGTAAGTGTTCAGTACATGTTAATTAAATCAGAACCTGTTGGCAGCCACTGAGCAGTCTTTGAGGTTTGGGGCAGCCACAGTAGTGATGCCAGCCTAGCAAGTGGGAACGTAGTTGCTCAACTTTTCTGCAAGAAAGGGTTGACCTGCCTTAACCAGGGAGCTGCTAGTGAGAAAGTGATCAAGCCTCAAGTGGACCTGGGAGAATAGATTACTAGAGAGGTATTATTACAGGGCACCGGTTGGGGGCACAGGCCCTGAAGCCAGACCCTGGGCCTTCAAATCCCAGGTTTGGCCCTAGCCAGATGTGAGGCCTCTGGCTCAGGGTAGCTCAAGTTTTTCCGACTATAAAGTGGAGACAATAATAAGATCTGGCTTTCTGGTGGTAGTGAGGATTGGATAACTGTGCATGGCACATGGTGAGCATTGTGTAAGTTTGGTATCACTAGTGTAACTTTTCTATGTCCTCGGCCCCGATTGCTCAGAGCTAGCTGATTGGAAAGCCCTAACCCTCGAACTCCGGGCTTTCTGGGAATGCGGGCTCTCTCCCCTCTTTCCCTCCGCCCCCACGCGCACACAGGCGAGCACTGGTCCGCACTCGCTAGTTCCCACCGCGCGCCCCTCGCTGAGCGCTCCGCACACTCTGAGATCCAGCGCGCCCTCTGGTGGCACACGGCCCCGAATCGCCGCGCTCCTGAGGGCCGCGCGCAGGGTCGCCGGGTAGGCACAGGCACGTCCCGTGATCCCGGGCCATTGCGCTCTGAGGCACCCTAGACCTTGGCTTTCGCTCTCTCCATTGCTCCTGTGAGAAAAGCTGACTCGCTCTGCGGCCTGTCTCACGAGGGTGCCATTGTCCCGGAGAGCCCGGGAGTTGAACCAGGCCCTGGATAGAGCTAGGGAGAGGGCAGCACCCCCTTATCTTGGTGAGGTTTCAGGGCTTGCCCTTCTGGTTCTAACCTCAAAGGAGGGAGTTTAGCTAGGGGACAGCTCTTTTTACAGTCCCCAGCCCCACCATTTTTTTTCTCTGATGTGCTGTTGAAACCGATGGGCAGCTAAAAGGCCCTCATCTCTGCAAATCCTCCTGACTTAAAGTTCACCCTGTATGTCTTGGGTTCACCAGCCATTACCATCCCCTAAGACTCGGGGATTACAATTTCCACTCTGCCTGCCTCTGTGTGGGTTTATTTAGGCCTTCCAGCCCCATCACTTCATCATCATCATCTGTAACGTTTATGAACTGCTAAGCATGTGCCAGGCACTGTTCTAAGTGCTTTGTGCATGTAACTCATTTTATCTGGACAAGAGAAGAAACTATAAGTACAGTAGAGCCTATGAGGAAACTGAGGCACAGGGCGATTAGTGACTTGTCCAAGATCACAGATTGTAAGGTCTGGGTGTGGTGGCTCATGCCTGTAATCCCAGCACTTGGGAGGCCAAGGCAGGAGGATTGCTTGAGCCCAGGGGTTTGAGACCAGCTTGGGCAACATAGTGAGATGCTGTGTCTCACTATGTTAGTTACAAAAAAATTAAAAATTGGCCAGATGTGGTGGTGTGTGGCTGTGGTCCAGCTACTCAGGAGGCTGAACCCAGAGGATCACGGGCCCAGGAGGTTGAGGCTGCAGTCAGCTATGGTGGAGCCACAGAACTCCAGCCTGGGCAACTGAGTGAGACCCTGTCTCAAAATAAAAATAAATAAAAGAAAAGAAAAGTAAAAGGTCACACATTGCAGGGATTTGAACCCTAGCAGCCTGGCTCCAAGCCGATGTCAGCCCCGCTGGGTCCTGCTGCCTCTCTGCTGAGCTTGGTGTGGCTGGTCCTGCTCCCTTACTTTGCATCCACATACCCTGACCTCTCCATCTGGAATGCCCTTCCTCACCCCCGGGAACTCTGCTTGGCCAACTCCTCTGTGAGCCCTTCTTTGGCCCCCAGGGTCCTCTACCCACCCACCCCCACCACCACACTTCCACCCTCACCTCTCCATGTGCCTGTCATCGGTGTTACTTGTTTGCCCCTACTACTAGGCTGTGGGGCTGCTGACAGCAAAGGCTGTTTTCTGTTCATATTTGCTCTCTCCACTGCCTAGTACAATGCCAGGCACATGGCAAGTGCTCATGCAGTGAAGCCAGGCTCACATAGCAGCAGCCTTTTTCCAGGGACATATCTCACCATTGCACTCTGAAGGGGGAGGACAAGTGCATTAGTCCCATTTTACAGATGTAAAGGCTGAGGTCCCGGGGGTGAGGGATTCGTCCAATATTGTGACCCAAATGGGAGACACTCTTACCACAGTCCCTTGTTCTGTGCTCAGTGTCTTAGGCCAAAGGCTTCTGAGGGACCAGAATAAGGTGAGGGGCTGACCCACAAGAACCCATGGGGTCTCGGGGGTGGAAGAGTATGCCTTGTTTGTGTAGGTAGGTCCTGGGCTTTTTTTTGAAACGAATTTTGCTCTTGTTGCCCAGGCTGGAGTGCAATGGCATGATCTCAGCTCACTGCAACCTCCACCGCCTGGGTTCAAGAGATTCTCCTGCCTCAGCCTCCTAAGTAGCTGGAATTACAGGCATCCACCACCACCATGCCTGTCTAATTTTTTGTATTTTTAGTAGAGATGAACATTCACCATGTTGGCCAGGCTGGTCTTGAACTCCTGACCTCAGGTAATCCACCCACCTCAGCCTTCCAGATTGCTGGGATTACAGGCGTGAGCCACCACACCCGGCCAGTCCTGGGTTTTATCTGCACGGGCCAAGGAGGACAGAATTTGAAATCCACTTTTGTTTTATTCTCTAGGGTCTCCCCTGGAAAGATCTCACCCTTTGGGTACACCTTCCTCCTTGGATGGGTCTTTTCCAGGCAGCCTTCTTTGCAGTCTGAAGCCAGGGCCAGGTGGCCAGAGGCGGTAGAGACCCAAGTAGGGCTCAGAGAAGTTAAGGACAAAGATAGGGATAGCTACCAGGGATGCTGCTCTATAGGGCAGCTGGGGACCCGAAATACAGAGTTTGTGTGTGTTAAGAACCCTGGTGGACTTTTACCACGCCCTTCTCCCTTTCACCACTCGTGTTTCTCTCACTCCCCACTGCCCATCCACGTGGTTCCCAACTTTCAAGACTCAGCCCAAGCCTCACCACTCCCTCTTGGGCCCAAGTCACTTGTTTCATCTGCCACATCTCCAGAGTACTCCATCCAAGCCATGTCATTGAGCACTCTAGCTTGTATCAATGTGGATCATTTACGAGACTTTCCCAGGCCAGTCATTTCTCCTGCTCTAATGGACACCACTTAAAAAGAAAAATCAGGTATTCTGTCCTGTCTGTGTCCCCCTCAGTGGCCAGTACAATGCTGGGCAGTAATAAATGCTCAAGGGTGGCCAAGTTGCCTAACTTCTCTGAGCCTCAGTTTTCTTCTCTGTAAAGTGGGGATAATATATGTATATGTGAGACTGTATACATCAGAGCACCCAGCACAGGGTACAACGCATAGGAGGGAATTGTTCAATGTTAGTTCCTCATCTTCCCCATCAACACTTTCCTGCTGCGCCCTCAGCCTCCTGCTCCAATCAGAAAATGACGCATGATGAATAGCATTCTCTCTCACCCCACCCTGGGCCCAGGTGTCTGGTGTGCAGAGGATCAGATGACCCTTTTCTGCAATCTCTTCCCCCAACCTTGAGGGGCTGCAGAGGACTCTCTGGGCTCCAGCCAAGTGGAGTTTGGGTCTTGCTTGTTCCTTGCAATGCCCAGAGGGAGCCATGGGGAGCCTGAGGTAGAAGTTGAAGGAGTGGCTGTCATTGACATGACCTGCTCCACAGCCCTTTCCCATCCTCACCACAAATGGATCAGTCAATGAATGGGTGGAAGAGTCAGAGAAGGGGCTAGGGTTTCTCTCTGGGCATTTTCTGGGTTCATGAGTGATGGTGCAGAGGGCACAGGCTGACTCTCCTTACCCTTTCTCTGCCTGGCTGTGTCTACAGCAAAGCATTGACTCCTACACTGTGGTGCAGGGAGGAGCAGGTTTATGGGATGTGCTTGTCTAAGTGTTTTCTCCTATGAACAGATTTAATCTCACAATCACTCTAGGAGGCTGGTACTATCTCTTTCCCATTTTACAGATAAGGAGACTGCGACAGAGACTTGCTCAGATTATACGACTACCCAAGAGACTCTAGCCCCAAAGCCTGTGCTCTATGTTATCCTGACTCTAGGACGACAGAACGAACATTGTCATTGAAACCCACAGTCTGATTTCTTCTAGCCCCAGCCTGCCCTTCTGGCCCATGGCCATGTGGCCCCACCGACCTCCCATGACCCCACCGACCTCACGTGGCCCCATGTGTGCGCCCTCTTTTTAGATCTCCCCACTCTGCGCTAACTCCAGACTCATCCTATCCTCTTGGTGCTGCCTGCCTTTCAAGGGGAGGGGGCAGGTCCCTTAGGAAATGGAGAACAAGCAATGCATGAATAAATAATCACTCCTGTCCAGCCCCATCAGCGCATGGTCCTGCAATTGCTCTGGGAGGCTGGATTCTCCTGTGGGTTTTAACTCACTCTTATTCTCTAGTCCAACGTTATGCTCCCTCACTGCCTGTCCCCCATGATTTCCATCTCTCCTGAGGAGGGAAAGGGGCCTTGTTGGGCCTTTGATGGCCACTAGGAGCTCCTCTGAGGATCCTCAGGGAAGGTTGACTCTCTCCCTGAACCCCCTCTCCTCCACATGCATCCCCTGGGGGAGGGTGTGGGCTCCTGCTGGTGCCCCTGCCAAGCTACAGCCCAGCTAATGGAGGATGATCTACTAGTATCTGCCACTCCTCCCCAGTGGGGGACAATCTACTAGCATCCACCACTCCTGCCCAGTGCTGCCAGAAGTATTTTTCTGGGTTCACAAGGGCATGAGAGAGAAGAATCTATATCCAGAAGTTTTAAGATGCAGGGAGGAGCTCAGAAATGCACAAAAGTATTACCCAAGATGGGATTCACATTTTTTACAAACAGTGCAAATAATAAAGAGCCCTAATAAAACGTTCAGAGCCTTTGACTTAGTCATTTCTCCTCTGACAGCTGATCCTAAGGAAATAATTCCAGAGAAGAAAAAGGATGCATGAGACATCAGGAGGTTCACTGCAGAATAGAAACAGCCAACATACGGGGGAATGATGGTTAATTGACACTTTGATATGATGGTACAATGTGGGGTCATTTTCTTTCTTTTATGTATGTATATAAGTGTTTATTTATTTATAGAGATGGGGGTCTCGCTCCCTGCCTAGGCTGGAGAGCAGAGGCATGATCATAGCTCACTGCGGCCTTGATCTCCTGGACTCAAATGATTCTTCTGCCCCAGTCTTCCAAGTAGCTAGTACTACGGCATGCACCACCAGGCTTGGCTAAATTTTACAAACATCTTTTAGAGCTGGGGATCTTGTTACATTGCCCAGGTTGGTCTCAAATGCCTGGTCTCAGGTGATCCTCTCGCCTTGGACTCCCGAGTAGCTGGGATTACAGGTATGAGCCACACATTAAGCTGGGATCATTTTAAATAGTGTTTATGAAAATTATGTAACAACATGGAACAGGGACATTCTAACAGGATAAAATACAAAACTACATAAAATATATGTGCAGAAGGGAATGAGCAACACTGAAATAATTTTGGTGTAAGTGAGGTGACTAGGATAGTAACTTTCTTTAAAATAAATTGCTTGTTTGAAGTATTCCTGAAATTTAAAAAAAATTGCAGGCTGGGCACGGTGGCTCTCGCCTGTAATCCCAGCACTTTGGAAGGCTGAGAAGGGCAGATCACATGAGGTCAGGAGTTCGAGACCAGCCTGGCCAACATGGCAAAACCCGGTCTCTACTAAAAATACAAAAACTGTCCAGGCGTGGTGGCGGGCACCTGTAATCCCAGCTACTCAGGAGGCTGAGGCAGGAGAAGCGCTTGAACCTGGGAGGTGGAGTTTGCAGTGAGCCAAGATTGCGCCACTGCACTCCAGCCTGGGATGCAGAGCAAGACTCCGTCAAAAAAAAAAAAAAAAAAAAGAAAAAAAAAAGAAAAAAGAAAGAAAGAAAAGAAAAAAGAAAAGAAAAAGAAAAAAAATTGCAATGGATGGGGCAGGGGTGGGATTAGAAGGGACCACAAGCTGGGGTGCTGCAGGGTTTGATTTTCTCATCTGCTTGCTTGGTACATAGATGTGTTCATTTAATGAAAATTCAGTTAACCGTACACTTAGGATATGCGAACACTTCTGTATGTATACTGTACTTCAATAAAAAGTTGACAAATAAAAGAAAGAATAAGATAAGAAAAAAGTAAGACATGGTGATCACCTTGTGTTCAGTAAAACACACTGTGAACTGCAGTCTGCACCATCTATGGCTAACAGATTTCCCTTCTAAAATGTTTTGTTATTAAAAATTAGTAATGACTATTTTTAAAAGCCCTGTTTTCTTAGATTGTTTGAAGCTGAAGACATGGATAGTGAGAAGACAGACTTAAGAGCTTAAAACATGTAGAATCTGTAAAACCTCTAAATTAGTGGCTGCCATGCTTGAGAATCTTCTGGATGACTTGAGTGCTTGTGAACACACAGATTGCTGGTCCCCACCCGGCAAGTCTGTGGTGGGACCCGAGAATATGCATTTCTAATACGTTCCTGGGTGATACTGGTGCTGCTGACTTTGTGGAACCCACATTGAGAACCACTGCCCTGAAATAACCTTCTAGAATACCAAGCATGGTGGTAGGGGAAGACCATTGCTGAGAAACATCGCTGCATGTTCTTCCTTCTGCAAAACCAAAGCTGGTGTTAAGTTTTGATAATAATTCTAACATCCAGAGGACGTCAGTTCCTATGATCATCTGGCACTATGGTCTGTGCAGAATGAATTGATTTTAACTGACCCTACTGATGTCTTCCAAAAACTGTAGCTGAAGCTGGTATTGCTGTCGTCAGGTATGAAAGGGACGTAGAGGGAAACCCATTCAAGGGTGAGGAAACGCACAAATCAGAACTATTGGCATTATATCTTTAAACACAAGTGGCTGCCTTTTACAGGGGTGAAAAAACAATAAATAACATTTATTGAGCAATTACTCTATGCCAGGCACTATGCTGAGAGCTTTTATCTGCCTTGTCTCATTTCATTCGCAGAAGCACCCTATGAGGTCAGTCCTATCAGTGTCCCCATTGCCCAGAGAGTTGAGTAGAGTAGCTCCCCCAGAAGCCCACAGCCTATACATGGGGGAGTCAGGGTTGAAGCCCAGGACCAAAGCCAGTGCTCTTGTCCAGACAGACCCCGATGGGTACATAGTAACCTCCTCTTGGAAACACCTGAGGAAGTGGCCCACAGGGAGGAGGCAGAATCCCAGGGCTGTTGGAATGGGCAGGCCAGGGAAAGCACAGGGCTTGTGGGAAGGGTTCGTGCAGGAGGCAGGCTTCTCGGAAGGTAAGCACGAGAAGGGAGGAAGAGGAAACAAAGTGAAGGAAAACATCCAGGAGGCAAGGCGACATGACTCGTATTTGCTGGGACTCTTGGGAGTGAAAGAAAAGCAACTCACACAGCAGAAGCCCCAAAGGCTCACATATCTGTTATGTCTGGGCAGATGCTGTCTTCAGGTATGGCTGGATCCAGGACCATCAGGACTCCACCTCTCCTTATTTTCTGACTTCTCTAAAGGGGCATAATAGAAAAAGAAAAGAAATAAGGCTAAAGTCAGGTTGCCAGGGTCTAGTTTTCAATTGCCCAAGTGCTCCGATGCCTTCAGTGGGATGCCTGTGCCAGGGACTTCTCTTCCTCCCTCTCTGAGTGAGCATGGCAGGTGGAGAGTGCCCTGCTGGCTGCCTGTGTCCCTAGTGCACTGTCACATTGCTCTGCTCTGAGTCCAGCATGTTGTATGGAGGCTGACAATCCCATCCTGTGTGGGCACATCCTGGTACAGCCATGCACCTTTCTAGGGTTCCTAGTGGCACCACTGGATTTCCTCCCTCTCCATGAATTCCAAGATACTTGGGTCTCCGGAGCAGACCAGGGATCTGGTTAGTTGTAGACAGGTGAACTGGAAGAAGAGGGAGAGGGAGAAAGAGAGAGAGAGAGAAAGAGAGAGCGAGAGAGAGACAGAGAGAGAGCATATGAAGAGGCCAACTTTGCTGTAGCAGGCTAGAAGCCGTGAAATCAAGTGGGCAAGAGAGAGCACTGAGCAAGTATGCAAACCTTCAACACCTAGTGGTCCTACCGCCAGTAGAACATGACCCTGAGAATACCCTGGACACTGACCAACAGATTTCTCCTCCCTTTCCCATGAGCAGAGGTGGTAATGTAGGAGAGAGGCTCCATCTCTCTTTAAGCATGTGTTGTTATACTTGTTGGGGCAGGTATAACCCCAAGTCCATTGCCTTGCAGACTGCTTTATCACAGGGATCCCTCCATTAGCTAGCATTGAATGTAACAAGACTTAACAGATGATAGATAAAGAGGCCTGTTGCTCTGCCCTACTGCTCCAAGTCTGCACACACCTCTCTACCTTTCTGGGTTGTTCCATCCTTAGCTCCAATGACATAGATTGACCTTATTCATTACCCCTCTGGCCAGACAGAGAGGAGGGATTATTCTACCTCTCACTGTGAGCTAACAAGATCCACGAGACAATATTCAAGCAGGGCTTTGAAATGGCAAGACATCTTATACACATGCACCTAACACATGGCTTCCACCCTGGTTGGAGGTACTTCTACCTGGTGCCTCCTGTAGGTGTTGGGCAGGGAGCTTTCTCACATTGCTCGTGGTAGAATCATGAAAGAATACATTTGAGAAGCTGCCCCTGTGTTCAATACATTGAGACCATCCTACATTGGAGATGGTCCCAGCACAGGTAGGGCCTACGACTCACGTGCTTATCCACCTAGACTGTTGATGCCATTCAAGGTGGCTGCCTTGAGACGTCCCTTATGAAGGGAGGCTGGGGTGTAAAGGGGACCCCAAAGTAGTCAGCTCCCCCTCTGCAACAGCAGTGAGGTGAGGTGAGCTCAATTGTGAGAGATTAAATAGCCATTGTCTCTCCATTACCTCCAAAGTTTCCTTTGGAGCAGAAAAAGCTAGTGTTTGGATTGTTACCTATTGATGGCTCTTCCTCCAAGATTAAGAAATTGAAGTAGTATACATACTTCCGAGAGTTATCTGGGCAACACCTGGTGTTACTGAAAAATGTGTAGGAGAAGGGAAGATTTCCAAGGTTGGAGTAAGTCTCAGAGGCTGGAGGAATGGCTGTTTTTTTTACACCTGTTGAAGGACTCGAGTAACAGTGTGGTGTTCTTTTGAACTGTGAAACTCCATGTCTGAATCACAGTGAAGACTCAAAACCAACCCATGGGCATCTCTAATGGATGGTCCTAACTATGTGGCCTTAGCCCTGACATTGTCAGGGACTCTATGGCTCGCCATGATGGATCAGGCATTGGGTTATGTGGTTGGGGAACTCCAGGGAAGGTGGGCACAGCATGACTGGGCTCTCAGGTGCCGTGCTGCAGTCACATCTGGGAAGATATGTTTGGTCCTCCGGGTTCTGGAGATGAGATGGGGCAGAGAGGGCAGCTTGGGAATAGGAGCCATATGAGCTGTCGCAGTAACAAGGTCAGCCATGGGTTAATGCCTCAGCTGTGCTCTGCCTTGAGGGGCTGAGTCTTACCAAATCTGAGCACAGTGTGGGTGTTGGATACATTACAGGGAAGAAGATGACTGTGAAAGACAGGCTCCCCTTCTCCAGAGTTAAGGTCAGGACGTCCACTTGGGAAAGGAGCAGGTGTAACCAGTGTCTGTTGAATGTCTGCTGTGTGCTAGGCACTGTGCAAAGTGCTTTCTTTACACACACTGCCCTGCAGCAAGGCATTTTAGAGACTGTGGAAACATGGGCAGCGAGGTCACAGATTGTCCCAGGGTCATATTGCTAATGAAGGGCACAGCAAGGATTCGAGCTTGGGTCTGCCATACTCCAAAGGCAGCGCTCTTCTTTACCAACATCAACATCCCTAGGAACCAGCTTCGTACCTGATTTGAAATCCACCAGTGCATCATGATGCTGTTTGAGTTCCACCAAGCCACTCTACCCGTGAGGATGAGTTTGGTCCTGGCTTGCAAGGTTGCTGCAAGACCTGCCAGCCTCATCCTGGTAGCAAAAGACACCAAACAGGAAACAAGGGTGTTTGGGCAGTTGCTAACTTTTAACTATGGCCTCCTTTGACACAGCACCAGAGCCTCCAGAGAGGATGTTATTCTAGGCATGGGTCTGATTTGTAGTCGTGACGCTTCTTTATTCATTTGATTCCTTTAGAGAACAATTGATTTTAGAGATACTATTTTGATTTCCAACGCATGCTCTGGGGAGACCTAGGGGTGCCATAAGGATGTTTCCTGGGCTTCCTGGGGTGGGGGTGAAGGACTGAGTGGGAATGGGGTGATCCCTTCTTCCCGCTTGCCTACCCCAGAGCAGCTAGGTTTTTTGCTGCTTTCTATAGCAAGTTTCTATGTACAGTTTCAACTAAAGAATGACTACTCAGGGCTCTTTTTTAAAGTTTGAAAGCCATTGCTTTAAGATGATGCTTTTGAGACCCGTTAGGCAAAAACATTTCTGTTTGTGGGTGAGTCACTCTCCCACAGGAGCCAAGTGCCTGGTCATTTGCGGAGTTGTTGAGGAACTAAGTCTCCATAAAGACCCATCCTCTACCCTATCCTTTGATGGTGGGAGCAAGAAATGCATTTCCTTGGTTGAATGGCTGGGTTGAGAATCTAAGGAATGAGAGGAAATGTGCATTGGTTGATGTTGGAAGAAACAGGAAAATAAAACCATCTATTTGTCTCATTATGGCCTTTCAAACTGGAAGGGGAAGGAATATGGTGTAACAAGCCCTCTTTATTTTGCTAAGGAATTTATTTTACCTCCAAAGGGGACCTCCTAATTTCTTGGGTGTGTTTGCAGAAATCCTTCAAGTGCACCTAGCTGGCTTCAGAACTGCTGCCCACTTGGACCTGCTCCAACCAAGCAAATTGGCCCTCATGGGGAAATTTTGCTTGGCAGTGGACGGTCTTCCCTTTCGTCACCTCCTCCTTCTTCTTCCGGCTGCCCTTCATCTTCTCCAAGTCATAGAAAGTTAAAATGGACCCTCTGGCATCATTCCATAAAGTCAATTGGTTTCTTCCCCAGTGTTATATTCCTTTTCTCATTTTCTCCATTCAGTGCTGAGAGCACACCTCATTCCAATTGGAAAGAACTTTTCTATTGGGAATGGACACGTCTTGCTAAATACATGGACAGTGAGGAGAAGGCTGGCCCACACTGACCTCCCAAAAGTCATTGTTCCTAAAGTCCTCTGATCCATCAATTGGTTGGACCTACGCACATATTTCCCCAGTTATCTACTGTGCTTAGGTTTCCAGGCCTACTCACAAATGCCCTTTCCTTAGTGACAGCATGCTGCACTGGGATGGACTCTGTTGAAGTAACATAGTAGAATTGACAGAGAGTACAGGTTTGGGGTGAGCTAGACTTGGGTTTTAATCCCAGACTGTTTTCTGGCCTTGAGCATCTTACCCCCAGAGCTTCGATTTTCTCCTCAGTAAATAAAAGGAGAGTGATGACACCCAGCTCAGATGAGAGGTGGGCTTGGCTTCCCTGAAATGGGACTAAGTGGCAGAACACAACCAGGTTCCCAGCACAGAGTAGGTGTGTAGCAACTGCCAGCTTCCTCTCTGCCTCCTGCTGCCCCTGGTCATTGAGTCTGAGATTGATGCTCTAGTTGGCCTACTCCACAGGTACAGTGAAGAAGGGGCTGAAAGTGAAAATGCTATGGTTTTTACAGTGATTGCCCAAAAGAGAGGAACCAACCATATGATTGAATAAGAAGTAGAGTTTCTGTCTTTATTGCTGGTATTTGATAAAAGGCAGGATGATTTGATTAGAGAAAGGTAGAGTAGATGGGCAAATGATGAGGATGCTGAGGGGGCTTCTGGACACTTTCAGGGGTTCGATGATGGTTACTACTGATCTGTTTGGGGATACATTCTCTTAAAAATGTCCTAAGGGGCCGGGCGCGGTGGCTCATGCCTGTAATCCCAGCACTTTGGGAGGCTGAGGTGGGTGGATCACCTGAGATCGGGAGTTCAAGACCAGCTTGGCCAACATGGTGAAAACCCATCTCTACTAAAAGAAATGCAAAAATTAGCAAGATGTGGTGGTGCATGCCTGTAATCCCAGTTACTTGGGAGGCTGAGGTGGGAAAATTGCTTGAACCTGGGAGGCAGAGGGTGCAGTGAGTTGAGATGACACCACTGCACTCCAGCCTGGGCAACAGAGCGAGATCGTGTCTCAAAAAACAAAAATGCCCTAAGGACATGTGGACAGTTGCCTTTTTCTGTTTCTCAGAATCACCAACCCAACTAGGGGGCAGGAAGAGACAAAGAATAACTAGGAAAAAGGAAGGGTAGCAGGACATGGCTGGGAGGGACCTCAAGCTTGTGACACCTAGATTGGATCATTTTGAGCAACTGCCCTTCTCTATACAACAAAATTATTCTTGGTAACAATCATGTAGTAATAATAATCGTGAACTTTCCTGATCTGTCGATTAATTTAAAAACAAACCATAAGCTGTTCAAAACGAAGAATACGTTTCTATTTTAAAGGTATTATTTAAATTCATTGAAATTTGTTATGTATGAACTAATATGTGATCCTACCAAGAATTACATCTCATAGTTTGGGCTTTGTTTCATTGTTCTCAATTTTAAATGCAAATAAAAATTCCAAGTGGTCACAGAATAACCAGAGTGAAGTAACTTGACTTCTTTGTTTTTAGAATCACTGTGCTAAGGCTGGCGTGGTAGCTCACGCCTGTCATCCCAGCACTGTGGGAGGCCTAGGCAAGTGGCTTACTTGAGTCCAGGAGTTCAAGGCCAGCCTTGGCAACAAAGTGAGACCCTTGTCTCTACAAAAAAAATAAAAAAAAAATAGTTGGTTGTGGTGGTGCACACCTGTGGTCCCAACTACACGGGAGGCTGAGGTGGGAAGATCACTTGAGCCCGGGAGATTAAGGCTCCAGTGAGATGTGTTCATGCCGCTGCACACTAGCCTGGGTGGCAGAGCAAGACCCTGTCTCCAAAACAAACAAACAAACAAACAAACAAGTCCCCCACGGAATCTATTGTTTGAACACAGGGGTATATAGCACTTCAGGGGCTGAGACACAAAGTGTGCCTAAGCGAGCTTGAACCATTCTGAACCATTAGGAATTTACTCTGGAAACATTTGTGTAGTGTTTGTGTGTCTGACTTTTTAACTTCCAGGTGGAATGCAATTTGTATTAAATAATAGATAACAAAAACTTGCTAATTTGAAGCTTACATATATTATTGAAACTCAACAGCAACTGCAAAAATTGTTTAGAACTTAGACCAACAAAAGATTTTCTTGGGGAGGAGTATTTTATCATTGACATCATTTTGACTAGCTGGAGCAAGATGATAATTAAAAACACTCTGACTTTTAGTCAGTTTTATTGCTTTTCCATTCTGTACAGAAAATGCCTCTCTTGTTGCTCGCTGACATGGCGGTCTCCTTCCACTACCCTGCACATGGTACACCTCAAGGTGTAGCAGACTGTTAATTGCCAACTCAAGAGCCATTCCTGCTTCTGCTTACAACAGAAGTGGATTTGCTTGTTATTAAATGCCAGTGTTCTCAGGAAAGGCAAGCCTCTTCCCTACCTTCAGGGAGTGATCCTATTTTAAACCAGTCACGGTGGACCATTTCTCCTTTGACAGTGATTGGTTTGGGGGTGAACACGTGACTGGATTCTGGCCAATAGAAAGTGAGGATAAGTTGCTGGGGCGGGGACGAGAAGCTCCTGTAAAAGATTTTCCTTCACATTAAATTCAAATCAAAACACAGAAATAAACAAAAAAACAAACTAGAGAAATAAGGAGCGGCATATCCCTCAACACGAGCACACAAATACATTCACCTCTTTCCTGGATTTGGACACAGCTGGGTGAGGAAGTAGGATGCTCAGGCCCACCAAAACCGTCCTTCAACAATGGGAGAATAAGTTGATGGTGAAAGCCAGTATGTCAAGGATGGCAGAAGAAAAAAATGAAACTACCTGCCTCTGGAAAATTTGCTGTGTGATATAATAGACTCTTACCCTTTAAGCTACTGTCACTTGACCCTCCCATTGCTTGAAGACAAAAGCAACTTAGAGCTATCTTTGGATGTGTGTGCACGTGGAAGGGATATGGTCACTCCAGGAAGTAGCAGACTCCTTGTGGAGAAAACCAGGGCAAAGAAAGAGCACAATATGTACTTGGCCTCCCAGGTGTGGTGGGAGGAGAGCAAGCCAGTGGAGAAGGGATACTGGGCCAGATGGTTCTACTGCTTGGCTTTAGATGACACCATTAACCTGCACTTCCTGGCAGCTGAACCAGAACTAGAGTGTTGAAGTAGGTGGGTGGGTGGATGGTGCAGGGCAGGGCCTGTGTGGGGCTCTGCAAAACAGTGAGTCTGTAACTGGGTGCTGACTACAGATAGTCATCCATCAATCACTGTACTCACTGTGTGCCCCCTTCCTAACCAAAGAGGGGGTTCGTAAATAATACAATAATTAAATGGAAAGAAAGTCAGTGACCCTAAGCGATTTGTGGACTGGCTGTTTGACTTAGCCCTGGTCGTCTAGAAAACAGAGCCCTGGGGCAAGCATTAAGTTACTGGTACTTCATTTGGGAGATGCAAGCCCAGGGAATGGAGGTGGTGGCAAAAGGGAAGTAAGGGGAGAGGAGATGCCAGGCAGTGAGACATGATGATGTGTGCTGTGCTGGCCACCACTGCATCCAGCCTCAGAGGCTTAGCAGGTTGCATGCATTTTCTGGAAGGCTTATAAAGAAAAAAAAAAAAATTGACTGGGCACAGTAGTGGCTCGTGCCTGTAATCCCAGTATGTTGGGAGGCCAAGGTGGTAGGATCACTCGAGCACAGGAGTTCAAGACTACCCTGGGCAACATAGTGAGAATCCGTCTTTACAAAAAATTTTTAAAAATTAGCTGGATGTGGTGGCACACACCTGTAGTCCCAGCTCTCCAGGAGGCTGAGGTAGGAGGATCGTTTGAGCTTGGGAAGTCAAGGCTGCAGTGAGCCATGATCGTGCTACTGCACTCCAGCCTGGGTGATGGGGCGATCCTGTCCCAAAAAAAAAAAATAAATAAAATCACACCACGAGGCAGTGCACAGAGTGGGAGAAAGAGGGAGAAATTTGGGGAGCTGCCCTCCTGAACTTCTGGGTGCCATCATCTGGCTTCTCAGCAAGCCAGATCTTAGGCACTGGGAGTAGAGGTGAGATTTCACCTGACAGGGAAGCTGACTAAGAGACACAAATAAAGAAGGCAGTCCAGGGAACCCGAGCCAACAGCTTGTTTGTGGTACAGGGTCTGCACCTAAGTGTTTGCCCTTCCATGGGCAGGGAAAACCCATCCCTCCTTGTCCCATGTTTCTCTCCCTCTTTGCGGTGCTCAGACACCCTGCAGAAGGCCTTTGTCCCCCTCCAACTTTCTTCAAGTCCTTTCCACATCACCCTTCCAGTTTGCTTTTTTTTTTTTAGACGGAGTCTTGCTCTATCACCCAGGTTAGAGTGCAGCTGTGCTATCTCAGCTCACTGAATCCCCGCCTCCTGGGTTCAAGCGATTCTCCTGCCTCAGCCTCCTCAGTAGCTGGGACTACAGGTGTGTGACACCATGCTCGGCTAATTTTTCTTTTCTTTTTTTTTTTTGTACTTTTAGTAGAGACGGGGTTTCACCGTGTTAACCAGGATGGTCTCAATCTCCTGACCTTGTGATCTGCCCTCCTCGGCCTCCCAAAGTGCTGTGATTACAGGCGTGAGCCACCGAGCCCAGCCCCAGTATGCTTTCAAAGCAAGTGCCTCAGAGGTGAGTGTAAAACTCCCTCTGTGGCTTCAGGAAGGGAGAGTAAAGAGGAATTATTACTGCTCCCTGCTCTGCTGGGCTTGGTAGAATTACACCAAAGCAGTGTTTATCATGCCATGAAGCTGGATGCCCATGTTTAATGTGCTATCTGTTCTGACCCCAGGTGTCTCTCTGCATCACTGCTCTCCAACCAGCGATCCTACAGTCTGTGGCTCAGCTGAGGGTCATTGCTGACAAGTGTATTGCTGGTGTTTATCCATATTAAATCTTGTAGCAGTGACTGCCTTTTACCCATTTTTCTAAACTCTCTGATTCCTCTGTAGTTTCCCTTCCTGCTTTGTCTTGTCCTTCTTGGAAAGGCAAACCCTCCTAAGTCAGGAATTCTATTGAAGCTTGGTGTTCCCAATTGTTTATGAAGAACAAAGATGTTATGGATGGCCATGCTATGAAGCTTGATCCTTCATGTAGAATTGTACTGACCCATTCATAATTACTTCATTCAGAGCGGTGGGGAGTTCACCAATGGGACTGCTTTAATTACAGTATACATCTGTGAAGGTAATGGTCAGCCAGCACTTTTCTCATGTAAAAACACAGTTAAAAGCTGTCATCTTGGCTGGGCACGGTGGCTCACGCCTGTAATCCCAGCACTCTGGGAGGCCGAGGCGGGTGGATCACCTGAGGTCAGGAGTTTGAGACCAGCCTGGCCAACATGGTGAAGTCCCGTCTCTACTAAAAATACAAAAATTACCTGGACGCAGTGGTGCATGCCTGTAATCCCAGCTACTCAGGAGGCTGAGGCAGGAGAATCGCTTGAACCAGGGAGTCAGAAGTTGCAGTGAGCTGAGATGGCGCCACTGCACTCCAGCCTGGCAATATCTCAAAAAAAAAAAAAAAAAAAAAAAAGCTGTCATCTTAACCATGTTTTATATAGGTCTACACTTTAGAAAACACTGATCTTTGATTTTTTTTTCTTTGAGGTTTTTTTTTTGTGACAAGATCTAGCTCTGTCACCTAGGCTGGAGTGCAGTGGCATGATCTTGGCTCACTGCAACCTTTGCCTCCCAGGCTCAAGCAATCCTCCTGCCTCAGCATCCCAAGTAGCTGGGACTACAGGCACACACCACGGTGTGTGGCCAATTTTTGTATTTTCTGTAAAGACAAGGTCTCGCCATGTTGCCCAGGCTGGTCTTAAACTCCTGAGCTCGGGTGATCCACCTGCTTCGGCCTCCCAAAATGCTGGGATTATAGGCATGAGCCACCACCCCTGGCCTTGATGTTTGATTTTTCCTAAAACCTGGAAGCATTTGCTGGTTGTTTTTCTCTCCACAAAACATTTTACTAGAGCAAAAATAAAATGCATTTCGTTCCAAAAAATAATTGGGTACAATGAAGTTCTACCTTAATTGAGCCATTAGGAAATAAAAACACCTTTGAATGTCCCCAATGTTGAATTTTCTTCATTCATACTAGGGAGACAGGCTCTGTCAACATGTTTCTTTGTTTGCACTTAACAACAATACAAGTGTGTGTGCTGCTTTAGAATTAATTTTCCAAAAGTTTCCCATATTTTATGGTTTCTCTAAAATAGTTATCTTTTAGAATAGACATGCAAATGGAGGCATAATCTGTGAGTTTGCAAAGAAACTGTTTATTCTTTCTGTGGCCATTGATGACCATGGGATTTTTGCAGTTAAAACTATCATCAGCCAAAGAGAACTTTTTCCTCTACCAGTGATGAGACCCTAGAAACAAATTGCTTGCATTATTATTTGTAATCAACTATGTATGCTCAAATTGTTGCCAAAGCCGGGCGTGGTGGCTCACGCCTGTAATACCAGCACTTTGGGAGGCTGAGAAGGATGGATTACCTGAGGTCAGGAGTTTGAGACCAGCCTGGGCAACATGGCAAAACCCCATCCCTGCTGAAAAAAAAAACACACACACAAAAGTTAGCCGGGTGTGGTGGTGGGTGCCTGTAATCCCAGCTACTTGGGAGGCTGAGGCAGAAGAATTACTTGAACTCAGGAGACAGAGGTTGCAGTGAACTGAGATCATGCCATTGAACTCCAGTCTGGGAGACAAGAGTGAAACTGTCTCAAAAAATAAAGATAAAAAAAATTGTTGCCAAAGTCACAAGAAACTAAACGATAATGTAATATGTGACATGGACAAAAATAAGGTCAAGTTTCTTTGTTATAAGAAAAAACTCCACAATCCACTGTAATGGAAAATATTTAATGAGACAGATCATTCATTCAGTCAATAGCTAGTTGTTCAATGCCTCTTAGCTACCAGGCACTATCGAGGTATGGTATTCTTTCTCTCCCCCGATCTCCCTTCTCCTCCTCCTTCATTTTCTCTTTGTGCTTCTCCTACTCCTCTTTTTCTCCCTTAGAAATTTGGCAGGGGATAAAGCTATTACAGTCATAATGTGCTCCTATTCTCCTGGTAGTTGGGAGGAAAAAAAAAAAGATTTTTGTTTCTATGGAGAGACAAATCTCACTTTCCTCATCCTCCAACCTGCCTGCTCACTGCAGCTACCATCTTGTATAGGGCCTACAGGAAGAAAGAATCTATGGTAAAGAGAGAACTTTAATATATTAATCAGCTGTGGTGGTGAGAATGGATCTTGAGCCTCAGAAAAAAGAAAAAATAATGGAGCTTTGAAATATCTGGAAGTGATCCCAAGACCCCTGGTAGGGATTTCAAGTAACGAAATGGATGACGCCGGTGGTGGGAGGGCACCCAAGCGTTTATCCGCTCAAGATGCCCCCTTCATATTTTATCCTTGGTGTCATGGCAGCAGTGCTAATAGGACATGAGCCTTCTTGCCCCAATAATGGCCCATTACGGCTTCAGGAAAAGCCATCATGTTTCCGCAGCATTTATCTGTCAGCAGGAGACTATTACAAGAGCACAAACTCACATTGTATTAGCGTTATCAGTTAATTATGATCCTTGGGACCAGTGCCAGCCAATGGGCTAGCAGTCTGCTGACCATCACTCAGGGATAAAACTCCACACCCCCAAATTCAAGCACGTGAGAAGACAGCAGGTCCGCAGAGACGTGTGGTCAGGGACATTTCCCCTGGCCAGGAGTCCATGGAGCACTGTCCTCAGCGATGCGCAGGTTAGGCTCACTGTCTAGGCCAGGCCCACCTTAGTGATTGTGGACTGGCAATGGAAGCTCTTCCTGGACACACCTGCCCCAGCCCTCACCCTGGGGTGGAAGAGAAATGAGCTTGGCTTGCAACTCAGACCATTCCACGGAGGCATCCTCCCTTTCCTGGGCTGGTGGTAAGAAGTGGCTACACACTGTGAGTGTTTCCGAAGGCATCATTCCCACCTGGAAACTTGGCTTCAGGAAAACGGGGATGGGTGAGGGACGGGGTTGGCATAAACAAACAGTTAGCATTCCCACACTCACCGGATTTAGAGAGCATGTGGCAGATTCTCCAAAAATGCCTGTTGGGTCTTGTCTTTTAGTGAGGAAGCCATCAAGTCCTCTGCTCTCCTAGGGACCAAGCTGGCTCCACCAGCTTCTGCTAAGTTGCCTGGCTTGAAAGGTGGAGGAAGTATCCTCCTATTGTTGGTCCTAGGGGAGCATATGGCGGGGAGGGGATTTGAGGACCTAGAAGACACTGCTTGCTGCTGCCTCATTTGTGCAAAAATGACTGGTGTCTGGGGAGTCTGCCTCAAGAGAGGGAAGATACTACCAAGACTGGGTTCCGTTAAGAGTGGAGATTTTCACCTGACCTCTGGCAAGAGTTGCTGTGCTGGGTTAACCTGCGTGTATCATGACAAGACTGCTCTAGTGACCCCTGAGATCTGGGCCCTGGAGTAGGATGGCATACCCTGAGGACTTAGACAGGCTGGAGTGGGAAAGGGCGGGTGGTTAGTGGGGACCTGTGTTTGTCTAGATCTCTGACGTACTCAGTGCTTTTTGTACCCAGGGAAATAGAGGCATGGGGGACAGAGTGGTCTAGGCTGTGTGTGAATATTTTCCTAATTATCTGCCACCTGGAGCATTGCTTACTGTAGGACAGCAGCCTATGACATCGGCATCCACCAACCAGTGCTTCCTTTTTCCCTCCGAGGAAACCACTGTGGGAAGAGTGAGGACACAGAAGCCTGTGTCCCCTCTGTCCACCAGGTGAAGAGTGTGTGGAGCATGTTGTATTGGACAGTTCTTGCTTGTCATCATTTTTCTTAGGAAAGAGCTCAAACTCAGGGAAGGAGGGAGTAGGAAAAGCAGAGTGGCGGGGCATGGTGGCTCATGCCTATAATTCCAGCACTTTGGGAGGCCGACGCAGGCAGATCACAAGAGGCAAGGAGTTCTAGACCAGCCTGGGCAACAGGGTGAAACTCCGTCTCTACTAAAAATACAAAAACTAGCCAGATGTGCTGGTGGGTGCCTGTAGTCCCACCTACTCGGGAGGCTGAGGTGAGAGGATGGCTTGAGCCCAGGAAACAGAGGTTGCAATAAGCTGAGATCATGCCACTGCACTCTAGCCTGGGCGACAGAGCTGGACCTTGTCTCAAAAAGAAAGAAAAGAAAAGAAACTTGTCTTTTAAGATTTAGGAATTGAATAAGTAGAAATTCAGTGACAACAGATGGCATGCTTTGCCAGATATTCTGTGTGACCTTGGGTAGGTCACTTCACCACATAGAGAAATTTACAAATTTCCTTTGTCAAATCTGATGATGGTTCTAAATGGTTCTCTGAGTCCCTCCTAGCCATAAGGTGCTGTGAATGTAATGAATATCAATTTAAAGGCGTTTGTCGCAAAAACAACGTGAGCTGCTGTCATCTTACATCCTCCACACTTACTGCATCTAATAGCTTTTGTCCACTTTCCTTTTGGCTGACTTGCCCACCTAGGTGTACCAGTACTGGGGTGGAGGGTAGTGAAGGGGTGGCTTAGAGCTCTTGTTGGGCATGGATTACAAACAGCCCCTCCTCTATGTGAGCAGTAAAATAAATCATGATTGGTTGACTGCATTTTAGGATTGAAGAAAGCCAAGAACCCTGCCCACCCCACTCCACTCCTGTACAGCCTCCGTTTTCTGGAGAGGAGATGACTTTGGCAAGGTCACACGGAGGAGTCAGGACCTGATTCCAGAGTCCTTTACCGTCCCACACTGCTGCCTCTCCAGCCAGAGGCATGGATCCTGACCCTGGCTTTGGGAAGGAATCCATCCTCCGTGAGTTGGCTGAGGGCAGAGTGGGAAAAATGTGGGCCCCATGCACAGTGTGGGACCCAGGCAGGTTTCTCTGGAGAATCACAGGAGGAGCCTGGGCCTGCCAAGTCGGATCATGCCACTAGGGTGTCCCAGCGGCTGGCCCTCATCTCTCCTCTTGCAGAGTCAGAAAGGAAATAAGAAAGAACTTGGCCCCAGGGCTATGTGAGAGGAGGCTCAGGCAGTGGAAGGCTGAGAAGGCTTAGGTCTCCAGGAGCTCATTCCCACCTGGAGGACAATCAGCTAGTGCCCAGAGATGAGGCCCTGGGTCACCTTCATGCCTGGACCTTAGAGGCAGAGAATAATAGTATGCAAGCATTAGCCTAGTGTTTTAACCAATGCAGACCCCAATTTCTCCTCATTTGCTCCCAGTGGCTTTGAATCCATTGCTCTGGGCTGTGACGTGGTCTTTCTTTTCAGGCCATGAAGATGACCTTATTTCTACCAAGTGTGTTTTGCTTCCAGTTAAAAACGGTGCACCCACACAGAGTAAGGAGCCAAGGGGCCCCAGACAACCCATCAGTGCCTCACCTTCTTCCTGGGCAGTGGCCTGTCACTCAGCAGGCTGTAGCACCCCACTCCAAACTCCTACAGGTTAACCATTCATTCAGCAAAATCTTCATCAAGCAACTGTTATGTACCAGGCAACTTTAGATGCTGGAGATTATCTGGTGAACGAAAAGAGACATGGTCCCTACTCCCATGGAGCTTACAGTCTAGTGAGGGAAGGGTGGAGGAGGGAATTATCACTCATGCCAGTACACAGACAATTGCAAACTGTGATAAACTACCCGAAGCAAAGTGAACCACAGAAGTTTCTGGCACTATATGGAAGGTGGGGCCTTCTAGGTGGCAGGTGTAAAAACTGAGGCCCAGAGGGAGGGCAGCAGGGGCTGTGGAGAGGAACAGAGGGACCTGCAGGAACCTGTCATAGGATGCCTTCCTTGGAGGCCAAGGACTGGGGCCTTTTTGCTAATTGCAACAACGGGACATTGGATGTGCATTTTACAAAGTGCTCCCTGGCTGCTGTGTGCCTGGAGAACGGATTTCAGCAGGGCAGAAAGGATGCAGAGAAACCAGTCACTGAGGTCTTGGCGAGAGATGACGGTCATGTAGAAGCCAGGCTCAAGGGAAGCATCTCTGCACCCCTCTTTCTGTCTCTGATGAAGTACCTATGTGATTTTTAAAAATCGGGGGCTGCTGGAGGGCTACTGACAGAGGAGACATCTTCATCCATCTCTCTGTGAGATACCTTCCTGAGCCTTGCGCCCAGAGAATCCCACTTGTCCCTACACTTCAGCACATATGAAAAATCTCAGCTCTGTTTCCCAACCTGCACGAGCACATTTATCCAAGTCAAAAATCATCTGCGATCCTTCTGCCCACTCTCCCAGCCCCTGCCGAGGCGGCTGGCCCCTCCTGGGGGTTTCTCACAACCCTCCCTACCTTTATTCCTGAAGTGCTTGAACGTTGCCTGCAGTTACACTCCATTTAGACATTATTTTGATGATAAAATTATGTCTTCCCCCCTACTGCTCATTGTCTTCTGCAGAATATAGGAGAATAAGGTGGTGGTCTCTCCTGAGGGCTTTTTCCCCCTTTTAAATAATTCTATACCTACCCCCCTCCCCACACTCATTTGAATCATCAAATTGATTATTATCCCTGTGGCTGGTGCATCTCAAAAGATGAAAAACCCCAGAAGCAGGGCTGGGGCATGACTTACAGCTCATTTTGGTACAGTGGCATCCCATAATATTCGGGTTCACTGAGGGAGCAGCGGACGGGGATGCAGGTGCGTTTGTAACTGGGGATTCAGGTGTGTATTTCAAAGTGTGTACTTGTGCCTTGGAATGGATGTGGCAGGTAAGTTGATCATTTTCACCACGATTGTATTTTCCTAAGCAGACAGGAATTTATTTGCTCATGTCTGTGTCCTGGGTACATTTCAGAGAGCTGCCAATGACTAGAGCATCACTTCATACATTGAGAGAACGTTTTATAGATGCGCACCCTGCATCTAGCCATATGAGAGTGGTGCAGAACTGACTGGCCCAGGTGATGACAGCTGGGAAGGGAATCCGTTTCTCTCCTGCCTTCTTGCTGTGCCTCACCTGCTGGCCTGACCCTTTGCACTTTTGCGCACACAGCGCAGGGTTTGAGGCTGCCTCTTCTCTTTGGTGCGTGGGTGGAGAAATGTGACTCATTTTTAATTTGGAAAACAAATCCATTCCAGAAAGGCTGAGAGGTGAGTTTGCTAGATCTGCCAGTTAAAAGATGGGATAGGGGTGGCTGGGGGGTATGTAAGCAGCAAATCTCCCCCCACCCCGAAACCCACCTGGCAGTTGGACAATTTTCCGCCCCTTTAACTGCGAGAAGGCAGGCCTTAGGGCTCTAACACCCAGTACTCCTACTGCTCAGGAGGTGGGGACCTCGCGCGCTGAGCGTCTTATTCCATTGAAGTCTCTCTAGCTCACCCCCCTCCCCCCACCCCAGCTTGATTCTGTCACTTTAAGTCCAGCCCCTGAGAGATAGCCAATAGGAGCCAAACCATACATCAGTCTCCCAGCCTTAAAGCTACAGTAGGGTTAGAGGGCTCCAAGTCTCTGGTGCCCCAGCCTCCTCCACGGCTTCGCGTCCCCTCTGCCCGCTCTCTCCGGAGCGTGCTGATGAGTGGAGCGCTGGGCTGTGCGCGCACGGCTCTCTGCCTCCCTCTCCCCCGCTGCGGCCGCCTCCTCCCACTCTGCGTTCTCGCGCTCACTGTGCCCTGCCCGGGCTCGCACCTTGCCCGTGCCCTTCACTCGCTCTTCCGCGTGATTTCCCCGCCGCCTTTCTCTACCAACTGGGAATGCTAAAACGGGACTGATGGACGTGTCCGAACTCTGCATCCCGGACCCCCTCGGCTACCACAACCAGTAGGTGCCCTGCTTCTCGGTCTGTCTGTCCTTCTGCCCGTCTGGCAGTCTCTGTCCTGGGGATCGCAGTTCCTTTTCTGCACATTCTTGCGTAAAAGTGGAAGGGACTTTGGGGGGACACTTGGGGGACGAAGGAGGGGAAAAGCCGCACACTTCTGGGTTTCTTTCTGGGGCATAAACCAGCCTCTAACTTTTTCCCGCACCCCCTTTTACAAATTCACACTTTCAGGCAAGAGTGGCGCTTTCTCATGCACTTTCTCCCTTTCTCTCTCCTCTCTGATCTTGCTCTGGGGTGAGAAAATATTTGAGTTTTTGTGGAATGGAGCAAGAAGGGAGGCAGAAGCCCAGAACAGGTGCAGGGATGTGGTTGCAAGGATGTGCTGTCCCGTCAGAGAAAGCCTTTCCCGCGGGCGCTTTGTTTTATTATTTCCATCCTGGGGACCAAAAATGATCCCGGCAAGAGAGAGAAAATCGAACGTGCCGCGGCGGTTTGGAAACCGCAGGCGGCCAGTGCCGCTCTCGCCTCGCAGTCCCCGTGGGGTGCCCCGAGGGTGCTCACGTGGCGCGGCGGATCCAGGGCGCCCGGGGGACGCGGGCCCAGCGCTGCGTCGTAGGCAAAGTTCATTCTCGGCTTTGCGGGAGGCTGAGCCCAGCGGAACAGAAGGGCACGATTTCCCTGCTCCGAGGCGGCTTTGCGCTCGCGGTGCCAGAACGTGGGGTTATCCGAGCGGCGTGGGCGCGGGCGGTAGCCGGGGCCGTGAGAAGCGACTCTCAGGAACCGCGGGTCCCCAGCCCTGGGGCAGCCCGCCAAGAGCGCAGAGTGGGAAAGTGAACTGATCGCCCAAGCAGCGGGTGGTCAACCCGCGTGTCATGTCCGGGCTCTTGGGGATCCCACTCTATCCACCTACGGTTTCCCTCCCGACACCCTCCACGGTCGCCGCCCCACCTGCTCGGGTACCTGCTCGGGTCTCCCCTTGGGCACTGCACACCCCACGGCGCCCCTGGCGGGTGTCCCGGAGGCAGGTTGTGTGCGTGTGCAAAGTGGTCCCTCAGAAGGCTTAATAATAATCATACATAAAACTCCACGTTCTCACGGACAGCTTTCCTGCTTAACTTTGTGCTCGTCTTCCTCTTTTTTTTCTGACGCAAACTAAACTCTCCCAAGTCAGCGTTTCTCCAGTTCCACCGTGCTTTCATTTGTGTACCACTCGCTCTCTCCCTCCCCGCAAGAACCACGACTACATCTCTAAAATAAATACTCTGGATCATGTGGGGTCCCAGGAAGTACCTAACCCCTCTCCTGGCTGCACGGTGAGGTGCACCACCACGGTGCACCCGGCTTGAGAGAGAGGGCAGCTGTCCACAGCACGGCTTGTGTTGTTGACCAGACTGTTCCTGCTTCTAGTTTGGGGATTTTCCCCACTCCACCCTGGGGCAGAGGGCCTTTTGGATGCCACCAGAATGTCGGCAGAAGGCGCTGGTCTGGGAGAGAAATCCATAATAATAATGGTTCCGATTTCCATCAGCTGAAAAGTGGCTTTCATTCCTTTTAAAGGTTAGATTCTAGCTGAGCTGGGGATGGGGTGGGAGAACCTGGGGTTAGTGAGACTGTGGACAGTATTTGGTGCTTGTGGAGCATTTCCTTACATAAAATGATCAAGTGTGACAAATATTGGATATTTAAATTATTAAGGCTCCCTCTCTCCAGAGGTGACTTCTTTAGTTGAGCACAAAATACTTATGTATTTGTCCCTGGCTCAAGTCCTAGTCAATAAATATGAAAATTCGTATGAAGGAAGTACATTCTTTGATTATGCTTACCAGGAAAGCAAGGAGTGAGATGGAGGCTTTAACAGCTGGGTAATTCATCGAGTTGACGGCAGCCCTGACTGGAGTTTGAGGAGAAATATGGGCAAAAAGGCAATGTTAGGGAAGCAGCAGAAGGAAGTGAAGGAGCCCAGGTCCTGGGGGTCTGGGAAAGGTTTGAGATAGAAATCATTTATAAACTAAGCCTGACAGGGGTTTAGATCCCCAACCCTTCCCGGTTTCTTTGCAAAGAATTAGCTTGTCACTCCATGGGGCACAGGAAAAGCCAAAAATATACCTGCTGTCTCCACCGAAGAATTGAGCACCTCTGTGAGATGTCATTTCTCAAAGCCCAGGACCCACTGGGCAGCAGCCCAGGCATTGATGAGCTGGCCTCTTATACACGTATGTGCCGCCTGGGGAGGGTCTGCATGTGCTGTGGCGCAGAGGGGCATCATTTCAAGGATGAGCTTGTGGAGGTCTGGGGCTGGTGTCTGGGGAGACATCTTTCTGACCTCTACCCCACGGCTTTGTGACACAGCTTGAGAGCCCTGGGTAGTAAAGTAACAGAGTGGGGGACTGGATTCTTTGGTTTGGTAGAAGGATATTAGGACAAAGCCATTCATTACAGTGCCGGCGTTTCTCAGGGAACATACAGTGAGTGGGTTCGTGTATGCTCTGCTCACAGTTTTGACCCCTGTGGATTGGTTGACATTCCCTGACTTGAGAAAACCCAAGGGCACAGGGACTAGAGTTGAGGGAGGAGGAACTCTCTGGTCCTCTCTTTTGCTTCTAACACATTAGAGAGCATTTGTTAATGCTGTAGTATCTTTCTCACTTTCCCAGGTGAGAAATGAACACACACAGAGAGAAACATACATACCTTCCTACCTTGCTCTCCTTCATTTTCATTTCCCTATAGCCAATCCTGTAGGTGACTCCATTACCCTTTCTAATCAATATTTTATGTACATATATAATCACCCACAGTGGGAGGCAGCGTGCTCGCCTGTGTGTGCCTGTGTACAAATGGGTCCATGACTGGACCAGCTGGAGACCCACAGCACACAGCCCAGAGAGCAAGGGGGGCTATCTTCCCCACTGTCCGATGACCACTTTGCTGTTGTTAAAGAAACAAAGAACAAATTGTCCTGAAGGTAAAATATGTGGGTTCACACGTAGGAAAAATGCCACATGGTAATTCAGAGTCAGTGACCCGGAGAAAAACAAAGGGGGAAATTAATTTTTAATGGTACATTTAAAAATAAATCAGAGTGAGGACATTAGTCTCAGTTTTCCAAGGGAGGGGCTCTAGGAAATAAACCTTTATGTGCCTGTCAGCCTTCTGGAGGTGTGTGCTGCTGTGGAAGAGGATGGGTGGGAGGTGTTCAGGCCTGAAGGGGATGAACTGGGAGGAGACATTAGGTCAACGCTGGATGGCCCCGGTCCCGGGTAAGGCGCTTTCCAGCTCAGTGAGATCTTAACATCACTGGAAATTTCCTCTTGGAGTTTGTTACTTCCCCCAACCCTTTTCATTTTAGAAACAATCCTTTATTTTGTTGATAATGAGGACATATGGGAAAGATCTGTTCCAAAAAAAAAGCACAAAGAAACAACCTGGCCACCGAACAGGAACCTTTTTATTCTATTGATTTGGAGTAATCAATAAATATTCCATTTAGTCTGGGAGAGGAGGGGCAGAGGGGACTTTCGGGGAAAGCACTTTGAAGGAGGTGGCGGTGACAGAGATTTCATGTCACACCCTGCCTTCTCAGAGCACCCCTGGCCCTAGCTCAGGGGCCCTTATAACTTTGTCCTGCGTGTGCTCCATTCATATTCCCAATAATTGGACATTTTGCCAAGTGGTTTTTAAAGATAATCTAAACTAATTGAGGAAGTTTGTCCCCTTCCTCGGCCCTCTGCTGAATGCCTTGTTTCTTTTGAGCAAAGATCTGCCTACCTCTGATGGGCTGGAGGAAGGATGCGTGTGACAGAGAGACATTGAGGGAGCATGTGCATTGGGGAGGGCGGTGGAGTTGGCCATGAACGAGTAGGATTCAGAAGGAGACAGAATTCGAAGACAGTAGACAAGCAAGAAACAGGATGCTTTTGGCCTGACTCTGCAGCGCCCTTCTCTAGAACTTGTCTCCCCAAGTCGTTTAAGTGACTTCTTAAAAATGATTAAAATTCTTTTTGGTTCCAAATTTAAGGGAAGAGGTAGCAGATATTTAGACCATAATGTCCTCCTTCAAAGTAAAGCCCACACCACACCTTGATTGATTCCATTCTGGTGTCCCCCAACACCTACTGGCCATCGTTGAGTCTCTGTCCATTTCTCTCTGAAGTGAGACCCTCGAAATGCTCTTCCTGCTGAGCAGCAGCTCTGTCCAGAATTAGTGAGGATGCCGCACAGCTCCCCTGGGAGCTTCTGTCTTAGAGTCTGGTGGATCTTGACTGAATGTTACTGGGGTGGGGAGCCCCAGCTTGACTTGAATGCTTAACCTCTGGGGTCCTCCAGTGATACTACAGCCCCTAGAGGTGCTGCCAGTGCAGGGTCTAAGGAAGGACCCTAGGAAGCCAGGAGAGTACAAATTAAGAATGGGCTGGAACTAGCCAAATCTGGCCCGGAATCTTCTTGAACATCCTGCCTGTTTGCCCTTGAAGCCTTTTGCCGATTTCTAGAGATAAATCAAAGACCTTTTTAGCATGTATGCGCTGGTGACCCCTGACTGGGCTCTGTCTCTGGTGAGTTTCCCCTTCCTCAGCCCCAGCAGCCTTAGACCTCTGGGGACAGTCACAGATGTAGTCTTCCCTCAGAGCAGGGGCCCATAGGCTTTGGGTGGCCCTGGTGTCCCCTGTCCCCTGGCATGGGTGGGGTGGGATTATATCCTTTTAGCCCTGTCGGCCGGTGTGGCTTCGTCCCCGTGCGGGGAGGTTGTGGTGTTTATAATTGCAAATGTAATTAGCAGACCAGCTCTGGGGGACTGGGAGGCTCAACTTCTCTGCACATCACGGTGACCCCTGTAATGGCTGGCCTGGCAGATTAACCCTCACTGGGCCAGCCTGCCTCCTGCCACTGGTGAGGCTGCTGACCTTCTCTGATGATGGCAGGGCTGTCCTGGGACCAGGCACCTTCCGTGGAGGGGTTGTCAGAGCAATGACTGGGATTGATTTTTTCTTCCCCAGGGCACTGGGCTAGTGACCCTCGCCTCTCGAGACACTGTCACCCTGGGCAGCAGGCTGTGCTGGGCCATTTCTTCCCTCGCGTTCCTGGCCATACTGGAAGGATGTGACGGAAGGACTTTGAGTGCATGCTGGTCAGTTCTGTGGCTCTAAAGGGACTCATTGTGACTTCCATCTGGTGCTCCTGGGCTCAGCGGGCAGTAGCTTGTATTCACCCATCTCATCAGCTTCTTCTCAGAGCCAGCTTTGGGGAGGTGACTGTTCGCTGGCTCCTGGACTCTGAGCAGGTGTTCCATAGAGCTGGACTGCTTTGGGTGGTCCCACTCAGAGTCGTGTAGGGAGGCTGGTCATAGGAGAGCACAGGCTCAATTTATTTCTGAGAACAGAGACCTCCCCAGTTAACCATCCAACAAAAGGACACCAAAACACCAAACAAGTGGGGAACATGGAGTTGCGTGGTCTTTTCCCTCCCTCCTATGAGTGTACTTGTATTTGCCTCTCTAGGGTGCCCTTCTGTACTGATCAGGATTAAAATCATCAAGGGTCCTAACAGGATCTTTCTTTATAAGTCGTTGCTTAACAGAGTGTCAAGCCCTTCTATGCTGCCAATAAAGCCCCTGTTGTAGAGGATGTTTCTGAACCTCAAAACATCAAAAGCCGTGTCCACCCCTAAGAGAGTTTCCACCGTGGGAAACCTGTGTGTGCACATGTGTGAGTGTGTTCCAGTGGGTAGTCCCCTCTAAGATGGGGTGACAGTGGACAGGGGTCTCTGCTATTTAAACATGTTCCTGCTGCCTGCTATACCACTTGGCTGGGCTGAGGTCTGGCTGTGACCACATTCCAGCAGGGGCTGCCGTGCCTTGGGATTGGTTTGTCCGTGGTGCAAAGGGGACTACAGGGGCAGCTGCTAGGTGGCTGTCCCTCTGGTTTGCCCAGAGGATTTCAGTCTTAAGAGCCTCTCTGCAATTTTCTGGCCTGGGCAGGGGTGGGGCAGACCCCAGAGAGGGAGAGAAGGGAGTCCTGCCCCTTCTCCAGGATAACAGATGGCCACACTCAAAGGAGCATTTGGGCCATTCTATTCCAGGTTCCCGACTTCTCCTTCTCTCCCTGGAAATAGCCATTGACAGGTTGTGGCTTAAAGAGTCAACTGTTTTCTTAAATCAAGGAAAATCATCCTGGTTAATCAGCCCATGGGACGTTCACTATGGAGTTGGACTAGGTGGAAAAAAATTATTGGCTAAATGTTTTAAATTCAGAATTGTCTGAGTTTGAGTTAAAATTGTATAAATCTAAAACAAAAGTTTTCCTGGGGCTTAGAGATAGAATTTTTTCATCTTCATTTTGCTGTGCTTTTAAACCTATACACATTTTGGTCTAAAAGTTTCTTTTTAAAAAAAAATGTCTTTCCTTTGTTCCTTAGGACTTTAAAATATTCTATTCAATATTGTCATTCAGCATCCCTGGGACTGAACATTTTCAGGGAATGGTTTTCTGGAAAATGTTATTTTATTTCTCAATGTCATTTCATTCAGAGGTCAAAAGGCAGTTAAACAAACTCCAACAAGCCTTTGTTTTTATCTTCTGATTTCAAATGTGATCAATTTTTATTTAAAATCATATCAGAGACCTCTCCTACCAATTATAGTGGCAGTCAGCCTCATGCCTGACCATTGGTGTTTACTAAAATCCTGCATTTAAAACTGTACAAATGTGAAGTGTCCAGTTGAATTCAATCTTTTCTATCAAGGAAACAATGAGTTTAAAAACCCCAAATACCGAATGTGGTTTTAACTTGGCTCTTTTATTTTTAATGGCTTGAATTGGCTTGAGTTCATAAATTAGTTTTTTTGTTTTATTCTTTTTGTTAATTCATTTTGAAATTTTTATTGTATTTAGGTATTTGGCATTTTTGTCTGGCTTATGCCTTAAAAATGACACCTGATAAAGGGTTTTTGAGAATCATTGGTCTTTTGATGTGTTCTTGGTTTCTGAAGGGCAAAGAACAAGGAAATACAGGTATAAGGAAATGCTATAGGAGAGGATGGAAGGGGTAAAGAAGCGTGATCTTTTAGATGAGATTTCTCTCGTGTTTTACAATTTAGCATTTTCCTTTGTTTCATTTTTTCCCCTCTATTTTTATTCCAACTTGCTGTAGTTTGCCCTTGTCCTTTTGTCCCTCCTTGACTGTTTTGGAGGAAGGAGTGTAGGTGTGTGGTCTGCCTGAGTGTGAGTGTGTGTGTGTGTGTGTGTATACGGCTGGCTGAGCTGTTCAGAGGTGCTGAGCATGATTAGTTGGGTAAAGTCCCATGGTCGCTGGCAGGCTCACGTTTTGATGAAAAAAACAAGAAGGGTATAGACCCGCTGTTTACAGACAAATTTCAGGTGGTCTGTTCGTTACCTGAGGAGCGTAGTGATAGGGGCTGCAGGTATCGGTGAGGATATGAAGAAGCACTAAACTTTATGCAAAACCAATTTTTAAATCCCTCCCCTCATCTCACCGCCTATGCTTGGAACCCTAGTTTGGGATCTTGGTGATGCACAGTAAATGAGCTGTTGTATGCTTTTGTTTTTGTCTTCCTAATCGATCAGCAGAAAACATTTCCTTTTGATGGTGAAACAGGCCTTCAGCATGCAGAGTGCAGTATTTATCCTCTTACTTTTAGCTTCATTCTTTGTCATTTGTCTCTTGGGTGTGTTGACATTGTCTACCTAAGCAGTCAAGCTAACAAGCTTTGGCAGAAAGAACACTGCTTTTACAGAAATAGTAGCAATTTTAATGTGATGGTTATAATAATTGTGATTACAGTAATCACAGCTTGTACCTTTTTCTTCCCAAAAAGCGCAAAGCAATTCTCATAACCATTTTTCTCATAGTAGCTGGATGAGGGTGGCCGTTTCTTGCTCCCAAACATAAATATCTTCGTGCAAACATAAACATGCAAAGGCTGCAGGTTTGCATGTCTGAATTCATCCAGGAGCAAACACTGCCGGGTCTCTGAATATGAACAAGCAGGTAGAGGAGAATACGGTGTTAACCACCTGGCCCCCCTGAGAAATGCTGGGTGATTTGCCTTTGAACGAAGATGGGAGAAGTGTTTCTTGTAAGTGATGCTGTGCCAAGTTTGACCCCACTACCGCCGGCTTCTATGCCCCATGCCATGCTCTGCCTCCCAGTTTCCCCTTGCTCCTTGGATCCTCTGGCTGCGTTCTCATGAGAGGTTTGCAGACCAAAGGCACAGAGAGGACAAGCGGGGTTATGACTTGGTGCATATGAATATCTGGGAGAAGAATTGTGTGAAGAGAGAGGCAAAATCATCTCTCCACCCTTGATCGCCTTCTTGGTCGTTTGGCTTCTATGAGGCCGTTGTCCCCGTGCCTGAGTACCTCAACCTGCACTATGGAGGCGATTAGAGGGAGGTCATCAGGGAACTGACCTCTCTGAATTTCCGTGACCCTTCTTGTGATGCTTCATGGCGACTCCCAGACCTGAAGCCTGCTCACCTACAGACCATGCTCATCTGTGCGTTACTTTAGAATCCAACAATGCTTTTGTTATTTCCTCTCTCATTTCCTTTTTTGTACATGTATTGTGGAATGAGGAAGCAGCTCTGCTTCACCTAATATTCCAGGGTCCCATAGCTGTCTGTATTTTTTTTCCACCTCAATATTCTTACTCATGTTCTTACTCATAGTTTCTTTTCCTCAGGAAAAACAAACAAACAAACAAACAAAAAAAACCAACCAAACCTCAAAGCTTTGGATTATTAATTGATTATTAACTGATTTAACAAACAAAACATTCCACCCCCAAGGAATGCAAGCAAGAGTCTGGCTGTGCTGCTCAGGTTGAGATCTGCTTTCCCCCTCAATCGGTGAGAAATTTTATACCTTCAATTCCCTTGTTGGACCCTGAGTAAAAAATTAATTCATGAATAATAAAAACCAATCAGTCTTGTTGAGTTTAAGAAGGATTAGGAGAAAGGGTGTTTTTTTCTTACAGAGAACATTTGGAATCTGTGTGTCACTGTCACCGAGTGTTTGGGGGTGGCTTGTGCAGTGCCTTTATTCACGGCAAATGAGGTGTTGATTATCCCGAGTATAACACATCTTCCTCAGTTGTAAGGCCAGCTTACTGCTGACTGTTACGGGGTTCCCACCCACTGCTCTCCCACCATCCCGTACTCCAAGACAGTGATAATTCACTGAAATTAAGACAGTTTCCTATGTAAGTGGCATATAACCAAATAGCAACCGACCTGGCCTTTGCATTATGAATAAGCCCATTTGTTGATGGGATGGAGTCCTTCCTGGTTTCCCTCCCCTTTCTTTCTCAGGAAGTAATTGACCAGAAATTTACATGCTTTTCCCAGAATTACAGAAATTAGATGTGTAGATTCTCTTTTCAGTTTCCACTAATAGTATCTACCTCCCAGGGTTGTTTTGAAGATTTAGTCAGAGGACAAGCACCAGGCACATAGTAGGTGTGCATTAAATGTCCAGTGTTATTAATTTTTTGATGTTATCTTTGGGGCGTTACTTTTTATTCCTTTGACATAATCTCACCATTATAGTCTTCCCTACAGTGAGACTGGGGTGCTTGAACTGACTACTTTGTTTAATGTGATCAATATGGCTTGCGTGTCAATATATAACACAAGGGGATTAAAGAAGGAATTACAATTTGGGATGGAGAGAATGAATAGGAAATTTTCCTCTGAATGAATCCCTATATTTTCAGTAGGGCTGTCCAGTAAAATACAGGATATCCAATTAAATATGAATTTTAGATAAATGCGAGTATCTTTTTTCGTATAAGTAAATCCCATGTAATACCTGTTAAATCTGGCACCCCTACCTACCCATGACTGTTTTTCTTAAAATAGTCAGATAAGAAACACATTGCCCTTATTTTTTTTCTGCTTTTGACCAAGCCCCCAAAATTGATTCTATGTTTGGTTTTTTAATTTTTTTTTTTTTTTTTTTTTTTTTGTTGCTGCGACAGAGTCTCACTCTGTCGCCCAGGCTGGAGTGCAGTGACACGATCTCGGCTCACTGTAACCTCTGCCTCTCCAGTTCAAGCGATTCTCCTGCCTCAGCCTCTTGAGTAGCTGGGACTATGGGTGTGTGCCACCACAGCTGGCTAATTATTTTGTATTTTTAGAAGAGACAGGGTTTCACCATGTTGGCCAGGCTGGTCTCAAACTCCTGACTTCAGGTGATCTGCCTGCCTCTGCCTCCAAATGACCATCTTTAACATTTTACCAATATGAACGTGTTAGCCTGGCCGCGCCCTTAGGTAAGGGAGTAGGTAAGTTCCATCAACCAGATATATTGATAGAGTTACAATTAAGTAAATAAATCTGCTGAATGAGGTCTCCTAACAGCACCCAGGGCTATTGAATTTTGCCTTAGGGAGGAACAGGGTAAGTCAAGTCTTTCTGGGAACCTGTCTGTGCCTGATGTTTCCCTGACAAAAGGGTTGAGGTGCTGGACTGCCAGAACCTAAGACCCCAGAAACTGGAAGTTACCCTTGCCCCACCTTGGAGGCCAAAGCAGCAGCTCTCCCTACCTCCCCACACAAGGACAGGAGGCTGACCCTTGGGAGAGTCTCCTAGGAGGCTGAGGGGAAGCAGCCCAAATCAGTGTTAGGTAGTGGAGCAGGGAGGATTAGGACTCCAAACCTGAAGCAGAGCTAGTTGAGAGCATGGATGAACCGGGGCTCGCCAACAGGGTACCAGCGGACCCCAGCTTCCCCTCATTCACCTCTCGGAACAGCACACTCGCACAGCTCTGGTAAACATAACCATTGTTTTAAACCTGGTGCCCTCACAGCACAGGGTACCGAGAATGGAAGAGCTCTAGAGCCCCCTACAGGCACTCACTGGCACTGCACTCCATGGGTGACAGTTCTGCAACAGAGCCTTCCCTTGGTGGGAAGGTGTATGGAGAATCCCAGGGGGTGAGCCTTCAGAAGCTCAGGGGTGAGCTCAGGACCCTGGCTTTAGAAAGCAGCTCTGTTTTTCACCTTTCTGAGCCCTGCTCCATGCAATTTAGCACTGCAGCTGCCTTGTAGTGTGGTATTCCTCCCAAGCCCCAGCATGCATGCGTGCATACCTACACACCACACACTCACCGCCTCCGTGGCCTGCCTGACCTCCAGACGGGCTGGAAAGTGCTCAGGTCTCATTCGGTCTGAGGATTGCCCTCCAGCTGCTGAATATGCAGAAGCCGTGCAGCCAGCACCATTTTCAGAGCTGGATACTGGTGTTCAGATGCTCTTCTCCAAGCCACCTAATTCTCTGGGGGATCATTTTAGGATCTGATGTAAGAAAAGTGTCTGAGGGGGGATAGGAGAGCTAAATATAAAGTGTAAGGCCAGAGATGGGCGATTGTAATAGTAATAGTTGTAGTAATCGACATTTATTGAGCATTTACTGTGTGTCAGGCTTTGTCCTAAGAATATTTCATGTATGAAATAATCACTTCCTCACAACAATCCTAGGAAGTAGGTATTATTATCATCCCCTATTTCACAGGTAAAGAAACTGAGGTACAGAGATGTTAAGTCATTTGCCCAAGGTCACACAGCTGACAAAGCTGGGATTTGCACAGAGGCCATCTGGCACTGCCTGCACGCCTCACCCCGATGTTATGTGTTGCTCATTGCATCTAGAATTTCAGCTTTCTTTCTTTCTTTTTTTTTTTTTTTTTTTTTTTGAGATGGAGTCTCACTCTGTCACCCAGGCTGGAGTGCAGTGGCGCGATCTCGGCTTCCTGCAAGCTCTGCCTCCCGGATTCACGCCGTTCTCCTGCCTCAGCCTCCCGAGTAGCTGGGACTGTAGACGCCTGCCACTGCGCCCAGCTAATTTTTCGTATTTTTAGTAGAGAAGGGGATTCACTGTTCATCTGTTAGCCAGGATAGTCTCAATCTCCTGACCTGGTGATCCATCTGCCTCAGCCTCCCAAAGTGCTGGGATTACAGATGTGAGCCACCATGCCCGGCCTAGAATTTCAGCTTTCTAACTCCTGCCTTCAGAACACCTTGTGTGGCTCTAACACTTGGGCAAAGTTTAAGGTGGGGGTGGAGGGGGAAAAGACCAAGACCCATGTCTTGGTTCTGAAAAAAAATAAGGTAGAAGAATTGCTGCACAGAGTCAGATCTCTCATCCCCCAGATCAGCTTCCATCCTTGTCCTCGGCACAGGAGAAAGCTGTAGAAAGGAACTTTTGGTCTTCCTGACATCATCCTCCAAGGGCCCATGCCCAGCCTCTGGAGGCCACTCAGTGGTTTGACCGCCTCCATGCCTCTCCTGGAGTCTATCATAAACATATTTTGAAGCTGACTTCCCTCTTCTCAGCTTGCATTTTTCTCCTGTTCCATGCCTTCCCATCATTCTCTTATCTCCCATTCTCCAACAGCTCCCAAGTCTGAGTCTCAGTGCGCTAACTTGGTGCCCGTCTTGGATTCCCGCAGGCACCACACAGCAGCATGTGCAAAATCAAAGACAGCATCACACTCCAAACCTGCCTCTCCTCATGTCTCTTTAGGCAGGGACCCCCGCACCGCGCCAAGATATGGAGCGTATCTTCAGTTCTCCCCTCCTGCTCTTCATTGTTGAGTCCCCTCCTACATCTGGAAAACTTTTACCTATGTATACACCTTAGATCTAGTCCTTCTTGCATTGCTTCCCCCAACCCTGGTCTGCTTAGCGAACTTCTATTTATCCTTTAAAACCCTGCTCAGGTGTCCCTCTCTGTGTGGAGCCATCCCTGACTTCTCCCTGGGGGAATTAGTCTCTCTCCTTGCAGCTGTTCTCGGTCTCATGCCCCTGACTGGGTTACAATCTGTTGTATTTGCATATTTGCTTATTTTTTCTCCTAGATCATGAGGTCCTAGAGCCCAAGGTCATCTCTGTGTCCCCAGTGACACAGAGTGGGTGTTTAATAAATGTTGGTTGAGCTAACCTGAGGGGATTGGAAGTAGTTAAAGGGGAGCCCTTGGGGGAAAAGAGGGAAAAAGAAGGGCCTGGGAAGAGGTAACCAGGAGAGCACTGGTTCTGCCACATCTTTTGCCCTGGTTGAGCCATGGAGGCAGCTCTGGCTCGGGGAGCATTATATCCCTCTGGGAGGCAGTGTAGTGTCGGGGTTAGGAGGAAAAACCCTAGCTCCAGACTAACTGAGTTGAAATCCTGGTCCCAATGGTGTGCTGGAACCAGCTCAAACCAGCTCAGGAGGGCTCATTGTTAAATGTTCAGCAGTTTTGTGGGCTGATGGTCAAACACAATCATTATTAAAAATTAAATGGTATAAACTTATAATTAAATACATTGTATTAAAAACAAAGGTAATAGATACCACTCCTCACTTCCTCATGTCTTACTACATTTCACTTTACGTTCTTGCCGTCAATTTACACCTAACGTATGGTTGAAAAACCATGCAATGCTGAGCTGCTGCCTGTCTCTTCCCAAGCCTGCATTCCATGATGACACACTGGTAGTTTGAGAACAGCCATGATGGGAGTATTCACGCCACGGAAATTGGCAAATGCTACAGATCCGCCTTCCCCCAGCCGGTTGTTAAATATTTATTACCACACCACTGCACTGGCTCCGTCACATCCCAGCTCTGTGACCCCAGATAAATGACTCAATCTCTCTGTGTCTCAGATTCCTCTTCTGCTGTGATCTTCCACGTTGGATTGCTGTAAAGATTAAAAGTTGATAAACATGGCTGGGTGCAGTGGTTCACGCCTGTAATCCCAGCACTTTGGGAGGCTGAGGTGGGCAGGTCATTTGAGGTCAACAATTTGAGACCAGCCTGGCCAATGTGGTGAAACCCCATCTCTATTAAAAATACAAAAATCAGCCAGGCGTGGTGATGGGCACCTGTAATCCCACTTCCTTGGGAGGCTGAGGCAGGAGGATCACTTGAACCCAGGAGGTGGAGATTGCAGTGAGCCGAGGTTGCGCCACTGCACTCCAGCCTGGGCAATAAAGGAAGACTCAGTCTCAAAAAAAAAAAAAAAGATAAACATAAGGTACTTATAGCAGAAACTAGTACACAGTAGGTGCTCAATAAATATTAGTTCTTTTTAGTATTTCTTCTCATTGCTCCAGTGATGCCCCTATCCAAATTTTATGGAAACAGATGACATGCCAGGTAGAGGAATGTAAGTTTTATTTCTAGAGCATAAGGTTCATGCCTTTTCCCTACAGGACCCCTGTGCGTGGGGTTTAATTTGAGGAGCTAAGTGCGGGAAGTAAAAACCATGAATTTTCCAAGGGGAAAGGCACTGATGGAGAGGTATGCTTAAGCCTCCAGGCAGTGAGAGGATTGTGCCCCAGGCCCTTTGAGCAAATGAGGCCACAGCAGCACAACGTGGTTGAACAGGTGAGGCAGGCACAGGTGAGGTCAGGAGAGGAATTGAGCAGATGCCAAGAACAGCCAAGCTGCAGCATGAAGGGAGGCTCTGTGTGTGGCTGCAGCAGGGCCCCAGGACCCTGCGAGGAGGCAGCTGCCCTCTCTGGAAATGCTGCGCTGTGCGGTCACGCCCATGAAGGCAAGGGCTCCTCTGGCTTTGGGAGTGGAGAAAATATTCCTGGCCAATCCCGAGTTGGATCACACAGTTGAAGTTACATTGGCTGCGTTGTGGTTTCTTGGGATGCTACAGGAAAGTGGGAAGGTAAGAAGATTTGGTCTGCAGCCTCCAGGGCAGCAGAGGCCAGGAAAGAGCCAGAGTGGGTTTGGGCTCTTCTAGACTCCTCCGTGGCAGGTTTCCTGGGTCCCAGCCAACCCAGGCCCCTGGAGTGAGGATTCGCACTTAATCTCTCTGTTACCTGGAAATGGCTTCAGGTTCAGACCTTTGCCATCAGGAGGGGCAGCTCAGTGACTCAGATACACACAGTTCCCAGCCCAGCCCTTTCCCGATGGTAAGTGCACTACAAGCCCACAGACCCCTGGCAATGCGTACATCTGCACGCTGTACAGGCCAGAAGCTGCAGCTCATTGCTGGGGTCTCCTTCTGTTCGTTGAATCCCTGGTCTGCAGACAAATGCCCTTTGGAGTGGCCTTCCCGAGGAGAAGGCAGCCTTAAGAGTGAAGCCCTTCCTTCCCACCTCAGTATGGGAGTCTTTCACTTTACCCTGAGCTCCTCAAGGGCCCATCTGGTTCTGATTCGTCTGCAGCACAGGGTCAGTCGTGGAGGAGCCTTCAGTAAACATGAGGTAGAAGTTTAGATACATTTTGAGAAAATTTGTGCTTTGGGGTGCACCACTGGTGGGTTACCTGTTCAGTTGTACAGGTTGTTCACTGTCCAAGAGTGCCCGGTTGAGGAGGTGGGTGGGGTCTGAACTTAGTTTTTCTAATTCACAACAAGACACACATAGCTGGGGCATGGGGGTGAGTATCCAAGGGGTTGAGGGCCGAGAGGGGGCTGAGGAACCACCTCGCCAGGCTCCACCTCATTCATTGGGAGCAACTTCCTGTCTAACCTGTGTCTGGATTCTCTGAAGAACTCTTGTGTTTCTTTCTGCTGGCAACATCCCTGCAGCCTGCACTTAGAGCTAGATAGCTCTTCGAAGGCTTTCTGTTTGTGTAAGCGCAGTACTTAGCGGGTCCCCCATGGCTCTCAGCAGGCCCCGGGGCAGGGAGGGGCCTCCAGGCCCTGCCCTGGCTGCTGATATTTCAAGATGCCCGTGGAAGCAGAGACATTGCGGCCCTGTGTTCCTAGAGTCAAGGTACAGGGTTGTGTGTGGGTGTGAGTAAGCCAGCGGCCCTGGCAGGCAGGGGCATATCCGAGAAACAGTGTCACAGGGTCCCTGGGCTTAGTCTAAGGGCCTCTGTGAGTAGATTTTGGGGAGTGCTAGAATTTATCAACTTGGAGGGGAAGGAAGCTGCTGTTTTAGCATTTGATGTCTTTAATCTTTACAGTGATACCTAAGCAGGGAGTCCTGTCCTCCCTTTACAGAGGTCCAGAGGAGTTGAGTGGCTGCCCAAGGTGGCGCAGTGGATCCACTTGAAGAGTTAGGATGCACGTCCAGGTCTGTCTGCCTGAAATAGCTCAGAATTCCAAGGGCCCAGAAAACCCACTGTTTCTATCACAGATCTCTGTCTTTCCAGGCCAACCCTCCTGATGTTTTTCCCAGCACATTGATGTGGTCTCAGGCTGAACTGCTCAGCTGACCCTGGGCTCAGGAAAGGGGAGCGCAGGCCCTGAGACAGGCATGTGGCTCGGGGGCTGCCACCAGGGCCTTATCCCAGTATGGCTGTGGAGAGGGTCAGGACATCTGGAAGAGCCGGTGTTGGGATATGTCCATGCCGTGCCGAGAGAAGTGCTTCCATTTGCCAAGAAAGAATGAGGAAGAGGGAAGGGCAGGCCCACCTCCTTGCTGCTCCCTGGGTCAGTAGCCCTGGATGGCCACTGGCCTTCACAGAGAAGAGCCACTTGGGGATGGTCCGCATGTGTGAGCTGGAACCCAGGGCCTGCGGCCAGCCCTGGGAGGGCCTCTGTGCGGGCATGTGGGGCAGGGAGGCACCGGAGGCCAGTTTCCTGTGCAAAGCCTTTGGGGCATAGCGGATTTGGGGCATAGCAGAGAAGGAGGCCTGCTTTGGTCTGTAAGGTTCTGTAGCCAGGATCTAACACACCTGGGCTTGGGTTTGTGGGCTTATCTCCCTTGTGTATTCTTTGACCACCCAGCTCCATGCCTGGCCAGCAGAGTGCTCGCAGGAGACCCTGTAGGCTTGACATGAGGCCACAGTTGGAAACCTGATGGGCCTTCCCTAGAGACCTATCGCCTGGAGAAGTGCTCCCACCGTAGCTCCAGTAGACGCCCCTACATGCAGTCTTGGCCACCACCTTGCTCACAAGACTCCCCTCCATGCCCTGCAGCCTCCTAAGTCTTTCCTCTGTGCCAGCTACTTTTGCATGGCAAAATAAAAATAGTCACATACAGTCTGGCAATGGATCTGTTTTTTGGTCTATAAGTGTATTTTATGTTAAAAATTTTACATTTTATGACATCAAGACTTTGCATGAAATACCTTTACTGCAAAGAAAAAGACATTACCTGGGATCAGAGCAGTCACAGAACACAGAGGCCCCTGGCAGCCAGGAGAGAGGTCCCCTGGTCGGTGCCCAGGTGGAGAGTGTGGCCAGGTGCCGGCAACTGCAAGTGTTTCCAAGCAGGTGCCCATGTCCAGCAGATGCCTGCAAGACTTGAATCAGAGGCATTTCTACAAGGGCGGGAGGACCTGGGGTCCCCAGGCTGGCCAAGGCAAGGGACTCCATGGCTGCAGTCTTCTCAGTAAGGACACCTTGGATTCTTTTTTTTGAGACAGAGTCTTGTTCTGTCACCCAGGCTGGAGTGCAGTGGCACGAGCTCAGCACACTGCAACCTTTGCCTCCCAGGTTCAAGCGATTCTCCTGCCTCAGCCTCCCAAGTAGCTAGGATTACAGGCATGCACCAACACGCCTGGCTAATTTTTTTTAGTAGAGTTTCACCATACTGGCCAGGCTGGTCTGACTACAGGTCATCTGCCCTCCTCAGCCTCCCAAAGTGCTGGTATTACAGGCGTGAGCCACCGTAATCTAGAACACTTTGGATTCTAATTTTAATACTTCCAGCTCCTGGCCATGTGGATGAGATCAGAGACTGTGCCTGTGACGGGTAGACTTGGCCACTCCAGGCAAAACCAGCTTCTCTTTGATGCTGGGCTCTTTTCTTTTTCCTCATCCTTCTTTCTTTCTAGCCCTGTATCCCTGCCTCTGTCGTCCCAGGCCAGTTTCCCCATTATTTTTCTCTTTGCTGATGCTCACGACAGTAGTAATATTTGCTAACATCTTCTGACTGCCCACTATGAGCCAGGCACTGTGCAAAGTGCATCTTGTAGCTACTCATATGTTTTGCCTCCTTCTCTCTTTCTGGGCCTTTTGTACTGGAGATTCACCTGGTATCCTTTGAGCACCTCATGTGGCTGGTACTCTTCTCCCCAGAGAGGATGCAGCCTGTGGGTGCTGGGAGGGAGGCTTATTGGCTCCAGAGCCCTCATTTTAAAGATGAGAAAACTGAGGGCTTGAGCTGATGAGAGCCTTGGCTACAGTTCTGCAGCTTAGGTGCAGAAAGAAACCCAGGGGTTGGCCTCTTGACCTTTACCCAGAGCTGTTTTGCATGTTGTGAATGCAAATTGTTTGCTGTCAGCTGCATTAAGGGCCTCTTTGACCTTGGGGTTCTGAGTACCTAAATGGTGAGCCTCAGGCCAGGCAGTGCAGATCACTGATGTGACTGTGCCAGTGTCACTGCATACCCACCTCAAGCTGGGCAGGGCGAGGAGACTGAAGGAGCCATGCAGAGCCAGAGGAGGGCTGGACAGACTGACACGAACCATTCCCATGTAAGAAAATTAGAAGATAAAAATAATTTTGATAGAAGGAAACTGGTAGGAGGGAAGATGAGCTGGCCGTCTGGGCGAGGTGGCCTCCTTCACAAGTTTTGCTGCCATCATCTCCCTATGTGGGCCCACTTCTCTCCCGGGGCTATCCCTGTAGGCTGTTCTCTGACCTCGGTGACCTCAGTAGGAGCTCTCCGTTTCCGACAGTCAGCCCCTCGCCCAGTGGGAGGAGGAGATGGAGAGGTAAGAGCTACCTGAGAATTAAGCCATGTGCACTGTCTGGCTCATGCTGGCCTTCCCGGGGCCTCATTCCATGGCTGGTACAGAAATAGGAATGCATCGCCCTGCTGCCAGGCAGAATCCCAGCTACTCCAGCCTGTGTCTAAGGTCAGTACCTAACTGGCCATCCCAGCTACTCCAGCCTGTGTCCAAGGTCAGTACCTAACTGGCCATCCCTGCTCCGAGGTCGCTTGAGGGTCTGGCAATATTACCATGGATCTGAACACCACTGGTTCCCCGGGGACTGCAGCGGGGCGTGTGGAGGAAAGAGTCCCTCCGGACTCATGGCTCACACTAGAAGAACATAAAGGAATAGACAGCCCTTGTGTGGTGCGGCAGAGCAAGCAGGACCTTTGATGTCAGACAGGTGTGAATTCAGCTGACAGCTCAACTCTCCCTTGCTGTGTACCCTGGGGAAAGTCACCTAACCTCCCTGTGCACGCTGGCCTCATCTGAAAAGTGGGAATAAGAATCCTTCTCTTACAGGGTTGCAGAAGGATTTAATAAAATAATGCTTGCAAAATGCTTTTAGCAGGGTACTGTCAGCCTCACAAAGCCAGAGATGCCCCAAGCATTCTCTGTAAACATGGCTATGACCATTCAAAAGAAAATTATAAATTCATTTTAAAGTATTACTAAATTAGGAGTTATTATATATTTTTCCACCTAATAAAGACTAAAAGTACCAAGATTATGATACTTGGTACTTGGGGTGGGTGGCGGGATTGAGAAATGCTTTGGCATTAAAAAGGAGGCCTTCAGCCGGGCATGGTGGCTGATGCCTGTAATCTCAGCACTTTGGGAGGCTGAGGCAAGTGGACCACAAGGTCAAGAGTTCAAGACCATCTTGGCCAACATGGTGAAACCCCGTCTTTACTGAAAATACAAAAACTAGCTGGGCATGGTGGTGCATGCCTGTAGTCCCAGCTACTTGGGAGGCTGAGTTAGGAGAATTGCTTGAACCCGGGAGGCGGAGGTTGCAGTGAGCCGAGATCACACCACTCCACTCCAGCCAGGTGACAGAGCGAGACTCTGTATAAAAAAAAAAAAAAAAAAAAAAGCCTTCATAGGTTCATGTAGACTGAGATGAAAATACAGGCAACATAGAGTTGAGTAAAAATAAAAATCAAGTAGCTGAACAGCAGATAGAGTAAAATCACATGTGTGGCTTTTTAAGCTTCAAATCCTGGATATATGCTTTTGAAACTTGGGGAAAGAGATAAAAAAAAAAACTGTCCTTTGAGTTAGCTGTAGGGAATGGGCTTAAGAATCCTGGTATTGGGAGAGATTTTTGCTTTTAACTTTGACTCTTTTGATTGTATGTACGTATTCTATAATGAAAACAATTTTAATGTGTAAGTTAAGGGAACCAAGTGTGAGCAAACAAGCCAGCAAACTAATAAACCTTCCTAAGAAAAACATTGAAATATAAGGGATCCTTATGAAAACTTGGAAGTCAGCTCTCTGGACAGACAGCCCTCCAGAAACCAGGTTCTGTCCCTGCTCCAGCTCCCTGCCCACCTGCTCCCCTGGTCCCCTGCAGTGCACGTAGTACCAAGCCTGTGCCTCTGCCTGCAGCAGGACAAACCCAGACAGAGGCTTAGCCCGGAGGCTTGACTCCCGGAGCCAGCGCTGGTGGTAGATGCAGCAGCCGGGCTCGGCCTGGGTTGGCAAGGGTTGGCCTCACCACTAGATTCTCTCTCCACTTCACGCCTCATGGAGCCAGGCCGAGGGAGTCTCTGGAGGATCGTGACTGCCCGAGTGGGTGGCTGCTCACCTGCCCAGGAAGCCATTAATCTTGTGTCTCTGCGGCCTCTCCTCCCACGCCAGCCGCCCGGGCACGGACTGACTCGGGAAAGGACATGAAAGGGGCCCTGGGCTTCACTCCATGGTGGACCATGACCCTGGAAAATACCATCTGGATTTTCTGTGTGTCTTCTGACACCAATTCCCCTGGTCGGGACACATCAAAGAGAGTGCATCTGGTGACATTTCTCATTGTTATTCCTTTGGCAGGGCCTTCGGATTCAGGTCACAGATAGACTCACACCTCCAGAGGCTGCCTGTGGGGCCTGAGCCCCCCATCTTACCGATGCCTTAGGAGGGGGCTTGTAGGGTGACCCAGGACCCCCTAGCGGCCAAGACCCCAGTCAACGGCACGCAGCAGGCCAGTCCCCCAGGGCCAGTCTGGGCAGCAGAACCTCTTGGAGTGACCAGCTCTGATTTTCCTTCTCTGCCCTCTGATGCTACCCATGCAAAACAGCCAAAGTGCCAGGTACCCCGTCCAGGGTGTCAGTAATGTGTGGAGTTTGACCTTACCCTGGGAATCTCAGCTTTAGTCACAGATTCATATTTTCTTTATGAAGGCTGGGCTTGCTGGCTTTAAAGTAACTCCCAAATAGATTTATTGGACAAAATTTGGGCAAAAATTAGGACAAAATATTTTGGGGCAGGCCAGGCATGGTGGCTTATGCTTCTAATCCCAGCACTTTGGGAGGCCAAGGCAGGAGGATTGTTTGAGACCAGGAGTTTGAGACCAGCCTGGGCATGTAGCGAGACCTTGTCTCTATTTTTCAAAAATAATAAAACATTTAAAAGTATAACAATTTGGGACAAAAAGGGGGCTTCGGAATAACCTGGAGGTTTGATACTTAGAAATGCACTACCTCCTGAGCAGAAAGTCGCCTGTGGCAGGAGGTATGTGCATGCAAAGTTGACCTGTTTGGAAGGTTATAGAAGATACAACAGCAGCCAGGGGCTTGCACTCTCTGTTGCACACTTTCCCCTTTTGAAGAAACCCCTTTGTTTCGTATCAGTGAGGAACAGAGGATGGGCACATGCAGGGCCTCGTTGGATATCCTCTCACTTTTTCATGTCTAGCCTTTCAAACATGGGGCAGTGCCTCCTATGCCAGCTTGTGCTTTGTTGGAAAATTGGTTCAATGGCCCTGCTAGCTGGCATGCATTGAAGTATTTCCTATATGCCACGCTCAGTGTATCGTGCGTTACCCGGTTAGTACTTTTGAATCTCACAACTGTCCTGCAAAGTAGGCATGTGCATTTTCCTCATATTCCAGATGAGAAAATGGGAGCTCAGAGAGGTTGAGTAGCACCCCCAAAGTCACAGATCTAACACAAGGCAAAGCTGGCGTTTAAACCTAGACCCACCTCCAGAGTCCACTGTGCTGGACACATCTGCGGAAGACAAATAGTTCCCCCATATTTCAATCTCTCTCTCTTTTGGAAACTGAGTCCGCTTTTTGTTATTGCTTCCCCCATCAGAGTTCAAAGGCAGCCAGGAAATGGGGTGGTCTCTGCTTTGCTGCTTACGACCTTGTCACCTTTCATTTGTATTTCCCTAGAATAGGGAGACAGTGCCCTTTCTTGGCAGGGTGCAGTGGGTGGAAGGAGGGTAGGGCTGTGGGGGAAGGGTCAGAGGAGAGGATGAGGATTGCCTCTCTCTAGGTAGTCAAGGGGGCATACGTGTGGGGTAAGAGGCTGGTTGGCATTGGGCATTGCATTCAGGGTCAACCATTCCAGATCCCAGATACACATGCTGATAGAATCCCTGTGACAACCGTGTGAGGTAGAAGCTCTTCTGCTCCTCCTTTTACAGGTGTTGAAACTGAGGCTGTGTGCCTTGCCCAGGTTGCTGAGCCAGTACACGGTGGAGTCTGACTTCAGCCTAGGTCTGCCTGCCTCCTAAATCCCAACTCACCACCACCATCCAGCATTTGATTCCATTCAGCCTCTCTGTCTGTTGAGGGGACTGTAGGAGGTGACAGAAAGGATGCAGTTGCATAGGTGGGTTAGGGATTTTTTTAATCCTCATTTTCCTGATGGAGACCCTGAGACCCAAGTGTCTTGCTGAACTCAGTACGTTGGGGACTGAAGTTACCATCTGTCCCCTGGCTGCAGCCTGCCTTTTTTGCAGATGGGTCCAAACAGCAGATGTGGATGGTCTGGGAGGGAAGGTCCCTGTGATGGAGTCCAAGGTGTTCCCTGGTATTGCTCTGTGATCTTTTTTTTTTTTTTTTTGAGACAGAGTCTCGCTCTGTCGCCCAGGCTGGAGTGCAGTGGCGCAGTCTCAGCTCACTGCAAGCTCCGCCTCCCGGGTTCACGCCATTCTCCTGCCTCAGCCTCTCTGAGTAGCTGGGACTACAGGCGCCCGCCACCACGCCCAGCAAATTTTTTGTATTTTTAGTAGAGACGGGGTTTCACCGTGGTCTCGATCTCCTGACCTCGTGATCCGCCCGCCTCGGCCTCCCAAAGTGCTGGGATTACAAGCGTGAGCCACCGCGCCCGGCCTGCTCTGTGATCTTTAGACGAGCCACTTAGCCTCTGAGCCTCCATGTTCTCATCTGCCTAATGAGGATAAGAGAATCTCAACTCCCTGGGTCAATGCTAGGCTAGGTGAAATCAAGCAGTCAACACAGGTTTGATGTGCACCCCGGGAGGCTTCCTAGCAATGTCCCCGCCGCTCATTACTCCTCGTTATGCCCTCAGAGCCCACATCATCCCCTTTGAATATGCTCGCTGATGGCAAGCCTTCTTCCATTGGGGGTGGATTTAATGTTTAATGCAGCCAAGGTCATTTGGAGGAAAGTCTAGGGAATTAGTTGGGTGACAGAGCTGAGCAAAGTGATTTTTGATTACAAAGCAAGTGAGGATGTGACTCTATTTCTCAGATAATCTGGCCTGAAAGGCAGCTCCCAAGAGGAGCTCCAAAAATGCTTTGACCAAACCCAGCATCACTGGGAACTGGGAAGAGATGCCCAGGGTGACCATGAGGAAGGGGACAGTGCTAACTGGGGTGTATAAATACCGGTTGGTCACAATTGGTCTCCTGACTTCACAGTCACACCCTGCTGCTCCTGACCAGCTGCTGCCGTTTTGAGGAGCAAACTCGGTGGGAGGTCACATAGGTGTCCAGTGGAACTGGGGTAATTGTGGCCGTCTCAGTTCAGGCTCAGTCCCTGATCCATGCAGAATAAATAATGGCCCAGCAAGATGCCTATACTTTTCTCATCTTACCAGCCAAACCTGCAAATTACCCAACAGAACCCACACTGCTTTGGCTGGGAGGGCCGAATGAGCCAGAGCTTGCAAGAGTCTAGCTGGGGGCAGAAGGGAGGAAGGATACACACCCCCTCCTGCTCCTGGTACCTCATCTGCTCTTGAGAATTAGCCTGGCAGCGGGAGCCCTTCAACTGGGTACTTCGTGTACTGCCGTCCTTTGACATTTTCCTTCAGGGGAAACTTCTAGAGAAGCCATTCTGGGAAAGGTAGAGATTTAGAAGTTTTGAATAAGAAAATAGCAAGCTGAGAACGTAATTTTGGGAGAAAGAGCACAGGGCAGAGAACTCTGAACAGTGGCAGATGGACTTCAATCTGAAATCTGTTGCAGATTTGAACAAAATGAGGGAAATAACAACAGCTGGGAGCCTTCCAAAAGGAACCGCTTCCATTGAAGTCTGTCCCTCATTCTCAGGTTAGGGTGTTCCTCATTTGGGACGTGAAAATGGTTTCTCTTTTATAATGTGATGCTTGTACTAGGTTGCCTTTTCCCACGTTTTATGTTCTCACTTGAGAAATAGAGTCAACTTTGTATTGGTCCCAGTTTGGGTGGTAGTGAACGGGAGTGGGAATTATCTTGTGTGGTTGGAAGATGGGAACCACTGGCCTAGAACCCAGAAACTAGAAACTAGCTGTCCTCAAGCTGGGCCTTAAGTCTCTGTAGGGAACCTGGGGACAGAAAGTGAAGACACAGGAACAACTGTTTATATCCGCCATCCTCCAACAGGCAGGCTCCTATGGGTGGGGCTCCTTTCAGCCCAGAAATTCTCCTCTTCCCCATGGTGCTCTGCTCTTCTGCTCTGTGCAGAGGGCAGCTGGTTCTAAGGTCCAGAGATATAAGATTTCTTCTCTGGTTTGAGCAGCACCGAGAGGACGGTCCTCTCTCTCTCCCTGATCGGGCTCTGAGCTCGGGCCTCTTGCAGGGAGTTGCCAGACACATGTGTGAAAAGAAGGGCTCCTTTTACCCTTTTACCCTGGGTATGATCACAGCTCTGGCCCAGGCCACTACTGAGCCCTACACTGTCCAATATTCACATGGGAAGGTTGAGAGGAGAAAAGGCACTAAACATCCTGTGTCATAGGAAAAGGGAACAAAAGAGGAAGCCTCGAAACGGATGGGGAGTTGACACTCATGAAAGAGTGAGCCTTCCAAATCCCCCACGCTGGCTGGTCTTTACAGCCTGGAAGACTTCAGATTAAAGAGACCATGATGAATGGGGACAGTGGGGATAGATTACTTCAGGGAACACCTCAGTGTCACCCAGCTGGTGGTGGCCCCAATTTCTGGGCAGTGGGTGGGGCGTGGGGGCCTCCAGCCTTCTTAGATTCTGACCTTCAGCTGCAGCATTCCTTGAGCATTCCTGGAACTTTAGTACTGCAAGGTACTCTTAGGGGAAACAGCTTCCTGGCGAGTTCGCCAAAGAAACAGAACCAATACGATGTATAGTCATGTGCCACATAATGACATTTCAGTTAATGATGGGCTGCATATATGATGGGGTCTCATAAGATTATAACACTGCATTTTTTACTATACCTTTTCTTTGTGTAGATATACACATACCATTGTATTACAATTACCTACAGTATTTAGTACAGTAACATGCTGTACAGGTTTATAGCCTAGGAGCAATAGGCTTTACCATACAGCCTAGGGGTGTAGTAGGCTATGCCATCTAGGCTTGTGTAAGTACACTCCATGATGTTCACACAATGATGACGTCTCCTAACAATGCATTTCATTATTAAGCAATGGATGACTGTGTGTGTGTATATCCTTTATTTATGTATTTAAAGAGATTTATTATAAGGAATTAGCTTACATGATTATGGAAGCTGACGAGTCCCAAAATCTGCAGGGTAAGTCAGCAAGCTGGAGACCCAGGAGAGCTGACAGTGTAATTCTAGTCCAAAGGCAGGCAGGCTTGAGACCCAGGAAGAGCCAATATTTCAGTCTGAGTCCAAAGGCAGGAGAAGGCTGATGTCCCAGTTTGAAGGCCATTGGGCAGGAAGGATTTTCTTTCTCTTGGAAGAGGGTCAGCCTTTTTGTTTTATTCAGGCCTTTAGCTGACTGGATGATTGCACAGGGCAACCTGCTTTACTTAATTTGCTGATTTCAATGCTAATCTCATCCAAAAACACCCTCATGGAAATACCCAGAATAATGTTTGGCCAAGTATCTGGAGACTCCATGGCCCAGTCAAGTTGACACTCAAAATTAACCATCATAGCAGTCACATGAGTTTGGGAGATTCTTGTATACCATGGCCCTGTCTTCGGCCTTCCAGGGCATTTTAGTGTATTAAAGGTTCTGAGAATGCAGTCAAGAAACCTATTTGACTTGTTCACTCAAGTGTTTTCCTTATTTATTTGGCCTTGGTACTTTGTGAGGACTGGGGAGAAGGGAAGGAGGGAAGGGCCATGATGCCTGTTGAATCCCATGACTCTGGGGACTATCCATTGGGAAACACCGCCCTGGCGATGTAACATTAGAAAGACACTGCTGTGCCAGCTGCAAGAAAGCGGCCTGTCCATGACTAGGGCTGTGGTGCATTTTGAGGCTTCCAGGCACTGTCATGGTCAAACTGCATCCCTAAGTGAAAGGACTTAAGAGAGAACTTTCTGGGAATTCTTTCTTTCTTTTATTTTATTTTTTTGAAATGCGGGTCTTGCTATGTTGCTCAGGCTGGCCTCGAACTCCTGGCCTCAAACTACCCTCCTGCCTCAGCCTCTCCTAAGTAGCTGGGACTACAGGCATGATATCCCACTCAGCTCTGGGAATTCTTTTTTTTTTCTTTCTTTCTTTCTTTCTTCTTGAGACAGGGTCTTGCTCTGTCACCTAGGCTGGAGGGCTGGAGTCCAGTGATGTGACCACAGGCATACACCACCACACCTGGCTAACTTTTGTGTTTTTTGTAGAGACAGGGTCTCCCCATGTTGGCCAGGCAGCTCTCAAACTCCTGGGCTCAAGCAATCTTCCTGCCTTGACTTCCCAAAGTGCTGGAATTACAGGTATGAGCCACCACACCCAGCCAGAATTCGTAATTCAACTGCACGTAGAGGGTGTTTACTCAGTACTGGCTGAACGCTAAGTTCTTTGTATGCATGATCTCATTTAATCTTTTCAGCAATCTTTTGCATTGGGAACTAGTGTCTCATTTTACAGATAAAGAAATACTCACAGAGTTGTGTGACTTTCTCACAAGTGGGAAATCAGGATTTGAACCTAGTCCTGTCTGACTCTAGGACAATGCCCTTAACCACTCTACCCTGATTGCCACTGTGTGGCTGGGAAATCTATAGGCGAAAACAAAACAGAGGCCTCACCAGGCATGTGGTTTGAAATCAAACAGTGTATCTGAAAGTCCTTAACTGATAGGATGCCTTTTGATGGCAAAAGGGAAAATGAAGCGATGAGGGAATGGGAGGAAGCGTAATAGTGTTAGGGAAGGCAGACTTTGCATGAGGGCAAGATGTGGTCACGTCGAAGAGGGAAAGGCAGAGCATAGCTCAGGGTGTTCTGAGCCATCATCTGCCTTGCTGGTGATAGACAGACCCTGCTCAGCTCTACATTTCCTTGCTGCACGAGGACCCGGTGCCCTCACAGGTGGTCCCTGAGAGTGCCAGAGAGGTGGAGGTGGTGGCAGGTGGTAAGATCCTGCTTAGCAGGACCATCTTTTTTTTTTTGAGACAGAGTTTCGCTCTTGTTGCCCAGGCTGGAGTGCAATGGCACGATCTCGGTTCACTGCAACCTCCGCCTCCTGGGTTCAAGCAATTCTCCTGCCTCAGCCTCCTGGGATTACAGGCACCCTCCACCACACCCGGCTAATTTTTGTGGTTTTAGTAGAGATGGGGTTTCACTACGTTGGCCAGGCTGGTCCCGAACTCCTGACTTCAGGTGATCCACCCACCTCGGCCTCCCAAAGTGCTGGGATTACAGGCATGAGCCACCATGCCCGGCCAGGAGCAGGACCTTCTTGTGCTCCAGTCATTGGTGTGACTTGGACAAGTCTACATACTCTCAAATATCTGGTGTGCTTTCTGTCTATCTGCTGTGCAAACAAGGTTGTTGCATCCTATTTTTGCATTAGGGTGTTCCAGAAAGGAAGAGTCTCATGTGTGTGTGTTTGTGTGTGTGTGCGCGCACGTGCACGCACGCGTGCACATGCACGTGCATATGTCTTCAGCAACCAGTACTCACCAGGGACCTAGCCATAGAAGTGCCCACAAGCAGTGTGTCTGCATATGTGTGTGTAGACACATACCACACATAAATGTATTCCTGTATCACAAAGTACTTTTAAATTATTTATATATATTATTTATATAATATTATATAATATAATTAATTATCTGTCTCTCCCACCAGAATAAAAGTTTCCTGAGGTCAAGGACTTCCTTTTCCCTGCCAAAATGGTGTCCAGAACTTTGAGATATCTAATAAATATTGTGAATGAATGAATGGCCAGATCATGGGCTGTGATCTCTTAGTTAATGTCCTAGAATTTACACCTTCAGCAGAGCCCTTTGGGAAATGGCAGTCGGTGTTGCAGCCACCTTCACCTCTTCCTCCACTGTCTCCTCTTCCTTTATTGTTTCTGCCTCCTTTTCTCCCTCCCCTTCCCAGTGCTTAGAATCACCTCTGGCAACAGCTCCAGCCCAGCCTTTTGAAAATACACTTGGGCCGGGCACGGTGGCTCACGCCTGTAATCCCAGCACTTTGGGAGGCCGAGGCGGGCGGATCACGAGGTCAGGAGATCGAGACCATCCTGGCTAAAACGGTGAAACCCCGTCTCTACTAAAAATACAAAAAATTAGCCGGGCGTGGTGGCGGGCGCCTGTAGTCCCAGCTACTCGGGAGGCTGAGGCGGGAGAATGGCGTGAACCCGGGAGGCGGAGCTTGCAGTGAGCCGAGATTGCGCCACTGCACTCCAGCCTGGGCGACAGAGCGAGACTCCGTCTCAAAAAAAAAAAATTAAAAAAAGAAAGAAAGAAAGAAAATACACTTAATGATGGTTTTGACTTTTTTTCTAAAAGCAAAATCATTTGGAACCAAGGAGATTAGCTGTTTTTTTTTTTTTTTTTTTTTTTTTTTTGGCCACTGAGGTCCTTAACTCAGAGATGATAAATAGGTTACGGTAATCAGATGAGTATTTTGTTGTGGGCAGTAAACTATCTCTAATGGTCATTCCCCTTATAGAAGAGGGCTCAGTATGAAAGGACAGGGACAGAGAGACTCAGGAAGCCCCTCAGAAGGGGACACACCCAGCTGGATGTTGACATTCTGGTTGCATTGTTTTCTAAAGCAGTTTCCTGAGTTTTTGCCCTCCTGTGTGTATTTACATAGACATAAACTTTAAGCCTGAGACCTCAGAAGCTGTTTGGGAAGGATGGGCTCGCAGATTTTGTTTTCGGGTTTGTTTGTTTGATTGTTTTTGAGATAGGGCCTCTCTCTGTCACTGAGGCTGGAGTGCAGTGGCGTGATCATAGCTCACTGCAGCCTTGAAACTCCTTGGCTGAGGCAATCCTCCCACCTCAGCCTCCCAAGTAGCTGGGACTACAGGCATGCACCACTGCACCACTACACCTAGCTAATTTTTTTGTAGAGACAGGTTCTTGCTATGCTGGCCAGGCTGGTCTCAAACTCCTGCCCTCTAGCAGTACTCCTGCTGCGGCCTCCCAAACTGCTGGGGTTACAGGTGTGAGCCACTGTGCCCATCTGGTTCCCAGAACTGAAGAAAGCCCGGAACCTAGAGGGTGGATGAACTGATAGTGGGAGTGTTTCCTTGTAAGTTGCCTTGGGAAGTAATGTGGGAGGTTTATCTTGGGCATTTAAGTCCATGAGCATGATCAGAAGAGGTAGTATGCTTCCAGGGGGCTTTTTGGTGAGATCTCAGGAAAATGGACAAAGGAAAAGACAAAAGGAAAATGGACAAAGCTCGGGATTTGCACATGGCCTGCTGTAGCCAAACTACCCTTAGGATTTAGCCCTTCTCCCTGCTGAGCCTCTCTGAGGTCGCGCCACTGCACTCCAGCCTGGCAACAGAGTGAGACTCTGTCTCAAAAAAAAAGAAAAAAATGGTGTGGTGGCATGCACCTGTAGTCTTAGCTACTAGGGAGGCCGAGGCAAGAGTCACTGGAGCCAAGGAGTTTGAGGCTCAGGAGTTTCAAGTTACAGTGAGCTATGACTGTGCCACTTCACTCCAGCCTGGGTGACAGAGTGAGATTCTGTCTCAGAAAAAGGGAAAGAAAATCTAAGCTATAAATTATTTTCCAACATAATGAAATGTTTACGAATATACCATTAATGAAGCAAGTTGACATTAGGTTGTGCTTTGTGGACATTTAATTACACATTTAAACATTTTGATCTTACATTTTTCCTTTTCATATTTGGGGATTAAAAACGTATTTGCATATTTCAAGCATGTTGAAGGTCTTTGGAAAAACTCAAAGGCCAGAGGCTCTGTGCCTACAGGGCTGAGTGGACAAACCGCCCCTGCTCCGGCCCTGAGAAATTACAGAGTAAGGAAGGGGCAGGGGAGGACGCTGGAGAAAAATGAAGCATTGACTGGAGATGTCTCTGAGGGTCTCTGAGGGTGGTAGGTGGGGTTGGGGCTGGGTGTTAGGACTTGGTTCTCAATGGTTTTCCGAGTTCATTTAATCCCCATTGCCTGGGGAGCTCTTCCCCTAACTCTCCAGGTACCCATTAGCTCCCTTCCTGTCTTCATGAAAGATTCTACTCAAATGGCACATTGGTTAAAACAGTGCCCTGGCCGGGCGCAGTGGCTCACACCTGTAATCCCAGCACTTTGGGAGACTGAGGCAGGTGGATCACGAGGTCAGGAGTTAGAGACCAGCCTGGCCAACAAAGTGAAACCCCATCTCTACTAAAAATACAAAAAACTAGCCAGGTATGATGGGAGGCACCTGTAATCCCAGCTACCTGGGAGGCTGAAGCAGGAGAATTGCTTGAACCCAGAGGCGGAGGTTGCAGTGAGCCAAGATCACGCCATTGCACTCCAGCCTGGGCAACAAGAGCAAGACTTCATCAAAAAACAAAAAAAAAAAAAACAAAAAAAAACCAGTGCCCCATCCTTGCCCATCCTTGTCTAATACAAGATGTAATGCTAAGAAGCCATTAATGCCATGTAGACAAATAAACAGACTAATTGGGTAGAGAGAGTCCTCTGTTATTGATTAGTCTGTTTACTCGTGTGTGCTCTGTCTTGTTCTGCTTCCTGAGGGCAGGGAATGTGTTTTATTCACCAGTGTCTGGCACCTAAAGGCTCCACAATAAATGCGTGGTTGTTGGCACAATGAATGAACAAATGAGTAAATGAATCTTGGCCCTCCCTGCCTCCAGTGGCTATTGGGAGAATCAGGTGAGAGACAATGCACTCTTCAAAGGATAAGCTGATGTGCCATTGGCCCCAGGAGTCACAGCATATTTTCTCTTTCTAGGAGTCTTTAAAATGCAGGCAGAAGCTCATCCTCAGAAATTCTGAGTCCAGTCGGTTGGGGGCAGAGACCAGCGATCTGAATTTAACAAACTCTTTGGGTGATAACTGATGCTGCTGATCATCAGCCTATGCTGGGAGAAGCCTTTGCTGATAACTAGTTGTCACTTTTTAGTCATTTTGCTGAGCAGGACACAAATGTAGAGCCACAATGCAATGTGACCCTAGAGCCCATGGTTCCAGAGTCAGGGGTTGCCCTTCTCCATGTTTGAGGGCCGAAGAGCCTGCATCGAGCAGAGCTACGAGGCTAAATCCTCTGACCTTGACTTTGGTTTAGGAACCAGAGTCTGGTATCTAAGTGCGATCTTACTCTAGCTTTCCCATCTGCTCTGTTTAGGCCAGAGGTGATCCAGTGATTTGGGAGCTGCAGGTCACACAGGCTGCTCAGAGGGTAAGTTGGGTCCAGTCGGGCCAGCAGGGCCACATGGCCGATTCACACTCAGTCCAAAACCCTCATGGCTGAGCATTGATGCAGACCATGCTGTCTTGTAGGAGTGGTCTGGGTGCCTCTAGGGGGGCAGAAATACCACATTACTGCCTGGTGACCTTGGAAAGGGGCACAGAGGTGCTGGCACTGGGAGGCTGAGCAGCCGAAGCCAGTGAGACCCACGTGGAGGGAGGCAGCTAGCTTGCTTGCTTCCTGAAAGCCAGACAGAGCCTCTCAGCCTAATTTGCTTGTGCCAGGCGGCCTGTGAATTCTTATAGCCAAACCACCGAGTGGGTGACTGTTGACACGGGACTGCGGGGTCCCGGCAGCCCAGCCCTAGCACAGACACCAGGCAGCACACAGACCTCAGGTCACATATGCACTGGCCAGTCTTTGAGGACGCAGTGTCCGGCTGCAGTTATTTCTATCTGCAGTACAGACTCGGGCCCCTGAGTCAACAGGCAGGTTTGAGAGAACTTCAGGTCTTGGCCCCAAAAAAGCGCACACGACCAGGTTCACGGTCACCTCAGGCACTCTGGCCCCCCTCATTGATTCATGCTTATGTTCATTCTACAGAAATTATTCAGCACCTTCTACGAAGACAAAAAGAAGGAAAGGAAATCCCATCTGTCCTTAAAGAACTTCACTGTTAAATGATGTCCCAGGCTGGGCTCAGTGGCTCATGCCTGTAATCCCAACATCTTGGGAGGCCGAGGCAAAAGGGTCACTTGAGCCCAGGAGTTTGAGACCAGCCTAAGCAACATTGCAAGACTCTGTCTCTACAAAAAAAATTTAAAAATTAACCAGGTGCAGGTGCATGGGGGTGCATGCCTGTGGTCCCAGCTCCTCCAGAGGCTAAGGTGGTGGGGTGATTGCTTGAGCCTGGGAGGTCAAGGCTGCAGTGAACCAAGATGGCACCACTGCATTCCAGCCTGGGTGACAGAGTGAGACCCTGTCTCAAAAAAAAAAAAAAAAAAAGATAAGCACTATATAGAGCAGTGGGCAGCCCCCAAATGCATAGAGCTGGCATGCAGCAGGCACTCTGTAAATCTTGGTTGCATTAGCAAGGTGCTGGAGGAGCTAGGAGGAGAGAGTGAGAAACTGGCCGGGGAAAGCTCCTGCATGAAGGAAAAGGAAAAGGCATTCTACGTGAAAGGTGTGAATGTTACAAAATATATGAGGAGTAACGTGGCCGTGTAAAGAAGTAAGAGCTCACTTTCATTGAGCGCTTCTTTTCAACCAGGCATTGTTCTGAACATATTACTCGTATCATCTCTTTAACCTTTGAGATAGGGCCTATTGTTGTCACTCCCAATTTACTGTTGCACAGCCTGAGGCCCAGAGAGGCTGAGCTTAAGGCCATGCAGGTAGTGAGTGGCAGAGTCAGGTGTTAATCCACTCACCAATGGGCACTTAACCCAACCTGAGCCTCCACTTCTCATCTGTAAAATGGGAACACCTGGGCTTCCCCTGAAAGTTTCTTGGACATATTAAGAAAGCTGTGAATGAGTGCACATGGAATGTCTGTGAAAAGGTTACAAGATTCACAGAAAACTTGACAACAATGGTTACCTTTGGGGAGGCTGCCTAGAGGACCAAGGATTAGAGAAAGTATGTATCAGTTACTGGATCTCTTTTTGGGCCTCTAGTGGGTGAAAGTTAAAATGACAAGCAGCCTAAATGGGAAGGAGTTGGAGGGTGGGTGGGTTAAGTTTGAAAGGAGAAAGAGCAGTCGAGGCTGGAGAAAGGATGTTATTTGACTGTAGTGAACACTCTGCCTGCACCCCCTAGTCCCTCTTTGAGCGGAAGGATGCCGTGGCGATGGGCTTCCTCCTTAATATAGTATGTACATTTTATCTCTGCAGACTTCTTGCAGACTTGGTTTAAAGATCTCAGCTCAATACCATTAGTGTATATCTGCAGAGGGCGCTTTGTAAAATTGATTAGAAAGTGGGCTTTTGCATGTGGGGTGGGGGCGGGGGTGGGACCTAATCCGATTTGAGCATGAGATGGTATCTAATTCCCTGCATCTAGCAACCGGCTTGGGGACCTCCCTGGGAGCCAGGGCCCCCCTAATTTGGTTTGCGAATACATTAGCCAAACAAGCTGAGGGGGCTCCTTTGGGGAGAGGGTTTTTGGGGGATGGGGATGGGAGACGGTGGGAAGGCTGAGGAAATGAAGAAGGGAAGGGTTTTCTGTGCAGGTCCTGGAGTATAAACCGTACAGGCGATTGCCAAGGCTGTGTATGTCCCCATTCGGGAGAGTGAAGCAAACTTTTAAGAGGACGAGGCTGGGCCTGGTGGCTCAGTCCTGTAATGCCACCACTTTGAGAGGCTGAGGTGGGTGGATCACCTGAGGTCAGGAGTTTGAGACCACCCTGACCAACATGGTGAAACTCCGTCTCTTCTAAAAATACAAAAACTAGCCGGGCATGGTGGCACATGCCTGTATTCCCAGCTACTCAGGAGGCTAAGGCAGGAGAATCACTTGAACCCAAGAGGTGGAGGTTGCAGTGAGCCGAGTTCATGCCACTGCACTCCAGCCTGGGCGACAGAGCAAGACAGGTCTCAAAAAAAAACAAATAAATAAAAGACTTGGTGTATTGCTTACCATTTATTCAGCCGTTATATATACATTTTGTTGCATTTTTTCAGTCTTTTAAAAAAAGTAATACATTCACATGTGTAACAAAAATGTCAAACACTATGAGAGTGCAGGCAGTGACTGGTAGGATATTTTTCCTCCCCTAATCCTTGGTCCCCTAGACAGAATCCCTAAAAGCAGCCACAGTTACCCAGTTTTCTGTGAACCTTACAATATTTTCAAAAATTGTCCATGTGCACTCATACACAGCTTTTTTAATCCCTCCAAGAAAGCTGCAGAGGAAACCTGGTGTTCCCATTTTACAGATGGAGAATGGAGGCACAGGCTGGTTAAGTGCCCACTGGTGAGTGACAGGGCCAGGATCCAAATTGTGAATGATCTGGTGGTCTGGCTTTATATCCCGGGGTCTTTCTGTGAAATCATATGCTCTCTTATGTGCCTTTCCCAGAAAGAGGGGGCTGTTCAGAGCTATAAACACAGCAAACATTTGAGTTTTCACTTCTCCAACTCTTTTCTTCTTCTTTTTTTTTTTCTTTTTTGAGACAGAGTCTCGCTCTGTCACCCAGGCTGGAGGGCAGTGGTGCAATCTCGGCTCACTGCAACCTCCCCCTCCTGGGTTCGAGTGATTCTTGTGCCTCAGCCTCCCGAGTAGCTGGGATTACAGGCACATGCCACCACGCTTGGCTAATTTTTGTATTTTTAGCAGAGACGGGGTTTTGCCGTGTTGACCAGGCTGGTCTCGAACTCCTGATCTCAAGTGACCTGCCTGCCTCAGTCTCCCAAAGTGCTGGGATTACAGGTGTAAGCCACCACGCCTGGCCCATTCTTTTCTTCTTGGGTCCATCCATATGCTATCGTTTTGTCCACTTATACCCAAGCATCCTAAAAACAGGATGCAAGGCTGGGCATGGTGGCTCATGCCTGTAATCCCAGCACTATGGGAGGCTGAGGCAGGCAGATCACCTGAGGTCAGGAGTTCAAGACCAGCCTGATCAACATGGTGAAACCCCACCTCTACTAAAAATACAAAAATTAGCTGGGCGTGGTGGCAGGCACCTGTAATCCCAGCTACTTGGGAGGCTGAGGCAGGAGTCTCACTTGAACCTGGGGGGCAGAGGATGCGGTGAGCTGAGATTGCATCACCGAATTCCAGCCTGGGCGACAAAGCAAGACTCCATCTTCCAAAAAAAAAAAAAAAAAAAAAACAGGAGGCGAACTTGCAAGGGCATCTTTACTAGGGTCTCCTTCAGTTCAGTACCCCTTTATGAGAGTGAGGGGTGGAGTGTGTTGCGTGAATCCTTGCCTGCTTTATCTGGATCTTGAGTTCTGCCCACTTCCTACTAGACACTGTGTGTGTTGCAGGAAGGAGGATGCTGGTGGCAGCACATGCTACAAATTGTGTGGCAGCATCCAACTTCATAACAGATAATCACAGTATCAACCTCGGAGGGTTCTTTGGAGGGTGTAATAATACCATGGCATGGTACCTGGTACATGGTAATCTCTCAATAAATATTAGTGATTATTAGTATCACTAGCTAGAGAAGCTTTCACACATTGCTCATCTGCTCTGTGCAATTTGCCTCAACTATAGGAATAGTATTATTCTGTTATCATCACACTATTATTTAATATTTAATATTTTTAAACATAATCTATGTAATAAGCTGGTATCACTTTAAATACAATTAGCATAGTGTCAGGTATACAAAGGATGCTCAATAAATATGATTTCCCATTTTATTCCCGTCTCTTTACCAGTTTTAAATCAAGATCTTGGTTCTTCTTTATCCTTGTTGTGAATCTAATTTCTGTAAAGTGAGCCAATTTGTATTCCCACTCACTTATTGAGAACCTGCTGTTTACTTGGCATTCTGCACTGTGCTGGGGGGCACACAAAGAAGAACAGACCTCGGACTCCGCCCTCACAGGATGAACAATCAAATCAGGAAGACTGAGAACAGAGGCATCAATTGCAGCCCAAGCTGTTCGCAGGGTTTGGGGCATGCTCCTGGGGTACAGGAATAGATGGAGCGGCTTCATGTTCTTCAGTACCTCAGTTTCCCCTTCTGAGGAGTGGAGGTAGTTCCCTTTCTTGTTTCTTGGTATTTGGAAGATGTGGAACAACCTGGCTGATGTGGTTTCAGTCTTGTGGGAACCAGTGGGCTGAGCCCCTTTATTTACCCTTCTATCTCTTCCTCACCACCAAGTACCCTGTACCCCTCTCCCATCCCACCCTGGCTGGAAGCTGCTCCTCCGCTGGGCTGTCGACCTGGGAGCCTCCATCCTCCTCCTCCTTGCAAGCCACACCTTTTCACCAGATCGTCATGCCAACCCCATCCTCCCCCGACAAAGAAGGTCTTGTAGGGACCAGAATACCTCAGCTTTGGATACTGTACTATAAAATCCAGAATTATATAACTGCTGGATTATGGAGTGATTATTAGCTTTGCTGAAAGATTTTCCGTTTACATAAGGATTAGCTGCGGGGTTCCTTTAAATAGCTAGCTTTGCTAATGCATTTATATTGCAAAGAAAGGTGGGTGGTGGAAATAAGGACAGGATCGTGAAGCAGAAGGCCCGAGTTGCAGTGGCCCAGGCCTCTAATCCAAATGACTCAGGAGGCCGGGGCAGGAGGATCGCTTGAGCCCAGGAGTTCAACACCAGTCTAGGCATCATAGGGAGACCCTATCTCTACAAAAAATTAAATTAAATTAAATTAACTAGGCATGGTGGCTTGTGCCTTTAGAAAAATAAAAAAAGAAGGGTCAAGTTCTAGGCCAGCTGAGTGACTGGTCATTTTATCTCTTGGAGCCTTGGGTTTCCTCGATGAGGAAAGTGAGTGGTGACCATCCCACCCAGACCCAGCATTGCAGCAGAGGACTGTGCAGGCAGTTTGCAAAGAGCTGGGTGCAGGCGGTCAGGTGAGGCAAAGCTGCACCGCAGTGCTGTTGGTGTGATGAGCCTGCCCCTCAAAGGGTGATGTCAAAACCCCTGGTGTTGAATCTTTTAGCTGGCCCCTGCCCACCTGTCCATGCTGGTCTCCTGACAGACTCCCACCTGCCTTCTTCCTGTGCCCCGGCCCCGGCCACACACCTGTGTCCCGGACTTCCCACTCCAACTCCAGTTCCTTGGTTGTATACTGCTGCTCCCTATCTCTGTGATTTGCACATACTGGTCCCAGTGCTCAGAACGCCATTCCCCATCCTCTCCCCTTCTTAGGCTGGCGAACATCTACTTGTCCTTCAAGACATAGCCTAGACTTCTCCTCCAGGAAGCCTTCCATGACTCCCTTACACGAAGGAGGGTTAGACACTCCTTCTCTGCACTCGCAGGTCCCATGAATATGTGTGTGTGACCCTATCGTGTTGTTTTGGGATCTTTCATTGTCCAGTGACTTTATGGTCATTGATCACTTATTTGTATCTGCTATGAGCTACTGAGCTTAGGGGCAGGGTCCCTGTTGTGTTTGACTCAGTAGATGTGTAGTAAATGAAATAAGTAATCGAATAGTAACAACTTTTCATGTGCAGCAGGTGTTTCATCCCCAGCCACATGCAGCAGAGGCGGCCCCTGCACCGTCCCCCGCCCCTGTACTATCCCCACCCCTGCACCGTCCCCCGCCCCTGCACGGCCCCGCCCCTGCACCGTCCCTGCCCCTGCACCTTCCCCCGCCCCTGCACCGTCCCCCGCCCCTGCACCGTCCCCGCCCCTGCACCGTCCCCCGCCCCTGCACCGTCCCCCGCCCCTGCACCGTCCCCGCCCCTGCATGCTGCATGCCCTGAAGCACAACAACCCTGGTGTTAGACCACAGGGGTTCAAATAAATCCTGGCTCCACCCCAGCTGTGACCTTAACCGAATTATTTTGCTTCCCAGTTTCTTCATCTATAAAACAAGATCATAATAGTTCTGACTCCTTAGGGTTGCTGTGAACAGGAAGTGAGTTAATCTGTGTTCTGCACTTAGAGCAGTGCCTGGGCGCAGTACCTTCTGCGTCTGATGGCGGTTTTCATTTCGGAGGGCCCTGAGTTGTGCCCCGGTGGTTCCTCCCCAGCTCAGTCCCCGGCGTTGCTGAGCTTGCAGTCTCTGCCCCTTTCTTCGCTTGCTCTAGTGACCTGTCTCAGATCCCCACTCCCCCAACCAGTTGGCACAGAAATAATCAAATTTTACTTGATTATTAGTCATTACTTTCTGCTGCTGTTTTTGTTTGGTCCTTAAAAAAAAATAAAAAATAAAAATATTCTAGATTTAATTGAGTTGATTGATTAGCACGATCGCTGATTGGAAGGAGATACTCTGTAACCCTCTCCTCCTCTGGTGCGTTTTCCCAGAGAGGCACTAGGTGGACTGCCAGTGGCCTGGAGGTGCAGTGGCTTGTGGTGGCTCTGTGGGCTGGGACCCTGGCCCTCCCAGGCCCAGTGACCTGAGGCAAGTCCCCAGCCCTCTCAGGGCCTCATTTGTAAAAAGGGGATTGAAGTAAATGAGCCTCTGAATCCCCTCACCTTTAAATTCTATGAAAACTCTACGTCTGAGTGCCCCCAGCCTTGGTTTGTGAGTCGCCCATCCATTCAATATCACAGCTACCTCTGGGCCAGCACTTCTCAGGGTGCTGTGGGGACCCAGATGTGAGCAAGGCAAGAGTCCCGCCTTCTAGGAGCTGGTGGGGTGGGGTTGGGGACTGTCAAGACGCTAACTCCAGCATTTATAACTTAATGTGTTCCAAGCTCAGTGGAGTTTCAGAGGGGAGTGCCTAATTCGAACAGTTGTAGAGGGGTGACATTTGGATTCAGTCTAAAACAAAATACCTTGTACAAACTTTAGGGGTGTGGAGAGTGAACTTTATAGAAGCCACCTCTATGTGCTGAGTACAGTGGTAAGCACTTAAATTGTTTTAAAACTTTTTATATTAAATAGAGATAGGATGGCTGGGCACAGTGGCTCACTCCTGTAATCCCAGCACTTTGGGAGGCTGAGACGGGCAGATCACGAGGTCAGGGGTTTGAGACCAGCCTGGCCAACATGGTAAAACCCCGTCTCTACTAAAAATACAAAAATTAGCCAGGCGTGGTGGTTTGCACCTGTAATCCCAGCTACTCAGGAGGCTGAGACAGAAGAATCACTTGAACCTGGAAGGTGGAGGTTGCAGTGAGCTGAGATTGTGCTACTGCACTCCAGACTGGGCGAAAGAGTGAGACTCCGTCCCAAAAATAAATAAAAAAGTAGTAAATAAATAGAGATGGGAGTCTCACTGTGTTGCCCAGGCTGGTCTCAAACTCTTGGGCTCAAATGGTGCTCCCGTTTCAGCCTCCCAAAGTGCCGGGATTACAGGCATGAGCCACGGCGCCTGATAAGCACTTTTTTTTGTTTTGTTTTCTTTTTAATCCTCACAGCAAGCCTCTAAGTAAAAGGATATGATATCACTTTTATAGACAAAACACCCAAAGCTCAGAGAGGCTAAGTGGCTTGCCTACGGTCAACAGCAAGCGAGGGAGAAGTAGACTTTGAACGATGTCAAACCTTATCCTCTTTACACAGTTTCGCACCATATTACAGTATTAAATAATTTGAGGAAGGTAAAATAATCAGCTAATTTCCCAAATGTCACTTCTATGTCCATTTTGGAACATGATCTTCCATACATACCCTTTTTACATTACATAATTATAGTGATGTACCATTTTCCCTTTTTTTTTTTTTTTTTTTTTTTTTTTTTTGAGACATGGTCTTGGCTCTGCCACACAGGCTGGAGTGCAGTGGTGCAGTGGTGTGGTCATAGCTCACTGTAACCTCCTGGCTCCTGGGATCAAGGGATCCTCCTGCCTCAGCCCTCCAAGTAGCTGGGCTATAGGCGCCCACTACCACACCCAGTTAATTTTGTATTTTTGTAGAGATGGGTTTTTGCCATGTTGGCCAGGCTGGTCTCAAACTCCAGTTCAGACCGCCTTTGTCTCCCAAAGTGCTGGGATTACAGGCATGAACCACTGCGTCCCGCCTCTATTTTTTTACTTATAGCATTCTTTCCCCCCATCTCTGCTTTTTGTTTTTTTTCTCTTTTTTTGAGACGGAGTTTCTCTCTTGTCACCCAGGCCGGAGTGCAATGGCGTGATTGTGGTTCACTGCAACCTCCACCTTCCGAGTTCAAGCAATTCTCCTACCCCAGCCTCCCAAGTAGCTAGGATTACAGATGCCCACCACCATGCCTGGCTAATTTTGTAATTTTAGTAGAGATGGTGTTTCACCATGTTGGCCAGGCTGGTCTCGAACTCCTGACCTCAGGTGATCCACCCGCCTTGGTCTCCCACAGTGCTGGGATTTCAGGTGTGAGCCACCGTTTCTGACCCATCTCTGGGTTTTGTTCATTGACTCATATATTTACCGAGCACCTATTATGTGTCTTGGTTCTGAGATAAAACAATTAGTCCAAGACCCTGCCTTCAGGGAGCTTACCTTAGGTGGACAGATGATAAACAGAGAAGCAATAAAACAAATAATAGAATGTCAGATATTAAGAGTGGCTGTGAAGAAAGTAAAGCAGGATAAGATGCAGAGTATATGAAATTAGCTGGGCATGGTGGTGGGCACCTGTAATCCCAGCTGCTCAGGAGGCTGAGTCAGGAGAATCGCTTGAACCCAGGAGGCAGAGGTTGCAATGAGCTGAGATCATGCCACAACAATCCAAGCTGGCCAACAGAGTGAGACTCCATCTCAAAAACAAAAAAAGAAAGAAAAAAAAAGATGTAGAGTATCGATAGGGGTCGGGGTGTCTTCCCTGAAAACGTGACATCTCAGCAGAGACCTGACTAATGATGGGGTGAGCTATGTGGGTATCTGGGTACTCCAGGTAGGGGGAGCAGTCAGTGCAAAGGCCCTGGGATGGTGATGCCCTTGACACACTTGGGGAAGGGCAGGAGACCAGTGTGGGTGGAATGTGGGAAGGTAGGACGTGAAGTTGGAAAGGTGGCTGGGGTCAGGTCACACGCTTTGCAGGCCATGGAAGAGACTGGCTTTTGTTCCTAGTGTGTTTCTCTGGTGTCTTCTGGTTCCCATTATTCCACAATTCAACCCAGTGAATGTGGTGTTATTAATCAACATCGATGTTGTTTCCTGCAGCGTCTGTGTGTGCCTGTGTGCACACATATGTGTGTGTTTGCAGCAAACACGCATTTCAAGCATATTTCAAGCATGTGACTTTTGACTATGTTGGGGTAATTCTGTAGCAGCACAATAACTAGTTGGAAGTGTTTGCTCATCTTTTTGGCTCTTGACAGGTAAAACTATAGTATGACTTCTGGTGACAAGAGCTGAAGGCATGGCAGGCAGTGGATCTGTGGTGCAAAGGTGCAGAGGCAGAAAGAACAAGCCTTCCCAGAGGCCCGAGGCATCACACAGGTAGTCCCTGGCCACGAGGGAGGAGCCACTGGAGAAGCAGGTGCCTCGTGAGGACAGGTGGGCGGTGGGCGGTGTGGGCCAAGTGAGCGCCTCCCCTCTCCTCCAAGAGGCAGAGCCAGGTGGGGCTTTTACTTATATTTCCACTTTTTCTTTTTCTTTCTTTTTTTTTTTTTTTTTTTGAGATGGAGTCTGGCACTGTCACCCAGGCTGGAGTGTAGAGGCCCAGTCTCGGCTCACTGCAACCTCTGCCTCCCAGGTTCAAGTGATTCTCCTGCCTCAGCCTCCCGAGTAGCTGAGATTACAGACACCCACCACCATGCCCGGCTAATTTTTGTATTTTTAGTAAGACAGGGTTTCACCATGTTTGTCAGGCTGGTCTTGAACCTCTGACCTCAGGTGATCCACCCACCTCAGCCTCCCAAAGTGCTGAGATTACAGGCATGAGCCACTGCGCCTGGCATTTTTCCACTTTAAAAAAAACTTTTTAATGAAATCATTTTTTGGCTTTACAGAAAAATTGCCAAGATAGTGCAGAGGGCTCCTGTATACCCCTTATCTGGTTTTCCCTTTTGTCAGCTTCATATGTTACCACAATAGATTTGTCACAACTAAGAAACTTACCTTGGTATATTACTATGAACTAACCTCCATACTTTATTCAGATTTCATTTATTTTTCCACTGATGTCCTTTTTCTATTCCAGGATCCCATGCAGAATCCCACACTGCATTTAATTGTCATGTCTGTTTAGTCTCCCCTTGTCTGTGACAGTTTCTCAGACTTTCCATAATTTTCATAACCTTGACAGTTTTTGTTTGTTTTTTTTGTTTGTTTTGAGATGGAGTCTTGCTCTGTTGCCCAGGTCGGAGTACAGTGGAGCAATCTCGGCTCACTATAACCTCCCATCTCCTGGGTTTAAGCGATTCTCGTGCCTCAGCCTCCCTAGTAGCTAGGATTATGGGTGCCTGCCACCATGCCCGGCTAATTTTTGTATTTTTAGTAGAGACAGTGTTTCACCATGTTGGCCAGGCTGGTCTCAAACTCCTGGCCTCAAGGGATCCACCCACCTCGGCCTCCAGACTAACTGCTGGGATTACAGGTGTGAGCCACCGCGTCCAGCCTAACCTTGAGAGTTTTTAGAAGTGCTGGCCAGGTATTTTGCTTTTCCATTTTTCAACTATCTATTTTTATTTGGAATCGTGATGTTGAGAGTCTGTAAAATTTGTTTTTTTTTTTTTTTTTTTTTTTTTTGAGACGAGGTTTCACTCTGTCACCCTGCCTGGAGTGCAATGGCACGATCTCGGCTCACTACAACCTTTGCCTCTCAGGTTCAAACGATTCACCTGTGTCAGCCTTCCGAGCAGCTGGGACTATGGGCATGTGCCACTGTGCCTGGCTAATTTTTACATTTTTAGTAGCGATGGGGTTTCACCATGTTGGCCAGGCTGATCTCGAACTCCTGACCTCAGGTGATCTTCCTGCCTTGGTCTCCCAAACTGCTGGGATTACAGGAGTGAGCCACCGCACACGGCTGAGAGTCTGCAAAATGTTGAGGTCAAGCTTAGAACTCAGGAATCAAGGGTGGGGGACACGGTGCTGGGTTCAGTCCTGGCCTTGCCCCCTACCCACTAAGTGACATTGAACAAGGAAAACTCCATGCTTCATTCTTATCCTGGGGGCGAGAATATTCACCCCCGAGCCTCATGAGGGTTAGCAGGGATAAGACATGGAAGTGCTCATGAACTTGGGGTTTCTTCTCGGCTTCATTGCTGGGTGAGCCCCTGGTGAGACTGGTTACCCTGAAGACATCCACTTCCTCTCGCAGGAGCGGGGGCTGTGAAATGCCAGAGTGAGGATGGCGGGGAGGTTGTGACAACTTTGCAGGGAGCACTTTGAAGATCGTATTCTATATTGATCCTCACAATAACTCCATGAATTATGGTAGTAAAATGGGTTACTGGAGGCTCATGGAAGGTCAAGAACCTGCTGAAGGTCATGGAGGAAGGAAGGGCAAAGTTAAGACTTGCACATGGGCTGTGAGACCCTGTGCTCTTTCCAGTTTAGGCTGGCCTGAGCTGCCCGGCAGAGGGGGCAGGCAGCTCTGGGGTGGATGTGGGCAGGAAAGCCCAGAGCCCTGCATCCTGGGATGGAGAGGGTCTGTCTCATGGGACAGGAGGACTGGGGTTTGGCTAGGGGTCTGACTCATGGGGCAAGAGGCTAGAGTTATGGATTCTCAGTCTTTACACACCATATTGGTCTCAGGCCATTGTATCACAGCGAGTGTTTCATTTTGTAATGTAGATTTTTTTTCTCTAGGTAATTTCATTTTTAACCCTTGAGTTACCTGTGAAACCAGCATGAGCAAATGAGCAAAAGGCTCATGACTAGCGGGCAGCATCCCAGGTAAATCTCAGGACCAGTGATCCAGCTTCCTGCCAGAGGGCCAACTGTCTTACCTCCCGTTTCATGCATCTTCAGGACCCCCGGCAGGTGGTGAGGGCTCTCTGTCTTCCAGAAAGGGACAAAGAATGACTGAAGCCAGACAGGGCAAGTGGCTGTCTCTAGCACACACAGCCTCAGAGCAGACACCAGATCAGTTAGTCACTGGGCTTTTTCTACCAAACATAATAAGAACTCAGAAGGCATTCGTGCTATTTATCATATTTTAAAACTTGAAATGTAAACTGCAAAGTTGCAGTTCCGACATTAATGGAAGAGTTGGGAGGCCACAGTTCTAAGTGCATGAGCTAACAGGTCTTCTCCTAGAGGGTGTGAGTGTGTGTGTGTGTGTGTTTGTGTATGAGAGAGAGAGAGAGAGCAACACATTTAGGTCAGTGCACTATGAGGACAAAGGACAAAGCAATTTTGGCACTTGGGCCAAATGGCCAAAAATTACCTTCAATTCAACCAAAGCACACAGGTTGGAGGGATGGATGGTCGTTTTCAAAAAGGGGTCCCCTGGAACCGGTGGCCACCATGCCCTTTGTATTGAGGGTTCCCATTTCATCCACTCCAAAGTTTCTAAATTGAGAGCTTGCAGACCACCCCCACACACCCCACCTGTGCACATGGATGACATGGCCCTGCTGATTCCTCCGGCTCTAAATGATGTGTCTTCTGCCTGTCCCCCGCAGTGAGGTGTGCCCAGGTATTCAGACCCCTGCAGTGTCTCACTGAGCACCCTAAGCACTCACCCGTCGCCCCCTGGTTCCTTGGGGCCCGGTGGTGGCCTTGGAACACTGGTCCCAGTACTCAGGCAGTCCAGGAAAGAGTCTGTTTGGCCTGCCAGCTGTCAGCAGCCTTGCCCCTCCGCCCAGCCTGGATCCAGCCAGAAGAGGACAGAGCCCATTTCTCTTCTGCCCACCTTTAAAGACTAGGCTGGCCAGGATAGGGAAGAAGTAGCCCTGTCTGGAGTCACCCCTCCAGAGATGGGTAACCCCAGAGTGGTTAAAATCCCATACATTGGCATCAGGATGGCTTAGAGTGCAAATCTTTGCCTTTCCACATGCCATGGAAGGTGTGGGGCCCACCTGACAATGTCTGGTGCCTCGATTGATTTTCCCATGTATAAATTAGGATGAAAAATCCAGAGTTATTTTGAGGAGTAAATAAGCTTATATATGTAAAGCGCTTTGCACATAGCAAGTGCTTAAAAAGAAAGGAAATGTAGTATTATTATTCGGTTATATAATATAGCAGCATTCGTGTCTCTCTTTTTCTTCCAAAGAGCTTGCACATCTGTTTACTCCATGTGACCTTACAACAACCAAGTGGAGTAGAGTAGTTTTTCTTGGATCCAGTTTACTGATGCAGCAGCTAAGATGCAGTGAAGTGTAATGACATGCCCAAGGCCACTCCACAAAGCAGCAGGGGCACTGAGGTCCCTGGAAGGCACAGGCTAGGTTAGGTGTATCCCAGTCTGGCTCACCCGCAGCCTTCCTGCCTGCCACTGCTGCCCCTCCAGCCCCCCTGTCACTCTCCTCCCTCCCCTCCCTGAGAACTGCTGTCTTCCCCAAGGACCCCTCACTTCCCAGGGAGGGAGAGTGTGGTTGGGCGCTGGTAGGGGGTGGCTCTACCTCTTCAGCCAGTGGCAGGGCTCTGCCATTGCCAGCAGCATCTTGCAGGATGAAGGTTGCATCAGTGAGCAGTAATTGAAATGCAAAATAACATTTTGATCGAGCCAGCAGGCTGTTTATTTATCAGATCAATAGTCAAAATGCCCCGTCTGGAGAAGCTAGTGTGATAAGTGACAGTCTTGCCAAGGGCAGTCCTGGTGGCTACAGTCCCCTCTCTCAAAGGCCTGGATTAGAAGGCCAAGGAGCCTGGGAGTGATCCCTACCTCTGCTTCTCCTTTACAGAGTGTGGGCACGCACATGCACAGCCCTTGCCACATTTCCTTCTTCTTTTTTTTTTTTTTTTTTTTGAGATGGAGTCTCGCCCTGTTGCCAGGCTGGAGTGCAGTGGCGCAATCTCGGCTCACTGCAACCTCTGCCTCCCAGGTTCAAGCGATTCTCTTGCCTCAGCCTCCGAGTAGCTGGGACTACAGGCACGTGCCACCATACCCAGCTAATTTTTTTTGTATTCTAGTAGAGACAAGGTTTCGCCATGTTGGCCAGAATGGTCTCGATCTGCTGACCTCATGATCTGCCTGCCTCGGCCTCCCAAAGTGCTGGGATTACAGGCATGAGCCACCACGCCCGGCCGACATTTCCTTGTTATATTCAGTTTACAGAGGAGATGACTGAGAACCATGTGGGCAGGGACGGCACCCTTGCTGTGGCTGCCAGGACCTGTACCCAAGACAGCTGAGATAACAGCACATATTTTCGAGCACTTACAATGTACAGGTGCCCAATGCTTCACATTATTGGGTCATTTACTCCTCAGAATAATTCTGTGAGCTACATATGTCTATATTACCCATTTTGCAGATGAGGAAACCAAGTCCTAGAGAGGTCAGGCAACAGTTGCACAGCAAGTCAGTGACAGGCCAGGATTCTGACCCAGGCGAGCTGGGCCCAGAGCCCTCAGGCCCAGGCCCTGTCAGTTCCCTCTCTCAAGGGCAGGGGGCCGTGAAACATTTCTGTTTACACAGTGGGGTTCTGGCTCTGAAGTCAGGCAACCCCTTTCCAGCCCCACTTCCCACAGTTTCTTTACGAATTACATCGATTTTGTGTTAAAATTGAGTTTTTAGCATTTTGAAAGCAGATGTCTCAATGAGTGGCTCTCAGACTCTAGCCTCTCTAAGTTGCCGGCCCAAAACATTAAGTGGCATGGGGTACTTACAAAAAACCAACCAAAACCAGAAAATAAGAAAAATGCATACATCTTTCATAAACTTTGTCTCATCTGTCACCAGGTGAGTATAATGGGCAATCTCAGTCATGATCCTCTGCCTCCCATCAAGTGTTCTCATGCCTCAGCCTCCTGTGCGCCACCACACCTGGCTAATTTTTGTATTTTTAGTAGAGACAGCGTTTCACCATGTTGGCCAGGCTGGTCTTGAACTTCTGACCTCAAGTGATCTGCTCGCTTTGGCTTCCCAAATTGCTGAGATTACAGGTGTGAGCCACCGCACTGTCCTTTCATAAACTCTTTAAACCAGGATGATCAGAATTTGATAGAAACTGATGGCAAGGTGGATCCTTTAAGAACTTTCATGGGCTCCACTGGACCCCAGGGGCTCTGTGGGTTCTGCTCCTGGGGCGCTGGTGGACTCCTTTTCTCGGACCCTGATCCTGTCCTGTGACTCACACCTTTGACTGTCACATCCTGAGGGAGTGCAGGCCTCGGGAAACTGTAATGGTTGTTTGACTGGGGTCCTCAGATCCCACCTAACCCTCCTTACTCATTCAACAAATATTTATTCTGCACCTATTGTGTGTCTATTCTAGACACTGGAGTAGGGCAGGAAAGAAAACAGGCAGCCTCTGCCATCATATACGGGGAGCAAAGACCCTGAGGTGGGAGTGTGACTGGTGTGGTCAAGAACCAGCCAGGAGGCCAGTGTGGCTGGGATGGAGTGACCTGCAGGGAGAGTGGGCAGGAGATAGCATGACAGAGGTTGGGGGGCAGATCCTGAGGCCTTCTGAGCTATGGAAAGGACTCCTGCTTCACTGGAGCCCCTGGCTGTCTTGAGCAGAGGAATGTTGTGACTTACTCCCCTTCGTGATGTAACTCATGACAGCGCTTTCTGGCTGTGTGGTCCCTGCCGAGATATTTAACGCCTCTGGGCCTCAGTTTGCTCCTCTGCAAAATGGGGGAAATGATAGTACTTCAACTAGTTGTTGCAAGGAATCAATGATTTACTAACCATTGTCCTGAGCATAGAGCAAGCCCTCCATATGTGAGCACTGTTGTCGTTACAGAGATCAGAACAGGATTCTCAGTTGGCTACAGTGGCCAGTCCCCATCTGTCCACCTGAGTTAAGATGCCTCTTTGTCATCTGCCCAGACTGCCCATTTGCACAAAGACCGAAAAACTGAGTCAGGATGAGCCCTAAGCTTCCTATGTGGGTTCTGCTCCTGGGGCGCTGGCTGACCCCGTTTCTTGGACCCTGATCCTGTCCTGGTGTGCACAAGGCCATGTAGAAAGGGCCATGGCCATGACCAGGGAGTGGATAGAAGTATTGTCCCCTTCATTGTGTGGGCCTGCACACTGTCCTTTGGGAATGCACGGGAGGCAGCAGTGAGGCCCAGTCACATGTGTGATCAGAGTGGAGGTCAGCAACATGAGCCAAGCACCTTAAACGTCAATTCCATCCTGGGTTGTATAAGCAGAAGTATAGTGTCTAGGATGAGGGAGGTGTCAGTACTGCTCTGCTCTGCACTGGGCAGAGCTCACCTGGAGAGCTGTGCTCAGTTCTAATGCTCTTTTTTGTTTGTTTGTTTGTTTGTTTGTTTGAGAGAGTGTCACTCTGTTGCCCAGACTGGAGTGCAGTGGCACAATCTTGGCTCACTGCAACCTCCACCTCCCAGGTTCAAGTGATTCTCCTGCCTCTGCCTCTGAAGTAGCTGGGATTACAGGCATGCACCACCATGCCCAGCTAATTTTTATATTTTTAGTAGAGATGGGGTTTCACCATCTTAGCCAGGCTGGTCTCAAACTCCTGATCTCCAGCGATCTGCCCGCCTCAGCCTCCCTGAGGCTCACACCTGTAAATCCCATTACAGGTGTGAGCCACTGCGCCTGGCCTAATGCTCTTCTTTAAGAAGAGAAGACAGAGCAGATGGGTTATTCTCAGAAGTGCAGGGGATGTTGACCCTGGTGAGGAGGGGGAGGATCCACAGGGAGCAGGAGCTGCCTTCCGCAGTCTGGAGGGCTATCTCATGGAAGGGCTTAGACTTGTTCTGTAGTTCCTGAGGGGTGGGGTTGTATAAACTGTAACTGGAAGCTCAGAGGGAAGAAATACTTTGACTTTTCACCAAAAAAACCGTTTATTTTTTATTTTATTTTATTTTTTTAGCATTCTGAGCAAGATGTAAATATTTGCTCCTGAACTAGTGATCTCCCTGTCACTGGGGTCTTTATAAGGCAGGTAGCCACATGGCTGGGATTCAGGGAAAGGGACTTAAGCATAGATGAGGGTGGGTTGGATGCCCTTTGAGGTCCTGGCCTGCCTGAGTGCCCCTGGCTGTGTGGGGGTTCTGCCTGCCCCTCCCTCCTCCCCCTTCTCCTCCCTTCCAGCAACGGATTTCCCTGCTGTCCCTCCAACATAGAGCTTTCCCTTTGTGGCCCCTCCCTCTCTTCTTCAGGCACCTGCTTAAATGTCACTTCCTCAGAGAAGCCCTCTCTGGCAGCTCTACCTGGATACTCCCCTGACCCACCATGCTGTGTCCTCCCTGCTGGTTTTTTGTTTGTTTGTTTTTTGAGACAGAGTCTCACTCTGTCGCCCAGGCTAGAGTGCAGTGGTGTGATCTCTGCAACCTCCGCCTCAGCTCACTGCAACCTCTACCACCTGGGTTCAAGTGATTCTCCTACCTCAGCCTCCCAAAGTGCTGGGATTACAGGTGTGAGACACCACACCCAACCCTCCCTGCTGTTTCTCATAGCACTCATCACTAACTGCATTGATACTATTTGGCTGTTTACTTATCATGTTAGTGGGGATGACACTTGGCATTATTTCATACAAGCCCAGTGTTTCAGTTGCTTAACACGGCAGAAGCAGGTCTTGCCCACAGGACATTTTGGTGAGGGTGTTTGGCAGGTGGCCTTTCACAAGGTGTTCAGGGGCCCAGGCTCCTGCTAATTTGTGGCTCTGCTATCCCCCAGGGTCTTGGAGCCCCCTGGCCTGAAGATGGGGGAAGAGAGAGGAATAGGAGACAGGAGGGGAGGGAGTGGAGTCGGGGAGGAGGGCAGGAGTCTGTGGGAGATTTTTATGGGCCAGATAAGGGAGTGGCTTATATTACTTTGCCCACATCCCATTGGCCAAGACCCAGTCACATGGCCATAGCCAACTGCCAGAGTGACTGGGAAATGTAGTCCTCCTGGTGTCTAGCAAGAAAATGAATTAACTTTTGGTGAACTCATAGCAGTCTCAGCTGCACTTATTTCTCATATGTCATTGAATGTATGACATCATCTATTGCAAGGGACACCATGATTTCTGGAACTACTAATTAAATTAAACTAAGACATGCCATTTATTTCAGGTGAATTCTGATTGCCAAGATGGTAAAATGTGAAAAAATGGTACAGCTCTGAGTCAATCAACTATGGTATTGTCTCTCCTTGAGGGCAGGGACCCATTCACCTTGCTCACCAACATATTCCCAGAGCTGCGAGAGTGTCGAGCATGCAGTAGATATTCAAAGAACAATAGTTGAGGCCAGGCACACTGGCTCACACCTGTAATCCCAGCAATTTGGGAGGCCGAGGTGGGAGGATTTTCTAAGCCCAGGAGTTCAAGACCAGTCTGGGCAACATGGGGAGACCCTGTCTCTACAAAAAAAAAAAAAAATTGTTTAAAAACAATAGTAGTTGAATGAGTGAATGAATGAAAGAGACAGTGTGTGAGCTACTCATTTGTTTAAGTGCGAGAAGCCCCCTTGAGTGAACTACAGCATCAGGGAATCAGGCCATGCTCGTTCACCTGAGCAGAGATGCTGCAGCGGCATGGGAGCAATTGCCAACAGTAACTGGGGCTTCTAGGACTCTCTGCCTTAATCGTTCCTTCTCTCTGCTGCCAGCTTCGATATTCTTCTCTCTCACTGCACATGGGAGGGAAGGATGACCTTGCTCAGCTCTTGAGCTGTCCATCTTACTGCCTCTGTCCCTGGAGAGGCAGCCCTGACACCAAAAATCTAATGGGAGAGACTCACTGGCCCAGCTTGGATCAGGAGCATACCCTGGGTCAATAAGCTGAGCCAGGAAGGTAGATGTAGGATGTCTCTAAGAATATGGCAATTTCTGCAGGAGCTGTGTGCGTGTGTGTGTGTGTGTGTCTGTGTACGTGTACATGCATGTGCACAGAGAGAAGGACAGGCAATGTATGTTGGGGTCAGATGTCCTTCCCAGGAGAGAAGCTAGTGCTTGGCAGTCTGTTCTAGCAGTGCCTGAATATAGGACCCCTTTGCCTGAAAAGGGACTGTGTCAGTGAAAGTAACGGGCATGCAAATACATAATGAAATGCATGGGTTGGAAGATGCATGGAAGGATGAATGACAGAAGGAGAGAGGGAGCAAGACAGTCTTACTTGCTTTAGGATTAAACATTTTAAATAATCTAAATGGAAGCTGTCTCCTCATTACTAAATAGGGATGCTAGAAACAACTCTTAATATTTATTAAGTACTTCCTGTATGCCAGGCATTGTTCTAAGCTCTTTTCTGCATTAACTCACTAATTCCCAAGACCACCCTGTTAGATGAATACTATGATGAATACTATAATTCACATCCCCATTTTACAGATGAGAAAACTGAAACATCTAGAGGTTAAATAACCCCATTCTTAAGGGGCAGAGCTAGGATTCAAACCCAAACAGTCCAGCTCTAACCACGAAGCTCTCTGGCCCAGCGCCATGGCTATTGTGAGGATTAAAGCCATCTGGAGGCTACTGAGTGTGTTCAATGACAGTAATTGGGTTATATATATATATTTGAGGCGGAGTTTTGATGTTGTTGCCCAGGCTGGAGTGCAATGGCGCAATCTTGGCTCACCACAACCTCTGCCACCCGGGTTCAAGTGATTCTCCTGCCTCAGCCTCCCGAGTAGCTGGGATTACAGGCATGCACCACCACGCCTGGCTAATTTTGTATTTTTTGTAGAGACGGGGTTTCTCCATGTTGGTCAGGCTGGTCTCGAACTCCCGACCTCAGGTGATCCACCCACCTTGGCCTCCCAAAGCGCTGGGATTACAGGCATGAGCCACCGCACCCGGCCATGAGGTAGGATATTTATGCCACATCACTGCTTGATATAGAGTGAAAATAAAAACAGATTTAAGAAAAGTTAAGCTAAATTCACAGATGTCAGAGCTCCAATAGCTACTGAAAAGAAGGATACTAGAGGTGTGTTTGGGGGCATATTCTGAGTTTTTGATGTTGTCCTTCCGTCAAACACACCCCTTTGTGGTGGTCAGAGCCCAGAGCTGGCCAAGGCTAGGTGGACTAAAGTGAGAACTACCAGGTACGATTGGGCCCTGCATGAGGACACTTGACTGAGAGGACCGAAGTGAGGGCTGAAGTTTCAAAAAGCCAGCAGCGGCCACTCTCCATGAGCCTGAGTTCTTGTGTGCTGGGCTTGGCCAGTGAACTGGGATCTCCCAGCTGTCCCGGGGCAGCCACTCTGCCTCCAATTGTCTCTTCCTGCCTTGGTAGAGCCTCTCCTCATTGTGATGCCTGCAGCCTGGAAAATCATGGATAAAAAGCCCTGATTGAAAGGCACTAATTACCCATCATTATTTTCCATGCCGTAATTTGTGCGGAATGAGATTTCAATCAGTTGTCGGGGATCAGCCTGGTTTTGACTAATCTTTCTAACGACAAGATGCTTAATTACAGATTTTTGCCTGAGCTCCAGACCGTGCAGAGGGAGGCAAGCTCTCGCTGAAGCCACCATGCTCTTGGGTCATTCTGCAGCCCTGGGTCCCAGAGGGCTCCTGAGGGGAGAAAGAGAAAGAAATCATTATGAAAATATTCCCGAGGAGGCCAAATAAAATGGCACCACCACAGAGAGGGGGCCGTGTTAGCAACATGGACATAGAGGGTATCGGGGGGCTGCTTTCTAAGTCAACTCATCCTCCAGAACAGGTCACCACTCGCTGTGTCTCTAGTGCCCCCATCAGCCCCAGCCTCCCCCGAAGCAGCCTGGCATTCTAGTTAGTAAGTTTGAGCAAGTCATTAGTTTCTTAGGGCTGTTCTATTATCTGAAAGTCACCAGGGTAGTCAGAAAAATCTCTGAGAACTTATGATTCAGTGACTCCAGCTGTGCTGAAGTGTGTGTCTAGAAAAATGTTACCTATTGTTGAAAGTTGAAAGATACACATACCCAAGATTCAATCACACAGGAGCGATTAAAAAAACACCGTCTATTAATACAATAGGCAGTTCAGGCCGGGCGCGGTGGCTCATGCCTGTAATCCCAGCACTTTGGGAGGCCGAGACGGGTGGATCACCTGAGGTCGGGAGTTCCAGACCAGCCTGACCAACATGGAGAAACTCCGTCTCTACTAAAAATACAAAATTAACTGGGTGTGGTGGCTCATGCCTGTAATCCCAGCTACTCAGGAGGCTGAGGCAGGAGAATCGCTTGAACCCGGGAGGCGGAGTTTGCGGTGAGCCAAGATCATGCCATTGCATTCCAGCCTGGGCAACAAGAGCGAAACTCTGTCTCAAAAAAAATAATAAAAATAAAAATAAAAATAAAATAAAATAAAATAGGCAGTTCAGACTACTCAGAGGGAAGGTCAATTTGAATTGATGAAAAATCTGAGTTTAAGTTTTATATGTGTGTGTGTGTGTGTGTGTGTGTGTGTAATTAATGGATCTCAGTGCACAGAATTGGATTCATCGTTATTGCTGGTTCGTAACACTTAACCATTGGCCTATTTGCCCCTTCCTTCCTGCCTGCCTGCCTTTCTGCCTTCCTGCCTTCCTGCTTTCCTGTCTTCCTCCCTTCCTTCCTTTCTTTCTTCCCTACCCTCCCTCCCATGTAATAAGTGCCCATGAATCTGTGTTCAACAGGAAAACTGGAACCTTGACAGTAATTCACATCTAGCCACACGGTCCTCCCCATCCTACCCTTCTGTTAGGGGCATTCTGCATTCTTTAATACTATTTTAAAGGAAATTTAGTTATAGTATAGTAGTTCCAGGTGCGTGAGGGGCTGATTCGTGACACATAAAGCCTTGCTGGAGGGTCTGAGGATCTGCTTTAATGGATAGCTCTTGACGGCCCCTGGTTAGCAAATTAATTATTGAAATGTACATAAGAATCTCTCAAGTGTTCAGAAACCATTTTTCTTCTGTGGAGTGGATTCCCATGTCAGGCTTGTTTATCCTCTTAATTTGCCCAGCCAGCCCCTTTCCCTCCTGGTCTATGGCAAGTTCCTTGCAGAATCATCCTCAGTTCTAGGTCTGGGGGGCTTGGATGAGGGAAGGGGTTTGCTGGGTTTAACCACAGGCCTGCCCACTGCTGGACTTTCTCAGAAGAATCACAGCCTCAGGCAACATCCACCGAGTGCTTGCTCGTCACCTGCTCTGTTCTAAGCATTTTGCCTTCATTGGCTCTTGCTCAACTCCATGAAGGAGGTGCTGTGATTGAGCCCATTTTACAGATGAGGACCCTGAGGTCCAGAGAGGATGACCTGGTTACTCAAAGTCGGCAGCAATCGGGGATAGAACTGGCACGTCTGCTACCAGCATGCAGGCTTATAGCCATTAAGTGGCCCAGCTGCTTGTTCCAGTTCTTAAATGCATGGCCCCAGCAGGGATGAGGCTCTGGGGGCCGTCCTTCAGCCTGACCCAGATTATTGGGTGTGGTGGGTAGATTCTACCCCATAGAGGAAAGCAACCTAGACGCTTATCAGGCCAGTCCACTCCTCTGTCTGCTGCCCTCTGACCAGCAGCAGGCCACCTAGTGTGGGATAGATCCTTGAGATTCCAGCATAAAAAACAATGAGAGGCCGGGCATGATGACTCATGCCTGTAATCCCAGCACTTTGGAAGGCCGAGGTGGGCAGATTACCCGAGGTCAGGAGTTTGAGACCAGCCTGGCCAACATGGTGAAACCCGTGTTTACTAAAAATACAAAAATTAGCCAGGCGTGGGGGCACACGCCTGTAGTTCCAGCTACTCAGGAGGCTGAGGCAGGAGAATCACTTAAAGCTGAGAGGTGGAGGTTGCAGTGAGCCGAGATGGAGCTACTGCACTCCAGCCTGGATGACGGAGCACGACTCCATCTCAAACAAAACAAAACAAAACAAAACAAAACAAAAAACCAATGATGATCTCTTGTTGATACCCTGAAATCTGTCTTCCTCTAGAGATCTAAGGCAAAATAGTTCAGCAATTTGAGTTTCATTCAGAAATTTTGAGATTCCCCTGGTCTCTGCATTACGAAAATCTTCAACCTGCTTTGTGGTCCAGCAGAGCAATGTCCAGCCAAGGCAGGAAGAGCCCCCCAGCAAGCTCGGCGTCACCTGGGGATCAGGCTGCGAAGGGAACAGGGTCCCACGCTGGCTACTGAGAAGGCCCGAGGTAGAGCTGGGTTGGGGCACAAGGGAGGCCGCGTTTAATCAGATGGGGGTGAAATTGAGGCCAGGGCAGAGCTTGCTAAGCTCCAGTTAGGAGATGAATCAAAGGGAAAATGATGCCCCAAGGGGCTTCGACCACTGACTACTGCCCTTTCAAAGGCTGCTTGGATGGGCGTCTGTTCCCTCCCCATGAAGAGTCAATAGTCATCGATCCAGTGGGGAACTGGGTCCCAGCCAACCACAGATGATGGACTTGACACTCCCCGCTCCTCCCCAGAACACAAGGGTCAGCTGCCTCCTGCCTCATCCTGCAGCTACTCCTCCTGGACACCGGCTCGGCCACCACCCCATGGCCACCTCTGAAATCTGAAGTGCCAGTCTCAGGCCTAGACGCCATCTCCCAACCTTCCAGCTTTCTTGCTGCTTCCTCCTGCTTGACCTCAGCCTCAGCCTCCCGGAGACCACCATCGCCACCTCTCCATTTTCTCCCAATCCTGTCCTTTCTGACATCATGCCCTTGTCCACCCTCTTCCCTCATACTTTTAAGTCACTGGTTCTCAGCAGTTTTGCTCCCAGGGAGACATTTGGCAATGTTTGTAGGTTTTGGCTCACATATTTGGGGGCAGGGTGCTATGGGCATTGAGTGGGCAGAGGCCGGGGTTGCTCCTGAGCATCCAGCAGTGCTGGGACAGCCCCACCACATGGAATCACTCAGCCCCAGATGTCAGTAGTGCCGAGGATGGAAACCCAGGTCTCAGCTGCTGGAGATGGGGCCCCCTTGCATTGTCGCACCTGCATCATGAGTTAAGGGGCCTGGAGAACCTTTGTGTCCCAGATTTCTGCTCCCTCCTTGTCCCACAGTTACTATTGCAAACTTTCCTCCTTCTCTTAGTCCTCCTGCCCTCCGGCTCTTGCCTTCACTTCCTGTCCCTCCTACTTCACAGAGTCACTACAGGTGAGTGGAGGTGGTGTGGGTGGGTTTGGGGGGTAAAGAGTGCCTCACTCAATGCCCCCCTCTGCCACCTACAAACTTCCCATCTGTACAGCCAACCTTCCCTCTCACTCTTACTGAATAAGCTATTTCTCTCTCTCTCTCTTTTTTTTTTTTTTTTTTTCTGAGACGGCGTCTCACCCTGTCACCCAGGCTGGAGTGCAGTGGCACAATCTCGGCTCACTGCAACTTCCACCTCCTGGGTTCAAGTGATTCTCCTGCTTCAGCCTCCCGAGTAGCTGGGATTACAGGTGCACACCACCACACCCAGCTAATTTGTATTTTAGTAGAGACGGGGTTTCACCATGTTGGCCAGTCTGGTCTCAAACTCCTTACCTCAAGTGATCCGCCTGCCTTAGCCTCCCAAAGTACTGGGATTACAGGTGTGAACCACCATACCTGGCCTGCATAAGCTATTTCTCTAACTGCACTCCAAATTCCTTGAAAACTTTTTATTTATTTATTTATTTTTTTGGAGATGGAGTCTCACTCTATCTCCCAGGCTGGAGTGCAGTGGCGTGATCTTGGCTCACTGCAACCTCTGACTCCTAGGTTCAAGCAATTCTCCCACCTCAGCCTCCCGGTAGCTAGGACTGCAGGCGCATGCCACCATACCCAGCTAATTTTTGTATTTGTAGTAGAGATGGGTTTTTGCCATGTTGGCCAGGCTGGTCTTGAACTCCTGGCCTCAAGTGATCTGCCCATCTTAGCCTCCCAAAGTGCTGAGATTACAGGTGTGAGCTACCACACCTGGCCGGATTCCTTGCAGACTCTTACAAGATCCTCTCATGATGGTATCACTTCTTCCAGTGGTACCCCACCCTTAAGAATCACATCCTTAAGAATCAACACCCTTAAGAATCACAACTGCACCACCAAAATCAAACCAAACTTCCCTGCAGATTTCTTGGGCCCTGCCTGCAGAGACGCTTCTTCAAAATATGACGTCAGTGGGATCAGGTCTAGGAAGCCACCTGTTCACCAAGCCCCTCAGCTGCCTCTGATGGAGACTGAAGTACAGTTTGCAAAAAGCTGACGTGGATTTTGTGTCTTCGGCCTTTAAGTGTTGATTTTGCTCTCTACCACTAATATTTAACATCGGGTAGCCATACGATTCATGATCTACTTTAGGGAGAGAAGTGGGGGCGGTGATGGTAATGACACTGGGCCAGCAGTAGGACCGAGATTGCTCAGGGCCAATTGGGAGGTATGGATACCTAATTTTTTTTTTTTTTTTTGAGACGGAGTCTCGCTCTGTCGCCCAGACTGGAGTGCAGTGGCGCAATCTCAGCTCACTGCAAGCTCCGCCTCCCGGGTTCACGCCATTCTCCTGCCTCAGCCTCTCCGAGTAGCTGGGACTACAGGCGCCCGCCACCACGCCCGGCTAATTTTTTTGTATTTTTAGTAGAGACGGGGTTTCACCGTGGTCTCGATCTCCTGACCTCGTGATCCACCCGCCTCGGCCTCCCAAAGTGCTGGGATTACAAGCGTGAGCCACCGCGCCCAGCCAGGATACCTAATTTTTAAATATCTTAAATTCCTTACATTCTCAACACACCCCCTTCTCATCAAAGAAGCTGACAGTTAGTACCGACAACAATAACGAAACATTCCTTCTCCACACCACAGCCTCCAAGTCCAGGAGGGCGTGCTTTGTTTACAAGGTAGCTGGTGCTGCCTGAAAGTGTTCCTGAAGGCACCCCTGCTCCGCCCAGTACTCTACCCTTCACGGCCAATTTTCCTGAAAGAATTGTCTGCATTCACTACTTCCAGCCATTGCAATGAGGCTTCTGTCCCCACCATCGGTAACCCGGCTCTGGTGAATGTCCCCAGCCACTTCCTGACTGCTAAGTGCAGGGATACTTGCCCCTTCTCACTCCACCTGACCTTATAGGATGGAATCTGCTATCCACCGCCCTTCTAGATGGCTCTGCTCATCCCATTTCCATGACATGCTCTATTTTTTCCTTTTCCCACACCTCTGGTTACATCTTCTCTGTCTTCTTGGACTTCTTTCCCTCTGTCCTGCCTTTACTTTTTTTTTTTTTTTGAGACGGGGTCTCCGTCACCCAGGCTGGAGTGCAGTGGCACAATCTCGGCTCACTGCAGCCTCTGCTTCCTGTGTTCAAGCAATTCACCTACCTCAGCTTCCCCAGTAGCTGGGATTACAGGCATGTGCCACCACGCCTGGCGTGAGCCACTGCACCTGGCCTGCCTTTAAATTTTTCATTTGAATGAATGAGCACATGAGGTCCTGGGGGATAAAGACAGATGGAGGGAGTGGGCAGGTCTCCCAGAGGGTCTGGCCTCTCCAGCAACTTTCTTTCCCCTGCCTGGTGCATCAGGAACCAGGCAGCCCAAAGAGCACTGTGCCTCTCTCCCTGTCTGCTTCTAGAGAGTTCTCTATTCTGACACTTTATAGGTTAAGAAATAACAGCGAGGCTGGGGGTGGTGGCCCATCCTGTAATCCCAGCACTTTGGAAGGTTAAAGGTGGGGAATCACTTGAGGTCAGGAATTCAAAACCAGTCTGGCTAGCATAGCGAACACCTGTCTCTACCAAAAAAACAGAATACAAAAATTAGCCAGACGTGGAGGCACTTGCCTGTAATCCCAGCCTCTCGGGAGGCTGAGGCAAGAAAATCACTTCCAACCAGGAGGCAGAGGTTGCAGTGAGCCGAGATCGCACACCTGCACTCCAGCCTGGGCGACAGAGCCAGACTCTGTCTCAAAAAAAAAGAAAAAGAAAAAAAAAAAGAAGAGCAGTGACAGGATTCCAGGGTTTGGAACTCTGGGTGGCAGTCAGACATTGTCTGCATTTTGGGGGGTTGGAAAGATGAGGTCCCTGCCTGAAGCAGCTCTTACCTAGGCCTGGTAGCAGAGAGGCAGAGTGCTGTGAAGCAACGAACGTGGACCTGCAGTCAGGTTCGGACCGCAGCTTCTCCCAGGACTCAAGTGAATGGGACAGGCTCCGAGCTCCAGCCTTTTCCTTCTGTAAGGTGGGGATAAGAGGGCAGAGCAGACAGGCTGTGAGGATTAAATAAGATGGCATGGAAGAAGGTGTCTCACATGCAGCTGGGGCCTGATGGGCAACCGCTAGTATCATCCAGCCTCTGAGAGGGGCAGCTGGGCCGCTCCTGAGAGTGAGGAAAACATGCAGAAGAGCCTGGAAGGAACTTTCAACCCAGAAAAGAAGCTGTGGCCTTCTGGGGGTCTTCATATAGTGTGAAAATATGAAGAAGGAGAGAATGAATGAAGCAAGACCAGAGGCACCGCAGCAGTGCCCCCATCAGCATGGCACCCGCATGGCCCTTTCTGGCGCTCTGTGCACTTGTGATGGCTCAGTGTCTGTTGTTCCTACGAAAGTATGAGCGTCTTGAGATCATGAGCTGCGCCTGTCATGTTCCCATTATCTGGCCAGCACTTGGCACATAGTAGGTGCAAAAAATACACATTGACAGTTCCTGGAAAAGGCATGCTGAGAAGGCCAAAATAAGTTATGGAAATGAGGTGGGGCGCGGTGGCTCATGCCTGTAATCCCAGCACTTTGGGAGGCCAAGGCAGGTGGATCACCTGAAGTCAGGAGTTCGAGACCAGCCTGGCCAACATGGTGAAACCCTGTCTCTACTAAAAATACAAAAATTAATCAGTCGTGGTGGTGGGCGCCTGTAATCCCAGCTTCTCAGGAGGCTGAGGCAGGAGAATCACTTGAACCCAGGAAGCAGAGGTTGCAGTGAGCCGAGATCATGCCATTGCATTCTAGGCTGGGTGACACAGTGAGACGCCATCTCAAAAAAAAAAAAAAAAAATCATGGAAATGAGAAAGCTGGAGGACTGAAATTACTAGACCCCCCCTGAGTTGGGACTCAGGCTCTAAATTAATAGCGGGCTTCCTGCACCAACCCTGATAGTTAATAGCGGGCTTCCCACACCAACCCTGATAGAGGCCAGCATCTGCTTTGCTTCCCTCTCAGCCCTGAGGGTCTTCATCCAGGGCCTGGAGGTGGGGCCCAGACACTGCAGGATGCAGGATGCTTTGCACCCTTCTGAATCAAGGAGGGGAGCAGAAGAGGAAACCGAGGCTTGGGGAGCAAACCGCTGCCCACTTTGGTGTCCTTCAGGGTTGTCCAGCCATGAGACGGGTGCGGGGAGGCAGTTGGGAAAACTGCGGCCTGCCCTCTCCTGGGAGGGGCTGGGAGCTTTCCGTTTACTTTCCTTGGGGCAAATGCCCCTTATCCATCAAGGCACAGATCTGAAACAGGTGACATAGAGCACTTGCTCACTACATCATCGCTGCGGTAATTACTGTTTATGTCAAGTGTCTCCTGAGATCTCTGGAAGGTTTGGGCTGAAGGCCCCTGGGATCTGGGAGCTGTCTTGCTCAGCGGGGTTTTTCACAGTGCCCTAGGGTCTTCCGTGAAAAGCAAAACCTAAAGCGGCCATCAGGAAAGCAGGAGGGGTCAGCACTATCCTGCCTGCCTCGTGGAAGGGTGCCTGAGGAGCAAGGTGCGCCCCTGCCGGCTCATCACATGGCCCTGCAGATGATGGCCTGCCAGGCTGATGGTCTTTCCTGGGGACTCCACTGGTGGTTGGGAAGAAAGTATGTGGCAGTGCCCAGGGAGATGATCACAGTGATGTAGAAGGGCCTGGAGGAGATTCTCAACCAGGGGACTGGGGCTTATAGGAGGGTGTCTCCGAGGACTCAGGGACATTCCACGGGAAACAGAAGAGACCCAAGAGTCTCTGTCTTCACACACTGCATTTTGGGAGTTGGTGAACTTCTGGAGAGTAGGAGCCTTAGGTTATCTTTTATCTTTGTGTCTGTAGCTCCCAGCTTCTGGTCTATGGGAAAGTGAGTTCCTTGACTCCGGCCATAGTCAATGGCAGCCCCTCAGGAGGGGTTAATGAATGAATGAACGAATTTTTGAAACAGAGTCTTGCTCTTTCGCCCAGGCTGGAGTGCAGTAGACCGATCTCGGCTCACTGCAACCTCCGCCGCTCAGGTTCAAGTGATTCTCGTGCTTCAGCCTCCCGAGTAGCTGAGACTACAGGCCAGCGCCACCATGCCCGGATAATTTTTTTATTTTTTGTAGAGATGGGCTTTCGCCATGTTGGCCAGGCTGGTCTTGAACTCCTGACCTCAAGTGATCTACCCGCCTCAGCCTCCCAAAGTGCTGGGATTACAGGCCTGAGCCACTGTGCCCAGCCAGCAGGGGTTAATTTGTATTAATCATTAATGAGACTAGGGACAGTGGAGGCCTCTCCCCATCATAAGGTTGCACAGACACATTTTGTGGCATTGCTATTTGGCCATGGGTTGCAAGATTCGAGTGGGCGCTGTGGGTGTGATAAGAGGGAGAGACCATCCCTGCCACCTGAGAGTCGTCTTCCCGTTGGCGGGCTGTCCTATGACCTCCCTATCCTTTGCTCGTCTCCAAGATCTTTCCTTTTTTCCTTTCACCTGCTCCAGGCATAAGCATGAGCCTCCTCTCTACCTCGATAGGGGAGGCTCAGGGAGTGAGGCAGCCTGTTAAGGACAGGGACAGATTAACACCACCCAGGCCACCCCCAGACCCAATCCTGGCTGGAATATGACCCACAGCTGGGTTTCCCTGAACACACACCTTAATCTCCCAGGTGTGAACTCAGCTGTCTTTCTTGTCTATGTTGAGAGAAGGACAGGTCCTGTCCCTTCATCCTGGGAGCTGGGATATGGGAGGGGAACACCCTTGCCCGCCTTCTCCTCCACCAGCACGGCCGGGGTGGAGGGGCTTGGTTTACGGGAAACATTCTGTTATCCCACACAGTGATCTTGCCATACTGGTAATTTACCTGGACTTTGTGGGTGGGTGGGGAGGCTTAGTGGGTAGAAATAGCTGGGGGATGCTCAGGGTTGGGGTTAGAATGCTCCCTCAAGCTTTCCAATGGAGACATGTCTCTTGGGGGACAGGCAGGCTGGGTAGAAGCTGGCCTACTCGGGGTCTAGAAAGGAAAATGAGAGCGGGGGGGTTTGGGAGCCATCTTCCAGACATGCCTTCTGGTACCAAGCCTGGACCAGTGGCAAAACCCAGAGGGCAGCCAATCTGGCTGGTACCTTTGCCACAAGATTCCTTCTTGAATTGGCCAAATGACCTGTTGCCTCTGGTTCCAATCTTAGTGAAGGTAGGGGTCCCAGGGAAGCTCCAAGCCAGGTCACTGTACTTAGAGTCTCTGGGCCAAAGCCGGACTGCCAGGACTGTTACATTATAGCCATTGGCTGGGTGCGGTGGCTCACACCTGTAATCCCAGCACTTTGGGAGGCTGAGGTGGGTGGATCACCTGAGGTCAGGAGTTTGAGACCAGCCTAGTCAATATGGTGAAATCCTGTCTCTATTAAAAATACAAAAATTAGCTGTGCATGACGGCGGGTGCCTGTAATCCCAGCTACCTGGAAGGCTGAGGCAGGAGAATCGCTTGAACCCGGGAGGTGGAGGTTGCAGTGAGCCGAGATTGGGCCATTGCACTCCAGCCTAGGCGACAGAGCGAGAGTCCATCCCCCCCCCCCAAAAAAAATTGTAGCCATTGTGTATTACTGTTATGCAGGAAGGTTGGCCAAACATTTTGGCTGAGTAGTTTCCATCTTGTGTTACCCTCAAACTAGAAATTTGCAAAGCACTAGGGTGCCTAATCTGAAGGTTTTTTGTTTGTTTGTTTGTTTTTGAGATAGGGTCTTACTCTACCACCCATGCTGGAATGTAGGGGTGCGATCATAGCTCACTGCAGCCTTAAATTCCTGGGCTCAAGCAATCCTCCCTCCTCAGCTCCTGAGTAGCTGGGACTACAGGCATACACCATCATGCCAGGCTAATTTTTTTTTTTAACAGATGGGGTCTCCCTATGTTGCCCAGGCTGGTCTCAAACTCCTGGCTTCAAGCGATGATCCTCCCGGCTCAGCCTCCCAAAGTGCTGGGATTTACAGGTGTGAGCCACCACACCTGGTCCGCTGAAGTTTATTGATCAAAATAAAGTTTCTTTGAGGCCTCCTAAGGTTCTGGAGGTAATGCCAGAAACTTGCTCCCAGCTGTGCCGAGGGGAGACCAGTTGACCTTCCCCACCATTGTTTTATCGCACCAAAGCCTTAGCATAGAGCCCTTCCCAGCCACCCTACCTGCGGGGCTGGACCCGCCCGCCACACCCACCGCACCTTGCTGGGGCTGACTTCCCAATTTGTGTCCACAGGCTGCTGAACAGGATGTCGTCGGACGACAGGCACCTGGGCTCCAGCTGCGGCTCCTTCATCAAGACTGAGCCGTCCAGCCCGTCCTCGGGCATCGATGCCCTCAGCCACCACAGCCCCAGTGGCTCGTCCGACGCCAGCGGCGGCTTTGGCCTGGCCCTGGGCACCCACGCCAGCGGTCTGGACTCGCCACCCATGTTTGCAGGCGCCGGGCTGGGAGGCACCCCATGCCGCAAGAGCTACGAGGACTGTGCCAGCGGCATCATGGAGGACTCGGCCATCAAGTGCGAGTACATGCTCAACGCCATCCCCAAGCGCCTGTGCCTCGTGTGCGGGGACATTGCCTCTGGCTACCACTACGGCGTGGCCTCCTGCGAGGCTTGTAAGGCCTTCTTCAAGAGGACCATCCAAGGTGCGTGGTGGGCCTCGTGGAGCCTGGGCGCAGGGTTGGGGGTGGCAGCCTTGCCTGCGGGTCTGACAGAAGCCCTGGGAATTCCCAGAGACTGCCAATTCTGGGCGCTGTTGGAGCGGTACTTCTGTGGGGCGCCTTTTCCCTTGCTCAGGGCTTCTCGTTCTGAGACTGGACAGCTGCAAGGCTGTTGTTGAGATGACATGCGTTCTCCACCCACTCAGTTCCCCCATGCAGAGCCCCAGAAAACCAAAAGAAAATCCACAGGAATGCCAAATCCTGGGTGCTTCTCACCGGTATGGAGTACACTGTCAAATGTGTGTCCCTCAAAAAGTTTATTTTGTGCGGGGGAAAAATATAACATAATTTGCCCTGCAATTCCAGACTTATGGGACATAGAAAGCGTCCCTCACCTTGTTTTTGTCTTACTTATACAAGTAAAACGCCAGACGTGGTGACTCATGCCTGTAATCCCAGCACTTTGGGAGGCCAAGGCCAGAGGATAGCTCAAGGCCAGGAGTTGAGACCAGCCTGGACAACACAGTAAGACCCCGTCATTGTTATTATTTTTTTAAATTAATGCATGGTGGCACACACTGCTAGTCCCAGCTACTTGGGAGGCTGAGGAGGGAGGATCATTTGAACCCAAGAGTCTGAGGCTGCAGTGACTTGTGATGGCACCACTGCCCTCCAGCCTGGAAGACAGAGCAAGACCCTGTCTCAAAATAATAATTAAAATAATAATATGTGAGTATTTTCTCATTGTAGAAGACTCAGACCTGTTGGAATCAGGACAGGAACTCACCCTGTCTGGATCCCAGTTTGACCTATTTTTTAAGACCTACCTTCCTTCCTTCCTTCCTTTCCTTCCTTCCTCCCTTCCTCCCTTCCTCTCTCTCTCTCTCTCAACCCATCCTGTCTGGATCCCAGTTTGACCTATCTTTTAAGACCTGTATTTTCTTTTTCTTTCTTTCTTTCTTTCTTTCTTTCTTTCTTTCTTTCTTTCTTTCTTTCTTTCTTTCTTCTTTCTTTCCTTCCTTCTTTCTTTCTTTTTCTTTCTTTCTTTCTTCTTTCTTTTCCTTCCTTCCTTCCTTCCTTCCTTCTTCCTTCCTTCCTCTCTTTCTTTCTTTCTTTTTCTTTCTCTCTCTCTCTCTTTCTTTCTTTCGATGAGAGTCTTGGACCAGGCACACTGGCTCACATCTGTAATCCCAGCACTTTGGGAGGCCAAGGTGGGCCTTGAGGTCAGAAGTTCAAGACTAGCCTGGCCAACATGGTGAAACCCCGTCTCTACTAAAAATACCAAAAAACAAACAAACAAAAAATCAGCCAGGTGCGGTGTCACATGCCTGTAATCTCAGCTACTAGGGAGGCTGAGACAGGAGAATTGCTTGAACCCAGAAGGCGGAGGTTTCAGTGAGCCAAGATTGGGCCACTGCACTCGGGCCTGGGTGACAGAGTGAGACTCCATCTCAAAAAGAGAGAGAGATAAGGGTCTTGCTATGTTGCCCAGGCTGGAGTGCAGTGGCTATTCACAGGCACAATTATTGCACACTGCAGCCTTGAATTCCTGGGCTCAAGCCATCCTACCACCTCAGCTTCTCAAGTAGCTAGAATTATAGTGGCTGCCACCACACCCATAAGCTTTTTTTCAATACATTTACATATCAGCTGAGTCACATTCCAATGGCCATGGGTGGCAGCCTCTTTCTGTGCGTGCTAGAGTGAATCACTCTGACAAAGGAGTGCAAGAACCCTGGTGGGTCGCTCTGTAAAGTCACCATGAGGTGAATTGGGGAGAATAAATTGGGGAGAATGGTGGGCCTGCCCCCACAGGGCTGTTATCAAATTCATGGCAGAGAGAGACCGCTGGGACCGCTGGTGCACGTCACCACACCCAGTTAATTTTATTTTTAATAGAGATGGGGTCTCACCATGTTGCCCAGGCTGGTCTCGAACACCTGGGCTCATATGATCCACTTGGGCCCACTTTGGCCTCCCAAAGTGCTGGGATTACAGGCCTGAGCCACCATGCCTGGCCGATAGCTGTGACTGTTAATTGCATCAGGCCCTGGGTAGAGCACTTTCATTCAGTTAGTCAAGCATCTGTTGAGCACCTACTAAGCACCAAGCCAGGCTGTAGGTGCTGGTGATAGGACAGACAAAATCCCTACTCATGCAGATCACTGCGATGAGCTGGTGCCATCCCACTGGCACAGAAACTGCAGACCAGACAGGAGAACACCCAGGAACCACCCATCCTGCCCCTGCATCAGATCCCTCTCCAGGGCCCTGCCTCGCTGTCCCCAGAATGTACCCACCCCATTCATTTCCCTTTTAGAAGAGGCAGGCTAAGCTCCCCCGGGATGATTCTGTTTATTCAACAAATATTTATGTGTTTAAGTTTCTTCAGATGGCAATCTATTTATGAAACCAATTGAGGACATTAGGATTGGATATATTTCCACTTCCACATATGAGTTGAGATGGTGTGGTGCATTGGCTACCACCAGGGCTCCTGGTCAGAGTTCCATCGTCCCCTTATAGCTGCACCTTGGGCATGCTGCCTGTTCCTCTCTGTGCTTCAGTCACTTCATCTAAAACGTGAGATATCAGCTGGGCGTGGTGGCTCACGCCTGTAATCCCAGCATTTCAGGAAGCCGAGGAGGGTGGATCACTTGGGGTCAGGAGTTCCAGACCAGCCTGGCCAACATGGTGAAACCCTGTCTCTACTAAAAATACAAGAATTAGCCAGGCATGGTGGCAGGTGCCTGTAATCCCAGCTGCTTGGGAGGCTGAGGGAGGAGAATCACTTAAACCCAGGAGGCAGAGGGTGCAGTGAGCCGAGATGGCACCACTGCACTCCAGCCTGGGCAACAGAGCAAAAACCCATCTCAAAAATAAATAAATATATAAAAATTTAAAAAATAAAAATAAAAAGTGAGATATTGTTCCTATGTCATAGAGCTGTTAAGAAGCTTACGTGAGTTAATATATATAAAGCACTTAGAATATTGCCTAGCACCTAGTAAGTGCCAAACAAATGTTTGTGATTATTATTTTCACTTTAACAATATAATTTAAGACATATTATGAAAACAACAGACACATTTATCTTATAGAATAAGCTTCTGTAATCTACATATATTTAAATAAAACAATAATTGTTTTGATCTAACAGGACTCAGATTATTTTAGCTATTTTAGTTATAAATTTCTTTTTTCTTTTCTTTTTCGAGTCTCACTCTGTCACCCAGGCTGGAGTGCAATGGTGTGATCTTGGCTTACCACAACCTCTACCTCCTGGGTTCAAGTGATTCTCCTGCCTCAGCCTCCCAAGTAGCTGGGATTACAGGTGCTGGCCACAGCACCCGGCTAATTTTTTGTGTTTTTAGTAGAGATGTGGTTTCACCATGTTGGCTAGGCTGGTCTCAAACTCCTGACCTCAAGTGATCCACCCGCCTCAGCCTCCCAAAGTGCTGGGATTACAGGCATGAGCCACCGTGCCAGGTCATAAATTGATTTTTTTCTTAAATGAGCCCTTTAAAAAAAAAAAAAAGATAAAAAATTCTAGCAGTGCAAAACAGTAGAGCAAGTTTTCCTGAAACCCCAGACCTCAGTTTTCTTAACTATCCAAGAAGGACCCCTTTACCATCTTTGTCAAGCAAATATGTTTTGAGCATCATCTGTATCAGGCACTGTGCTGGCCTCCAGGACATAAAAATGAACGCACCCTGGTCTCTGCCCGCTTTATACACCCTGAGTCTGAGTTTGGGGGAAGGCCCTGGGATCTCTGTATTTGAAAAGCACTGCATGGTGATGCTGCCTCTTGCCTCAGCCAAGAATAAGAACCTCCAGTCTGATGGTTTTTACACAAATCATTAGATATTTGACAAACATAAAATGTTTAAGTCAACTGAAGTTACCGAGATAACATTTTCCTTTCTAAATTGGAAGGCGGTCTTGGAGAGGTTGCCATTATTTTAGACTCTTTGAGGTCAGTTTTTGAAGAATTGCTTGTTAGAAGACAGTCACGTTTTCTTCTCACCATGTTGTTCTTAGACAGGCTGGAGAGTTTTGAATCACATTTTTTGAAAGCAGAGGTTAATGTGTGTAAACTCAGAAATCCTATTGCATGCTTGACAGAGGCCCAGGTGTCTGCGAATGTTCTCAGCAAGTCAGGAGTCCACATGAAAGATTTGTAAATAGTCTTAATTACTTGCCACCGTGAATAGGATAATGATCTCTCCGTAGAAGACAAAAGACAAGCAGCAGCATTTGTGCAGTTGGAACTGAACTGCTACAGCCTCTTCTCTTTCTACAAGGAGAGTTTCAAGTTCGTAACCAGAAAGAGGTTTATATTCAGGACAGGGAAAAGTAAACTCAAGGCTGACAGACTGCTCTGGTTATTTTATTAACTCTTTGGTTTTGCTCTAACAAAGATTTAGGTTTTGTTGTTGTTGTTTGTTTGTTTTTGAGACAGAGTCTTGCTCTGTTGCCCAGGCTGGAGTGCAGCAGTCTCGGGTCACTGCAACCTCCACCTCCCAGCTCAGCTTCCAAGAAGCTGGGATTATAAGCATGCACCAACACGCCCAACTAATTTTTGTATTTTTAGTAGAGACGGGGTTTCATCATGTTGGCCAGGCTGGTCTCGAACTCCTGACCTCAAGTGATCCTCCCACCTCAGCCTCCCAAAGTGCTGGGATTATAGGCATGAGCCCCCATACCCCGCCAGATTTTGTTGTTTCTAAACGTAGCAACTGTAGAAAATCTGGAAAACTAGGAAAAGTACAGAGAGGAGAAAAATGACCCAGAATTGGACAACCACAGAGACAAACTCAGAAGTCAGTGAGCATTCTTTGAGTCCCTCTCTGAGTAAGGTGCAGAGGGGGAACAGGAGAGAAAGGGACGTGGTTCTGTCCCTAAGAAGCTGGAATCTGTTGTGGTTTTTTTTGTTTTGTTTTTGTAGAGATGAGGCCTTGCTATGTTGCCCAGGCTGATCCCAAACTCCTGGCCTCAAGCAATTCTCCCACCTCAGCCTCTCAGAGTGCTTAGGATTAGAGGGAGGAGCCACTGGGCCTGGCCCAAGTAGCTGCAATCTACTGCTTAGTGCCCGTGAGTCTACAGGCGTAGCACTGTGCTCCAAACCAGGACATAGTCTCCTAAGCACCTAATTTCAGGCCATTTTTTTTTTGAAGTCCTATTATGTGGACAGAGGGCTTAAGTCATGGAATGAACCATTCACGAGTGCCTGTAAATGCTTGGAAAGCTCTGAAAAGTGGGCCAGGTGTGGTGGCTCCTGCCTGTAAATGGCAGCACTTTGGGAGGCTGAGGCAGGAGGATCCCTTGAAGCCAGGAGTTCCAGCCCAGCCCAGCCTGTGTAACAAAGCAAGACCCCCATCTCTACAATAAATTTTTTAAAAATTAGCTGGGTTTGGTGGCTCGTGCCTGTAATCCTAGCTTCCTGGGAGGCCGAAGTGGGAGGATTGCTTGAGCCCAGGAGTTTGGAGGCTGCAGTGAGCTATGATCCTGCCACTACACTCCAGCCTGGGCAACAGAGCTGGAGTTTCTTAAAAAAAAAAAAAAAAAAAAGGGGGGCCGGGCGCGGTGGCTCACGCCTATAATCCCAGCACTTTGGGAGGCCAAGGTAGGTGGATTACCTAAGATCAGGCATTCAGGACCAGCCTGGCCAACAGGATGAAACCCTGTCTCTACTAAAAAATACAAAAATTAGCCGGGCGTGATGGCGCATGCCTGTAATTCCAGCTACTCAAGAAGCTGAGACAGGAGAATTGCTTGAACCCAGGAGGCAGAGGTTGCAGTGAGATCTTGCCATTGCACTCCAGCCTGGGCAACAAGAGTGAAACTCCGTCTCAAAAAAAAAAAAAAAGAAAAGAAAAGAAAAGAAAGAAAGAAAGAAAGTAAAGAAAAGCTCTGAAAATCATGTTAATCATGTTACCTCACACCCTCCCTCTTCTTTAGATCACTTCCTTCTGCTCAATCCAATGGTTGTACTAATATGGGAAGAAATTTTGCAGAAACAAAGATGTCATGATAGATTTAGGGAGAAAGACTAAGACCGAGTCATTCCTTCTCCACCAATTTTTTTTTTTTTTTTTTTTTTGAGACAGAGTCTCGCTCTGTCGCCCAGGCTGGAGTTCAGTGGAGAGATCCTGGCTCACTGCAATCTCCGCCTCCCAGGCTCAAGCAATTCTCCTGCCGTAGCCTCCCAAGATAGCTGGGATTACAGGCGTGCACCACCACACCCAGCTAATTTTTGTATTTTCAGTAGAGAGGGGGTTTCACCATGTTGGCCAGGCTGGTCTCCAACTCTTGATCTCAAGTGATCCACCCACCTCAACCTCCCAAAGTGTTGGGATTACAGGCATGGGCCACTGTGCCCAACCCACCAATCTTTATTGAGCCCTCACTATGTGCTTGGCTGGTAGTACAATGGGGGTGGGAGGGAAGAGGGGGAAGATGGGCAAACTACAGCCTGTAAGCCGGCCACCCTTGGTTGTATAAATCAAGTTTTGTTGGAACACAGCCACACCTATTTGTTTGCATATTGTCTGTGGCTGCTTGAGCGTTACAACAGCAGAGCTGAATAGTTGCAATAGAGACGGCCTGATCCACAAAACCTGAAACACTCCTCTGCACTACATTGAACTAGGGAGATTCAGTCCCCTGGCTCTCAGAGACCTATAATCAGCTCCTGGTAGTGCATGTTAGTGTTTATTCCAACCCTGCCCGATTGTATGCTATGAAAAGGAGGTTTTGGGTTTTTTTTGTTTTGTTTTGTTTTGTTTTTGTCGCTGGGGGCTATGAGGACACTCACTGAGAATAGATGAGCTCATAGACAGATGAAGGCACCTTCCTGAAGGAACAGAATGGCTCCAAGTCAGAAGAGATAGACCCCAACCTGATTGCATTTACTCGCATATCTAAAGAAAAAAAAATGCCAATTAACAAGGATTGGCCAGCCCTGGAGGCATAGAAAAAACAGACATACTTAGGCAAAGCCACCGCTCCTAGAAAAGGGAGTCTTAGCCTAGGGACAGCCTGATGTGATTAAACATTCCGTTTATCTGATTAATATCTTTCTGGTTAGGATCTAGTTCCCCTGCAGGTCTTCTGCAAGGAGTGAATTTGCAGGTCAGGCAGATCAATTTCTCCTTGTATGTGTGCTCTCTTTGCACCGCATCCCTGAGCTTATACATCAGGTTCCTGAATTTAGGCAATAGGAGTGCATATGAGAGATGGAGCCACTTTCTGTGGCTGGAAAAGTCAGCTGCTTCTGGGACTTAGGGCTAAATGACACGGACTCCACCGTAATGAAAACCTTTGTAATAACCTTGACCCTGTCACCCTGTGTCTCTCTCAGCAATGACTCTCCCCCGTTTTATTGAGAAAGTAGAACTCCCTCAGCTTCCTGCCGCCAAACTGGTGCACTCTCTTCCATGTCCGCAGCTGCTTCCGTTCACTGATTCTGCAGCTATTTCTTGCAACTCACTCGCTGCTGGAAGAGATGTCTCCTACCCCAGACTCACCTCTTCTCTGGCTTTGAATCCTACCTCTTTCCCTCCTCCTGAGACCCTCTCGCCTATTACCTCCTCTCCTTTGTCTTCCCCTGCTCATTTTCTAAAGTTTCCTTCCTTCCTTCCTTCCATTAGCATTCAACTATCTCTAGTATCTCCAATCTTGTAAAATATATATCTCCTCTACCTTCAGCTTCCTGGTTCTTCCTCTTTTCCTCCTCTCAGTTCTTGACCCAGCTTCTGTGCCCAGCATCTTCCTTCTCATATCCATGGCTTCAGTTGTCTCTGAAATCAGGATGAAGGCTAATTCCATAGGTCTTGCTGTCATCCTCTTCCCCAAGCTCCGTTCCTTTCATACCTAATGAACATTTCCACTTGGATGTCCCAGAAGCACCCCAGTTGCACGAAGTCTTAAACAGAAGCGGTTTTCCTTCCATCACCATTTCTCCTTGTGTTCCCAATACAGTGCCTGCATCAGCCCTCCATGTTCAAGCCAGACACCTGGGTCTTACCTTTACCTCTGCTTCCAGTCCCAGTGCACACCGCCCCCCCACCCCCCACCCCAAACTAACATCCCTGTGGCCAAGTCCTGTTCATTCTCCCTCCTTCAGATCACTTGACCCAGCAGCTTGTCTTCCTTCCCCTGCTTCAGCGCAGGCCACCACTGACTCCCACCGCTTCCTACCTGTTCTCCCTGCCGCCAGGCTCGGCCGTTCCCAGCCTGAACACACATCTGACCATGTCTCCCTTCTTTCTTGTGGGGAGAATTGAAGCTCCAGAACATGGCCGAGGACGCCCTCTGGGATTGCCCCACGTCTCATGCCACTCTCTTTTGCATGCTGTGGTCACCCTGATTGCTCTGTTTTCTAGTTCCCAGATTTTATTCCATGCTTTCAATTTCTAGACTTTGCATATACTCTTCTCTCTGTTGCACCTACTCCCAATCTCTACTCCCAGCTTGTGTCCCTCAGGTCTCCAGTTAGTGGGCATTTCCTCCAAGAAGACTTCTCTGATTCTCTCCTCTCATTCCTCCTGGATGCCCTGAAAAGACTCACCCAACATGCCACTCTTATCCCACTGTATGGTTATTGCCATTTTTTTGTCTGATACCCCAAGAAGATTGCAAGCTCCTAAGGCACAGGGTTACATTTACTTACTTTTTTTTTTTTTTTTTTTTTTGAGACCGAGTCTCCCTCTTGTTGCCCAGGCTGGAGTGCAATGATGCAATCTCGGCTCACTGCAAACTCCGCCTCCCAGGTCCAAGTGATTCTTCTGCCTCAACCTCCCAAATAGCTGGGATTACAGGCGCCCACCACCATGCCTGGCTAATTTTGTATTTTTTTTTTATTAGAGACAGGTTTTCACCATGTTGGCCAGGCTGCTCTCGAACTCCTAGTCTCAAGTGATCTGCCAGCCTCATCCTCCCAAAGTGCTGGGATTACAGACGTGAGCCACCGCGCCCAGCCCACATTTACTTTGATTTTCACTTAACCCCATGTCCTCTCACAGTACCTGGCAAGTAGGAGGTTCTCAGTCTGTCCGAATGCAATGCAATCCCCAAACAAAGTGATCTCCCATTTCCCAGGGAGGACAAACTGAAAAAGTTGGGTCAGTTTGCATATGTGTAAACTTTAAGGGATCTAGGTAAAATAGTCAGATGTCTGCTTATAACAATATATTATTTAGTTACACTTGTATATTTTAAATTACCTTATGTAAAACAATATATTATTTTTGAAAAATTGTTTTTCTACACATATTTTGTGAAGGAAGGCTTATCAAATGAATCTTTGATACAAATGTCTTTGTTTTCCTTCTCTAGAGTTTTTTGAGTCATTTAACAGTGTTTCAGTGTGCTGCCTTCATTTCCATCAGTTAATTGAAATTTTATGAGAATGTATATGCTGCTATCCCTAAATTTTTTTTTATTTTAAGCCATAAGTATACATCCTACACCATAAGGGGAGTTCTTTTTTTATTTGTGTTGACTTATGATCAGGATATCCACAATGTATCAGGTACATACTGCTTTTGACACCCAACACTTGTAAGATTATTTTCCTGGGAATAACTAAATTTGTGTTAAATTTCTTTACTCCCAGGCCAGGCATGGTGGCTCATGCCTGTAATCCCAGCATTTTGGGAGGCCGAGGTGGGTGGATCACTTGAGGCCAGGAGTTGAAGACCAGCTGGCCAACATGGCGAAACCCCATCTCTACTAAAAATACAAAACTTAGCTTGGCACGGTGGTGCATGCCTGTAATGCCAGCTACTTGGGAGGCTGAGGTACAAGAATTGTTTGAACCCAGGAGGTGGAAGTTGCAGTGAGGCAAGATCACACACTGCACTCCAGCCTGGGTGACGGAGCAAGACTCAGTCTCAAAAAAAAAAAAGAAAAAAAATTTTATTTTTATTTACTCCCTTTGTTAGTGATTCACTCAGGCAAGTAGCATTGATTGAGGTCTTCTTGGGGCCATGTGTCTTCCCAAATTGTAGATTGTTGTTCAGTACAAAGTGATTGACTTAAGAGCACCTCTGATGTGAGAACTTGTAAAGACTCAAATCATAAGCAATTTTCTCTTTTTTCTTTTTTTTTTTTTTCTTTTTGGTTCTTGGGACAGGGTCTTGCTCCGTTGCCTAGGCTCAGCGCAGAGACATAATCATGGCTTACTGCAGCCTCAAACTCCTGGGCTCCTGCCTCCGCCTTCTGAGGAGCTGGGATTACAGGCATGCACCACCATGCCCAGCTGATTTATTTAAAAAAAAAAAATTGTAAAGCGGAGTCTCTCTATGTTGCCTACACTGGTCTCGAACTCTTGGACACAAGCAGTCCTATGGCCCCCACCCTAGTGGGCTTGCATTGTAGGGGGGAAAGTTGACAATAAATATGATAAATAATGAAGCACGGTGACAGACTGAGACAGTTGTTATGAAGGAGAAAAAACAATGATGAGACGAGAGAGTGATTGAGAAAGGGGGGTCTCATTTAGAAGGAGGATTAGGGGAGGTTGTGCTAATAACATGACTTTTAAAGGAAGCCTAAGCTCATCAAGGAATCCTGGGACCAGCGTTCCAGGCAGAGGAAAAAGCCAGTGTGTTTCAGGACAACAGGAGGGCCAGCATGGCTAGTGTCAGTGAGCAAAGGCAAAGTGGAAGGGGCTGGAGAGGATGGGCAAAGTCTAGGGGCCATGGTGAGGGGTGCACTTGGATTTTTTTCTAGGTAGAGTAGCAGCCATTGACTAACATATGATAGATGGCCATGAGGGGCTGAGCAGCTAGGTAAAGCCAGTCTGCACTCCTCCTTGAGTTCCCAGGGTAGATGGCCAACTTCACACAGGCCACTGGGAGTCCTTTGAGCAATTCTTGGGTCTCTAACTTAAAACAAGAAGGAACAAGTAAGAAAGAGGCCTGGCACAGTGCTTCCTCCATTCACCTGGGGCCCAGATGCAGGCTTGGAAGAAAACTCCCCTAGGAGAGGGGAAGGGGGATGATTGATGGGTTATTCCACCTTGGGTCGCCTCCAGGTCTTTTGTCCTGGAGAATGCAGCTGGCGGATCTGGATCCCGGATCCCGGGAGACACAAGACAGGGGTGCAGAGACAAGGGCAGGAGTGGGCAGGAGTCAGGGGCTAGGTGCTGGTCCCGGCCCAGTCACTAGCCAACTGGCTGACCTTGGGCAAGCAAGGACTGAGTTCCTCTGGCCTCAGTTTCCTCATCTATACAAGAAGAGTCCATTAAACCCACAAAATGTTAGCTATCTGCAGGGCACTGGCAAATGACAGAACAAATCACAATTCCTCTTTTTGGAGACACAGCCAGGATGCAAGTCAGAATGTGGTCAGCCTGTGACTTAGGTGACACATAGAGTCCAGAGAAGGTTCATACCTTCTGGAGGGCAGGGAGGGCTTCCTGGAAGAAGGGATACTTTCTCAGAAGTGGAAGGTAAAGACGCTTGGCAGCAAGAGAGGAGGGGGCTCAGTGGTGGATGATGGGCTGGGAAAACAGCATGGGACTGGACTGCACTGGGCTTCACAGGTCATGGTAAGGAACAGTAAGTAAGGAGTCATACTGAAGATCTGAGGGCTATTTAACCAGGCTTAGAATCTCAGCTTCACAATTTCTTAGTTGTATCACCTTGGGCAAGTGACTTAGCTTTTCTGAGCCTTAATGTCCGTATCAGTAAAATGTGAATAGTTCCTGCCCCTACAGTGTTATTGCAAAAATGAAATGAGACATGCATGTGAGGGTGTAACTGAGTGCCTGGCATATGAAATAAATAGTATTTGTTTTGTTAGTTATGCTTGGCAACGGGAAGTCATTGAAGGCTTCTGAGCAGGGAATTAATTAATCAGATCTCCTTTCAGCAAGATAATTCAGGCAACAATAGGAACGATGATGTGGAAGCAGGAGAGGCTAGGGACTGGGAGCCCAGTGAGGAAGCAATTTTATTTTATTTGTTTATTTTTGAGACAGAGTCTTGCTATGTTGCCCAGGCTGGAGTGCAGTGGTGCAATCTCGGTTCACTGCAGATTCTCCTGGGTTCAAGCGATTCTCCTGCCTCAGCCTCCCCAGCAGCTGGGATTACAGGTGTGCGCCACCACGCCCAGCTAATTTTTTTTTTTTTTTTTGTATTTTTAGTAGAGACAGGGTTTCACTGTGTTGGCCAGGCTGATCTTGAACTCCTGACCTCATGACCCTCCTGCCTTGGCCTCCCAAAGTGCAGGGATTACAGGCGTGAGCCACTGTGCCCAGCAGGAAGCAATTTTTTTTTTTTCCCCGAGATGGAGTCTCACCCTGTCACCCAGGCTGGAGTGCGATGTCGTGGTCTTGGGTCACTGCAACCTCCGCCTCCTGGGTTCAAGTGATTCTCATGCCTCAGCCTCCCAAGTAGCTGGCACTACAGGTGCATGCCACCACACCTGGCTAATTTTTGTATGTTAAGTACAACGGGGGTTTCACTCTGTTGGCCAGGCTGGTCTTAAACTCCTGACCTCATGATCCGCCTGCCTTGGCCTCCCAAAGTGCTGGGATTACAGGTGTGAACCACGGCCTCTAGCCACAGGAAGCAATTTTAACAGTGCAGTTAGAGCTGTCCAAACCAAGATCGGGGCAAAAGGGCTAGAAGGAGAAATTAGGCTTGAGGAACTTTCAAAAGTGGATTCAGGCCGGGCACGGTGGCTCACGCCTATAATCCCAGCACTTTGGGAGGCCTAGGTGGGCAGATCACTTGAGGTCAGGAGTTTGAGACCAGCCTGACCAACATGGTGAAACCCCGTCTATACTAAAAATACAAAAATTAGCCAGGCGTGGTGGCACACACCTATAATCCCAGCTGCTTGGGAGGCTGAGGCTGGAGAATTGCTGGAACCTGGGAGGCAGAGGTTGTAGTGAGCCGAGATCAGGCCATTGCACTCCAGCCTAGGCAACAGAGTGAGACTCTGTCTCCAAAAAAAAAAAAAAAAAAAAAAGGGTGGATTCAGTATTAAAAGGATAGTGACTGGATTGTGGATGCTAAGGGAAGGAGGACTCTTAGATTTCTAATTTAGGCTACTAGGGAGATGGCAAGGCCATTGGGGGAAAACATAAATACGCAGAAGGAACAATTTCATCAGCTGGGGGAGTCAGGGTGGGAAGGAGCATGAGATAATGGATAAAGTTTTGGACATACTGAGTTTGATCAGTTCACAGAGACCCTGGAGAGTTTGGAATTACAGCCCAGAAGCAAAATCTTGAGTGGGGTTTTAAGTCTAAGGAGATCCTCTAAGGCTGTGGTTCTCAAAGTGTGGCCCTCAGGCCAGCAGCAAAGGCTACACCTGGGAGCTTGTTAGAAATGCAAATTTTGGGCCCCACGCCAGACCTACTGAATCTGAGACTGGGGCACAAGGCCCAGCAATCTGATTTAGCCCTTCAGGTGAGCTTCATTCAAGCTCAAATTTGAGAACTGGTGTTCTAGAGAAAGCTCTTTAGAAGGCGAAGGGTTGAGGGACCCTGCTGAACAGAAGGAGCATAGGAGGGGCCTTGAAAGGAGATTGAGGAGTGCCATATTTCATCAGTTCTAAGATGCACATTTTCTCCAAATAACATCTCTGAATTGGGCTGCCTGTCACAGTTACCACTGACCAGGTGACAGCCGTTCCCTGGTTGTCACTGCACTCAAATGCACCTCAAAATTTGCAGAGTAGGGGCCAGTGGCCTGAGACAACAGTGAACACTTTCTTAACAAAGCCCTTGATAGTAGAGAGGATGAGTCAGTGAAAAAAACATGAAAACAATGACTGATCAAAAATGATTCAGAAGAGTTACACTCTGAGATGTTTTAGCAATATTTTAACCAATCTGTTTTTCTTGTGTTTTCTCTTATGTATGTGTAAGAAGGCTATGGGATCAAATCAAATCTGAAAAAAAAAAGCTCTTTTTTTTTTTTTTTTTTTTTTTTTAGACTGGGTCTTGCTCTGTCACCCAGGCTGAAGTGCAATGGCACAATCTCGGCTCACTGCTGCCTCAACCTCCCTTCAACCTCCCTGGGCTCAAGTGATCCTCCCACCTTGAGCCTCCAAAGTAGCTGGTACCACAGGGGCATGCCACCACGCTCGGCTAATTTTTTGTATTTTTGGTAGAGATGGGGTTTCACCATGTTGTCCAGGCTGGTCTTGAACACCTGGGCTCAAGTGATCCACCAGCCGTGGCCTCCCAAAGTGCTGGGATTACAGGCGTGAGCCTAATCGGTGGATTCTTTTTTCTTTCTTGACTGATGTGTAAAATAATGGTGCATCTTACCATTGAAAGCATCTTAGTTCATTACAAACCAGGCGACTAAAAAAAACAAAAGAAAGCAAGTACTCCAGAGTTGATGAAATACATATAGAAATAGTCAGAGCTGTTGCAAGAGTCCCTGCAGAGAGAAGGGAGATGAAATCTAACAAAATAGTCTGTTTTAAGAGGGTGGCAATGGGCGTCTGCTGCTTCAGGAAGGACCAGGAGGAGAAAGACCAAGAGGAGACAATTGCATTTGGTAGCTGAAAGGTCACTGTTGTGGAATTCTAGGATTCTCTGGGTGGGGGCTCTTGCTTTCAATTCATTTGCATTCATTATCTACTCAACAGATATTAATCAGTTTCCAGGATTGAGATACTGTACTTGAGATACAGAAATGAAAAACATAATAATCTCCATTCCCAAAAAGCACGCAGTTCAGAAGGGAGGTCCACAGGTACACCTGTGATTATGAAACACTAAGGTACCTGCTTTGAGTGTGGGGATGGGGTCATGGGGAGAAAACAGGCGAGCCTATCTGGGCCAGAAGGGAAGAAAGTGTCACCAAGGAGGCCACGTGAGAGCTGTGGCTCCAAGTATGTGGAGGAGCTGGCCAGGAGGAGCAAATGAGGAGTTTCAGGTAGAGGGAGGCATGGGAGGGCTGGGGGCTCCATGAGATCCATGAACTATTATACTTACTGACAGTACAGGTCTGCTGGAGCCTACAAACTGGAGGCCTCAGTGAGAGGGGATTAGGGTGGACAAGTTGGAAATGGTCAGATCATAAAGGGCCCGGTAGGCTTTGCCCTGGAGGTTAGATTTTGTTCTCTGTTCTGGGGGGCAAGAGTTGGAGAATTTCTTAAATTTATACTTTAAATTTATTTCTAATTCTTTTCAAAATAAGGTATACAAATAGTTTAAATAGTATAAAAGAAACATAACTTTTAGGTCAGGCACAGTGGCTCACGCCTGTAATCCCAGCAATTTGGGAGGCCGAGGCAGGCAGATCACCAGGAGTTTGAGACCAGCCTGGCCAACATGGTGAAACCCTGTCTCTACTAAAAATACAAAAATTAGCCAGGTGTGGTGGCGGGTGCCTGTAATCCCAGCTACTTGGGAGGCTGAGGCAGGAGAATCGCTTGAACCTGGGAGGCAGAGGCTGCAGTGAGCCAAGATCGTGCCACTGTCCTCCAGCCAGGGTGACAGAGCGAGACTTAGTCTCAAAAAAAAAAAAAAAGATATGTTTTATAATGAAGGATCACAGTCACTGGCCCTACCCATTCTCCTCCCACTCCATTTCAGAGTTAACCATTTAAAAAAAAACTCTCTTCTATCATTTAGTAATATTGTGATTTTGTAGCTATATTTGCTGACAGCAATTTTTACCTTGTTTCTTGACTTTCTGTTATGGAAGATGAGTTAGCTCCAATTACACAACCCATCTCAACACACACAAACACACGATCATCCCACTGTCCCAATATGGTTATATCACAAAATTGTCTATTTTGCCTGTTGCCATTTCCTTCTTGACATGTCCTTGACTTTTCTCGTGGGTTGTATTCCCTGTTTTCTGGATCCTACCTCTTCCTCTTTTTTGGTTCACTCCTTCTTTAGGGAAAGCACGTAGTTCATGGGCGTCCTCAAAAGGTACAGGAGAGGTAAAATCGGCAATAACTTACATATATGGAAATGCCTCTATTCCATCCTCCAACCTTCACGTTAGATTCATGTTTTGGCTTGGTACAGAATTCTAGTTGAAAATAATTGTCCTCAGCTGGGTGCAGTGGCTCACACCTGTAATCCCAGCACTTTGGGAAGCTGAGGCAGGTGGATCACCTGAAGTCGGGAGTTCGAGACCAGCCTGACCAACCTGGAGAAATCCTGTCTCTACTAAAAATACAAAATTAGCTGGGCTTGGTGGTGCACGCCTGTAATCTCAGCTACTTAAGAGGCTGAGGCAGGAGAATTGCTTGAACCCGGGATGCGGAGGTTGCAGTGAGCCGAGATCATACCACTGCACTCCAGCCTGGGCAACAAGAGCGAAACTCTATCACAGAAAAGAGAAAAGGAAAGGAAAGGAAAGAAAGAAAGAGAAAGAAGAAAGAAAGAAAGAAAAAGAAAGAAAGAAAGAAAAGAAAGAGACAGAAAGAAAGAAAGAAAAGAAAGAGACAGAAAGAAAGAAAGAAAGAGAGAGAAAGAGAGAGAGAGAAAGAAAGAAAGGGAAGGAAGGAAGGAAGACGGACAGACAGAAAGAAAGAAAGAAAGAAGAAAAGAAAATAATTGTCCCTCAGAATTTGGACAGCATTGCTGCTTTGTCTTCTAGCTCCTGCTGCTGCTGTATCTTGAGTCTTCAATGCCTGACACTTTCTGAGGTTCTGCAGTGTGGCTAGCTTATTTCTTATCTGGATCCCTTGCTTTAGCTACCTAGCTTTCTACTTTCCTCATTCTCTGAGACAGTTCCCACTCCTGTCCTGCCAGTTCATTGGAGTTTTGGGATGACGCATAGACAGGTGTGCTCTATGTGCCATGATGAGCCAGAGAACCAATAAACTTGTCTGGGAAAGTTATTAACTGACCTCCAGGGGGCAGTGTGGAGGATAGATTGGAAAGGGAAATGGAGACAGGCTAGTGCAGGACGATGGTCGCAAGGGGTGATGAGTGTGGAACTAGGACTGTTGCAGAAGGGAGGGAGGGAGGAGGTATCAGGAAGTAGGATGAAAAGGATCTTAGGGGTAGATATGGAAAAATCTAGGAGGCCCCTTCATTTCTGACAGGTTGCAGATGGCTAGTCGTCCCTTTGATGAGACAAGGGATACAGTAAGAGGAACAGGTTGGATGAGGATGAGTTCGGTTTGAGAAAGGAGAGGGCCCAGGGGACCTCCAGGTGGACACATCAGCAGGCAGATGGCTATAAGGGCATGAGCACTGGCTGCAGATCATTGCCAATTTCGTGATAGTGGAAGCCAGTGGCATGAATGAGATCATCCAGCTCATGGGTGAGGAGGAGGATCAGGAGAGCAGAGGGCCCTGGGCAACACAGAGATGAAAGGGATTGTCCCTGTCTCCAGGGGTGAGTAAATAAGGGAGTGGAACTGAGTGACCATCACCCCAGCCCTTTCACACCAGCTGCATAGAGCGGTACCATTTGAGCTCTGTCATTAGCCAGCAGCCTCTGAGCCCACAGGTCCCCGAGAGCTATTTGTCTGAGCTTAGCAACCCCCTTCCTGAGCCTGCAGCAGGGCTGCCCTGCTCCCTGCAGCTGTTCATGAACAGCTGATGGGGATGCCCCTGGGATTCCCTTCTCTCCTGGAAGCACAGGATCAAAGAGAGCTGATGGTGGTGGTTACCCCTCTGCCTTAAGGTCACGGAGAAGTCCAGGTCGGGTTCTACCAGTGCCTGCCTCCCTTCCACAGGTGCCAGGCAGCATCCACTCTGAGGTCTAGGGACTGGAGGCAGACCTTAATGTTCTCAAATATCAGAGTTGGTGGCTAGCCTCGGATCCAACACCTAGAAAAGACTTACCCTGGAATCCTTTGGTTGCATCTGCCCTGTAAGACAATCTTGTCCAACCTGTGGCCCAGGATGGCTTTGAATGCGGCCCAACACAAATTCATAGACTTTCTTGTAATAGGATGAGTTTTTTTTTCTCAGCAGTTATCATTAGTATATTTTATGCATGGCCCAAGACAATTCTTCTTCAATGTGGCCCAGGGAAGCCAAAAGATTGGACACTCCTACTGTAAGATCTGCCTGAATATAAAAATAAGCAGAGCAGCCGTGGTGGCCTGTTTGCCGGTGCCTGCACTTCACTAAGACCTTCGTATGCTTTCTGTCACTGAATCTGGGGAACTTTTATTTTTTATGTATTTATTTTTGAGACGGAATCTTGCTCTGTCACCCAGGTTGGAGTGCAGTGGCATGATCTCTGCAACCTCTGCCTCCTGGATTTAAGTGATTCTCCTGCCTCAGCCTTCCAAATAGCTAGGATTACAGATGCCCACCACCACGCCTGGCTAATTTTTTTATATTTTTGGTAGAGACAGGGTTTCACCATATTGGCCAGACTGGTCTCAAACTCCTGACCTCAAGTGATCCTCCTGCCTCGGCCACCCAAAGTGATGGGATTAGAAATGTGAGCCACTGCGCCTGGCCTGAATCTGGGGAACTTTTAGATAAGAACTTTATGAGATAGGGGCTGTACCCATTTTACAGATTAGGAGACTGAGGCTCAGAGAAGTTAGGTGCTGCGTCCAAAGTGGAGTCTGCACCTGTCTATACTGAATACACTCCCAGGTTAGAACCTGGAATTTATGCTAACCATTGGCTATGTCCCTGTCCTGAGAGAACTCATCCCCAAAACTGCCACACCTCAGCTGCACGTGTGTGTGTGTGTGCTGCCAATGTCCTACCCCTGTTCCTACACGCTCCTAGGCCCGCCTCAAGAGACCACAGGAATTCTGATGAATTAATCTCATCACTTTATCGAGGAGGCACTTAAAAAAATTACAAAGCAAGGCCGCCAGCCTGGCTTTGCTGGCAGCTAGCCGCTGGGGCCATAAAATAAATTGAAAGGAACCAAAATAAATAAATAATTAGGTCTCTCTCTCTCTGACACACACACACACACACACACGCGCGCGCGCGCGCGCAGGCCGACCCCTAAAGGGTGAAGAGCCTGATTGGGGACTTGCTGTTAGCGCTTGGTCCTCTTGTCCTGGGAGAGCACCAGTGCCAGCTCTGCACACACACTTCCTGACCCCTTGCTCTGAGCAGCAGCCTGTGGCCTATCCTTCCTCAAAAGGTGAGAGGTTGGCTGAGCAGCTGAGAGCAAAGCATGGGAAAAGTGAAGAGTGTGCAAAGGGTGTCCCAGGCAGCTGGAGATGTGAAGCCCATGGAGAGCCCTGTGAGCTCACTGCAGAGTGGCTCAGAGCAGGCTGGAGCTGACAGGCTGGGTCCCAGTCCTTGCTGTCCCATACCCTGGATTCTGTTCACCTTCTCACCTTCTCCTTTTTTTTTTTTTTTTTGAGACAGAGTCTCACTCTGTCACCCAGGCTGGAGTGCAGTGGCGCAATCTCGGCTCACTGCAACCTCTGGCTCCTGGGTTCAAGCAATCCTTCTGCCTCAGCCTCCCGAGTAGCTGGGACTACAGGTGTGCACCACCACACCTGGCTAAGTTTTGTATTGTTAGTAGAGATGGGGTTTCACCATATTGGCCAGGCTGGTCTTGAACTCCTGACCTCAGATGAGCTGACTGCCTGGGCCTCCCAAAGTGCTGGGATTACAGGCATGAGCCACCACACCTGGCCCCTCTATCTTACGGATGAGAAAAATCTGTTTACCTCCGGGGTTGCTGGGAACATGAAATCCTCAGGATCTCTACAGCAGAGCTGTGGCTGCTCCCTGACAAGCACTGGCCAGTGTGAGCTCCCCGTGTGTGCGCACTGAGCAGCTGGGTGTCCCAGGCAGTGGGACTAGAGAGGAGCTGGAGTAGATGGAGGAGGCAGACAGATACAACACAGGGGACATTAATGGGTTATCAGCACGGAGAAGGAGCGCCTCCCCATGTGGGACCTGGAGAAAAAGAGGGTGGAGGGAGCATAGAGAGTCTGTTCTAAGCTGCAAAGCAAAGGCCTGGTGGCCTAGGAGACCATGGAGTTCCAGAAAGTGACAGTTATGCAGAGCGAATGGAGGAAATCAGCACGCTGAGGCTGCAGAGAGAGAGTGGGCCTGGGTGGGGACGGGCCAAATCCTCCAGCGCCTTCTAAGCCAAGATAAAGGCTTGAATGAATAAGCTTTCATATGTGTTTTCCTCCTTTCTGTTTGTCTTTTGAATTTTACCAGGCTTACATGAATATTGAAATTATTCCCCAAGAAACCACCCAAGCCACAAAGCTCTAAGAAATAGAGCTAGACAAAAGCAGGGAGGGATACACAGAATCTTCATCCCTTCCGCTTCCCATCACCTCCCATCCTCCAGCACAGAGCATGACCTCTGGATGAGGAAAAGGTGGTCCTGGTCTACGAAGAGGAGAAAAGAAAGGGGAGAGAGGAAAGGAGGGAAAAGGAGAGAGGAGAGGGAAAGGGGGGGAGGAGGAGGGGAGAAAGGGGCAGGAGAGAGGAGGGGAGAGGGGAAGGGAGAGAGAGGGGGAGAGAAGGAGAGGGGAGAGAGGAGAGGGAAAGAGGAGAGGGAGAGGGGAGAGGGAGAGGAGAGGGGGAGAGGAGAGGGAGAGAGGAGAGGGGAGAAGGAGGGAGAGGGGGGAGAGGGGGGGAGAGAGGAGGGGAGAGAGGAGAGGGGAGAGAGGAGGGGAGAAGAGAGGGAGAGAAGAGGGGATAGCTAGCTTTCACCTGTAGATCTCTGAGGTGCTCCGGAAACAGTTTTCCTCACCAGTAAAAAGGGATGAGAATACTCACTGAGCCTTTGTGAGTACTCAGTACAGTTAGGCACATTGAGTAATTTTGCTACCTCAAAGCACTTTGTTAATGGTAGAACATGGTTCATGCTTGTTTCCAGAAAATCCAATAGAAAAGGTTTCCATCCATATCCCATGTGGGGAGGTGGTGACATAGGGAAGCCCAAGGCCACCCTTCTCCCCTACTACCCACCAGGCGGCCTCAGCTGCTGGGTCAGCACCAGGCGCCCGTCCTCAGGGGCAGCACTTCCAATTTCCCCATCCTCCTTGTGAGATACAGGGTGGGACAGGAGCTCTGTGTGGCCTTGGGTAGCCCGCTTCAGCTCCCAGAGCCTCAGTTTCTTGGTCTGTGAAATGGGACACTGATGTGCCTTCAGAGGCTGTTGTGAGGACTGAGGGAGCTGTGCACATTATGCACACAGTAGGTGCACGATAAATCTGAGCTGCTATTTCTCTGAAGTGGGTAGGGTTTGGTGTGGAGGATTCAGATAGGCAAGCCTCCAGCTCCTCCCTGCTCCCTCAGGTGGGGCTGGAACGAGAGATGTGTTCTAGTTGAGAGATTCTGTTCTGGAAAACCCTGGCTCAGGCTGACCTCAGTGACTTTGGGACAGGAGTCGAAGAGACACAATAACCAAACAGCACTGTGATGTGCTGTTCTTCATTTGTACGTTCCAGTTACTTCTTTTTTTTTTTTTTTTTTTTGAGACGGAGTGTTGCTCTTGTCACCCAGGCTGGAGTGCAATGGCATGATCTCGGCTCACTGCAACCTCCGCCTCACGGGTTCAAGTGATTCTCCTGCCTCAGCCTTCCGAATACCTGGGATTACAGGTGCCCACCCCTATGCCCAGCTAATTGTTTTTTTGTATTTTTAGTAGAGACAGGGTTTCACCATGTTGGCCAGACTGGTCTCGAACTCCGGACCTCAGGTGATCCACCTACCTCTGCCTCCCAAAGTGCTGGATTACAGGCATGAGCCACTGCGCCTGGCCACTCTAGTTGCATTTCTTTACCTCCCCCACCTGCCCTGCCCCCATTGCCTTTCCTTCCATTACCAGGCACAGTGTAGGTGCTCAATGCATATTCATTAATAAGAGTCAGCAGGTCAGCGTGCCCAGGGCAGATGCCTGTATTAGAAAGGCAGCCACAGCCTCTCCTGACTGGACTGTCAATCCTCCCAGGAAGAGCACTGGAAGGTCAGTTCAACCTAAATAAGACCTCTGTGTTCACACTGCATAGAAACACTTGGACAACTCATCTGTAAAATGGTAATAGTATTAATACTTATTTTCTCTTTCATGGAATTGCTGTTGGGAAGGACCCCGTAGATCAGTCATTCACTGCATTCTACTTGCCTGTCTCTATATGGCGGGGGCTGTGCTAAGTGCTGCTGGACACTGGGGAGCAGCCCAAGGTCTTGGCTTCGTGGGGCCTACAGCTTAAAGGAGCATGGGTTGGGTTTATGGTAGCCACTCTTTGTTTTGTTTTGAGACAGAGTCTCTGTCTGTCACCCACGCTGGAGTGCAGTGGCGTGATCTCGGCTCACTGCAACCTCCACCTCCCGGGTTCAAGCAATTCTCCTATCTCAGCCTCCCGAGTAGCTGGGATTACAGGTGCACGCCACCACACCTGGCTAATTTTTTTGTATTTTTAGTAAAGACGGCATTTCACCATATTGGTCATATTGGCCAGGCTGGTCTCGAACTCCTGACCTCAGGTGATCCACCAACCTCGGCTTCCCAAAGTGCTGGGATTACAGGCATGAGCCACTGCACCTGGCCTGGCAGCCATTCTTACAACCCATGAAAGGAGTGGCCTGAAAAATTTATCACAGATTCCCTCTGCTGAATGAACTCTGCTCATAAAATGACTCCCTCGCATTGAATAGTGTTTAAAGCAGTTGTCCATATGTGGTCTTGGTTAATTCTTCATTTAGTAGATTATCCCACTGTTTTGAAGATGAAGAAATTTCAACTTGGTCAGAGGAATGTATATCCTCAAGGTGAGCAAAGCCAGGTGGCCTGGGCCCCTCCAGTGGGATGCAGAACCCGGGCCTTGAGCCTGGTGGATGCAGAGTTTCCAAGAGGCTTTTCCCGCACGTTGGGGTCCCAGGCTGGAGGCTGGAGGAGCCTGTGGTGGTGGTGGTGGTAGTGGTGGTCTGCACTGATGTTCTGGTCAGGATAGGGGGCGTCCTCCTCCTGGAGTAAAAGGCCGGCTCAGTGAGTTTTGATGTCCCTGCCCAGGAGTGGCTTCAACACTGTGGGTGGCCATCCTCTGGGGAGTGTTTCCCCAAGTGGCCGCCTGGTCCACCCAGACCTGCCACCTGGAGTCTCCATATGGAAGAGTTCGTAATGTTCCGACAAGCACCTCAGAGCACCTGCTTTGAGAACGCTGCCCTGTGGGAGCCTCAGGGTTGGGGGAAGTGGCAGCTCTGGCGAATTAAAATCCCCATCCATCCAGCTCTGCGCTGGCAGGTGGGGGCCCTGGGCGGCCAGCACCCAGCAACCCTCTCTGTGTCTGGTTGCAGGGAACATTGAGTACAGCTGCCCAGCCACCAACGAGTGCGAGATCACCAAACGGAGGCGCAAGTCCTGCCAGGCCTGCCGCTTCATGAAATGCCTCAAAGTGGGGATGCTGAAGGAAGGTAAGAGGCCCCACCGAGTCGGGGGTTCGCCGTGAGGTTCTGCATGCTGGGGAGTTTTCATCCCCTGTGAGACCCCCACAAGCCGCGGACCTGTGTCCCAGGGTGAGACCCAGTCTGGGCGCCCACCTCCTCCCACACCCTGCCAGCCCGCCATGGCGCCCGCATGGCTCTCCTCCTTTAGGGAGGTGGGAATTGGAATTTCTCCATTAAGGATCCTTCCGAACTCCTGACCCCCGGCTCTCTGGGAAGGCCCTCCGTTAGGGGCAAACCCCACCTCCACCCTAGGAGGGGTAGGCTTAAGAGGCTGTTATATCCCCCAGCACCCTCAAGGGCTTGGGGGTGAAAAGGACAGACACATTAAGTCCAAGAATGAGAAATATGTTCCCTTCACCTGTGAAGAATGGCATTTGTTTTCTGGTGGGTGGACAGGACATGGCTCTTGCCTTGGGAATGCTGCTCCCTTCCTTGTTCCCTCTCTCCCCATCCTCTCCCTTCCCTCTCCTCTCTCTCCCTGAGTCCTCTGTCTCTAGAGCTGTGCTGTCTAATATGGCAACCACAAGCCACGCATGGCTCCCGAGTGCTGGTCCAAACAGAGGTGTGCTGAGTGTACAACACATGCCTGCTTTAGAGGACTTAATAGGACCATAAAAAGCAGTGTAAAGTCTGGTGGTGATCATTTTAAAAACGTGATTGCATGCAGAAAGGCTAATTTTCTGGACATGTTAAATAAAACATACTGTGAAATTAGCATCACAGCATCACATGCTTCTTTTTATCTATTCTTTTTTTTCTTTTTGAGACGGAGTATTGCTCTGTCACCCAGGCTGGAGTGCAGTGGCACAGTCTCGGCTCACTGCAAGCTCTGCCTCCTGGGTTCACGCCATTCTCATGCCTCAGCCTCCCGAGTAGCTGGGACTACAGGGGCCTGCCACCTCGCTCGGCTAATTTTTTTGTATTTTTAGTAGAGACAGGGTTTCACGGTGTTAGCCAGGATGGTCTCAATCTCCTGACCTCGTGATCCACCCAACTCAGCCTCCCAAAGTGCTGGGATTACAGGCGTGAGCCACCACACCCGGCCTCTTTTTATCTATTCTTTAACGTGGCTACTAGAAAATTTGAAATGACACATAGCTCTCATTGGGACAACTGCTCCAGATCTCCTCTTCCTCACTTTCTCTACTGATTTGCTCCTTTTTTATATATTAAAATATTATCGATAGAGGCAAGGTCTTGCCATGTTGTTCAGGTTGGTCTCGAACTCCTGGGCTCAGGCAGTCCTCCCACCTCAGCCTCCTAAAGTGCTGGGATTACAGGCGTGAGCCACCGTGCCCAGCCGATGTTTTTAGTTTGAGGAACCTTGTTCAGTACCATTTTAGGGATGGGTCGTGAGGGTATGTGTTTCCCTGCTTCTCCAGCTTCCAAGGAGAGCCAGTGAAAATTCTTAGAGATCAACTTTTAAGCTCTGGGCCTAGAATCCTTCTAGAAGTGGGAGGAAACAGGAAAAGAGGTGTGTGGGGGTGATCAGAAGGGGCTACAGAGAGAACGAAGGGACAGGTCTGGAATGCAGACCCTTCCTGGAGGGGGAAGGCTGGGCGTGGGCTTCTGGAAGCCCACGCCCAGCCTTGGGAGCCCCAGGGCACTCCTGCTACCCCCTGTCCCAGGGCCCTCTGAAGATAAAGGCCCAGACCTAAGATGCTTTGTCAGTACAACTTGGACCATCATGTGCTATAGAAATTGGACCTTCCACTTCCTTTTACCGTTTCCAGGTCCTGCACTTCACCTCAGCTCAGCCCAGCACCAATATCCATAAAACAGAAGCTCTTGAAGCAGACCCTTGGCTGTCGACATGGCACACTGGCTTTTAAAATGCTCCTCATTCAGGGTTTCATTTAACCCCTTTGTGATGGAGTGGACCACTCAGCTCTTAGGCCAGCTGCTTCGTTAGGGGCTCAACCGAAAAAAGTCTCCTTTCCAGATTTAAAATGGGCTACATCAGGCCCGCGGAAAGGCTGTCTGTTGGTTCATTATATAATTTTGGTCTTGCTCCTGGATAGGATGACCCCAACTAGTGGCTGAACTGGGTCCTCTGACTCCTATGTCGGGCCCTTTCTGCTCCTTCAGAGCCTCCTGGTATTCACAGATGGGAAAATTGAGGCAAAAGGCCCATGGAAGCATGCCTGAGTGCTGGTCTCTTGACTTTCTCTCCGTGTGGTGCTGAGAATCTGAGGGTTTCTAAGCTTTGGAGACCCATTCATTCCTCTTAAGCCCAAGAGACGGAGCTGCTTGGCCTGTTGTTCTCACATCCAGAGCTGGATGTGAGAACAGCAGGTCAAGCAGGGGGCCCCAGGGGCCACTTGGTTGCAGCGTGCAGCCTCCCTGCCTACTTGACAGCATCCGAGGCACTTAGAGCAGCCAGAAGCCTCATTGTTTCCAATATAGCCCTGAATTTTACAGGTGACAAAATGGAGCCCTGCAGGGGCTGGGGTGAGATGACTCCCACCCTCAGTCACACATTCATTTGAGGGGAGCTGGGCCCAGAGGCTGGAACTTTCCTTGCCCTGTTCAGTGTCTGCTCCCCATGGCACAGCACAGGGATGGGGGAGGACGAGAGGGGACCTCCCACTCAATTCCTGGACCATCTTGTAACACTGAACAGAGTCTCTTCAGAGGCTATGCAGTGCTGGGAAGAGAGAAGGGCACTTTCTAGTGGCTTCTCAGAAAGGAGGAGATGGTGAAGGGGTGCATTGATGGCAGGGAGGGAGGTGGTGAGGCCCACAATTGACTGGTGGCCGCTCAGACATCCAGACTGGCACTTTCAGAGAAACAAGGTGGACACTGTGTGTCCCAGGATGATGGTATTGGGGGTGCTGGGAGGACAGGGTCATGAGGCCCCTGCTGCCTCAAGTGGGGAGGATGTTCAGGGGAAGCCTCAGTGTTGACACCCCTGCCATGCTCCAAATATAGCCCTTTGGTTGATGGCCTGTACCCAGGGTGGCAGCTGGGGCCTCCCAGGCAGACATGCTGAGCCCAAAAAGGCCCTTTAAGGAGCTCTCCTGAAGGAGGAAGGGACAGCCACTAGAACGCTCCCTCCCCAACTCCCCACCTGTGCTGGCAGGTCCAGATCCAAGAGTGGGGAGATGCCACAAAGGCTCCCGAGTACGGACAAAGCAGAGAGCCGCGTTTAGTTTCTGTCCGCTGCAGGGCCTTGGAGAGATCCTGGGATCTGAAGCTCCACGGGGACCGACCCCCTTAGGAGGAGCATCCTCCTTCAACAGCCTGGGCCCCTGCCAGGTGGTGGCTCTTGGCAGCTGCCTGGCTTGGCTTTTGTTTGGGTGTCCCTCCTGGTTCTGCAGGCAAGGCCCAGGCCCCCCGAGACCAGCTTGTCGTCCACCTCAGACTCTGACGGGACTCTGAAAGGCAAACTTCACCTTCCCCAGGGCTGCTGCTCTGCTTTAGGGTCCCACAGTGGGCCTCTGTTGCTGGGGGGGTTTTGGGGGGCCAGGGGCTTGGGGAGGGCTGCAGAGGGAGAGATGTGGGTGCCTCCACCCTCTCTGCTCCCCTCGCCTGCATGTCTGAACCCCACCCTCCTCCTCTCATCCAGCCACATTCTCCTTGTGTTTTATGATTTTTCCTTTCTTAGGTAAAATAATCAGAGATCATTTTCCAGTTTGGGGGCCCAGCAACAGCCACAGAAGAAATAAGACTTGGGGCTTCCTCTGGCTCTCCCTCTCTCTTAAGACTGTGGCCAACTCAGGGATCTAAGCTTTTCAGATTCCTCACATGGCTGGGGACAGATCCTATGGCCACCTCCCTGTGACTTTCTCCCTGGAACATCCAGAGCAGACCATGGAAAACAGGAGATGTCCAAAGGCCTATCTTGCTTTAAGCAAATCTAGAACATAAAAATCTGTATTTTCAGAGAAAAGGTAATTTTTCTCTTTTAAAAACTGAACACAAAATCTGGGTTAGGAGTTGGTGGCCTGTGTTCTGTCCCTGGTTATTAGGTATTTTTGCCAGGGTAATTTTTTTTTTTTCTTTTGAGAAAGACAAAAAAAGCCTTGCTCTGTCGCCAGGCTGGAGTGCAGTGGCACAATCTAGGCTCACCACACCCTCCACCTCCTGGGTTCAAGCAATTCTCCTGCTTCAATCTCCTGGGTAGCTGAGACTACAAGCGCACACCACCATGCCCAGCTAATTTTTGTATTTTTAGTAGAGATGGGGTTTCACTATGTTGGCCAGGATGGTCTCGGTCTCTTGACCTTGTCATCTGCCCGCCTCAGCCTTCCAAAGTGCTGGGATTACAGGCGTGAACCACCACCCCCGGCTGCCGTTTATTATTATTACTCACACCCACATGCTTCCATTTCTTCACTGTAAAACGGGGATGTTGATACCTGCTTTCCATCACCAGGTCAAAGTGGGGACCTGGGACAGATGGGACAGCTCCTCTTGGCAGAATCCACTGTGGGATTGCTTTGCAATGTCAGCTCCCTTGATGCGTTAAAATACTCCAGTGTTGGATTCAGGCTGGGTGTGGTGGCTCACGCCTGTAATCCCAGCACTTGGGGAGGCCAAGGTGGGCAGATCACCTGAGGTCAGGAGTTTGAGACCAGCCTGGCCAACATGGTGAAACGCCGTCTCTACTAAAAATACAAAAATTAGCTGGGCATGGTGGCACACGCATGTAATCCCAGCTACTCTGGAAACTGAGGCAGGAGCATTGCTTGAACCCAGGAGGCAGAGGTTGCAGTGAGCTGAGATTATGTCACTGCACTCCAGCCTGGACGACAGTGCAAGACTTTGTCTCAAAGAAAAAAAAAAATTCTGCTGTTTGATTCAAAGACACCCTCGTTTACACTCAACTTTTCATCAGTCTGCCCCTTGTGTTTGAGGAGGCAGACTGGTGTCTGGCCACCTTGATTTTCTTCCTGGATTTGTTGGTGGGAATCTTAAAAGGCAGCCTTGTCTTGGGCTGGTCCCCACTGTGGGTTCTAGAATCAGGATGGGCAGCTCCCCTGGTAGTCAGCCTTTGCAGCCTGGCTAGGGTGTGGACTGACTCTGGAAAACCACTAGCTGCATTTCCTAGGGGGCTCCCCGAGGCCTCAGTACAGCTCTGGGATTTTAGCAATTCTCTCTAGACAGCCTGTCCCCGCCAACTTCACCTCCTCCTCACCTCACCTCCCTCATGTGACCAGCCTCCCAAGCCCGCTCCATTTCTCCCCGGCTCAGCCCCTGCCTGCCTTTCCCCAAGTGTTTTCTAAAAGATATTTGATTTCAGTGAAAGCTGGGCCGACATCCATGCAATATGCTCTCACTTGCTTTGTGCTTGTTGGGAAGGTGGAGGGCTCCTCCTGGGATTCTGGGTAATTGCGTTAGTGGCCAGCTCATGTCAGGAAATTAAAAGGAGGCCCTGATCAGGTTCCCACTGCATGGGATTTAATGGCCTTGTATTTATAGAGTATTCTGCCTCTAGCCCATGCCAGAAATATCACTTTTTTTCTGGCCCTGTGAATGAAGAAAGAGCATGAGAGATGACTTGCCTTTAAAAATTCTTTTTCTTTTTCAAAATATATTAGTGTTTTGAAACAAACCAACTCTTTACCACTTTAGAGAATGGTATTGAGCTATAAGCCTGAGAATGCCAATGTGTGTTTGCATCCCTTTCGAGCCACTTTACGTTCTACACACACTGCCCCCCCTCAACACCCCCCCACACACAGACACACGCACACACGTACCTGACAGCTCACAGGATCTTCCTAGGCATCCTGAAGCCTTTGGGCCACTCAGCCACAATGACCTCTGGTTGGAGATGATCTTGTCTGTGCTAAATCATTCTTACTGTTCCCTGCAGGCTTTTGGATAACGGGTCTGGTGGTCACGTAGGCCTGGTTAAACCTCATCTTCACCACTTATCGACTCCTTGGGCCAGTTACTTAAGCCCCTGTAAGCCTCCCTTTCCTCCTCCATAAAATGGGAATCATAATAGTGCCTATCTTCATCTTGCTCCCAATCTTCAGGGAAAGCTCCTAGAGTTATACTGTGAAGTCTGATTGTTGATTGGAGATAGATATTCTTCATGTTACAAAATGGGTTTTCTTCTGTGATCCAGAGGCAATTTTGAATCTCCTGTAGCCTCACTCCCTACTCTTGTAATCTTGCTTCACATTTTCATGAAAAAATAGAATGTCAAATGGGAAATTTCTTACCCATTACCTCCTACCATTGAATCCACAAACCTACCAGTTTGTGCACCTGTTTTCTGCCTTCTTCTTGGTAGAATAGAGGTATTTCCAATCCTGACAGACGCTGGTCCTCCTCCTGCCCTCCTGTGCTCTGAATCGCTCTCTTCTTTACCAAGGACTTCATTCCTTTATTTATTTTTTCTGAGATGGAGTCTCACTCTGTTGCCCAGGCTGGAGTGCAGTGGTGGGATCTTGGCTCACTGCAACCTCTGCCTCCCGGGTTCAAGCGATTCTCCTGCCTCAACTTCCCGAGTAGCTGAGATTACAGGCATGCACCACCATGCCCAGCTAAGTTTTTGTATTTTTAGTAGAGACAGAGTTTCACCATGTTGGTCAGGCTGTCCGCGAACTCCTGACCTCAAATGATCTGCCCGCCTCAGCCTCCCCAAGTGCTGGGATTGCAGGAGTGAGCTACCATGCCCAGCCCCTTACCAAGGACTTCATTCCTATAGTATCTTCTCTGCTTTCAGCATCATCGAATTCTCTCTCACTACTGGATCATTTCATTAGCACACAAGCATACTTCTGTTCTCCCATTATGAAGACAAAATTAAATTTATTTTTTAACTTTTAAAAAATGTTAAAAAATTTTTCACATTAAAAAAAAAGACAGGCTGGTCTCAAACTCCTGGGCTCAAGCAATCCACCCACCTTAGCCCCTCAAAATGCTGGGATTACAGGGATGGGTCACCACGCCCAGCCAAAAACAAAATTAAATTTTAAAAATCCACAACTATATTTTGTCCCTTCATCTCCATCTAGATATTGCCACCTGATCCCACTCTCTTTCTCAACAAAACCTCCAAAAGGAATTGACAGCACTTGCTATATTCATTTTCTTATCCCATTCATTCCTTTCTTTAAAAAAACTTCTTTAAAAAGTAAACATTGAATAGATCCAGAAATACACTTATAATATATTACATTAGGTAGTGTAAGACTAGGCTGTGTTTTTGTTTTTGGTTTTTTTTTTGTTTTTTTTTGAGACAGAGTCTTGCTCTGTCACCCAGGCTGGAGTGCAATGGCACAATTTTGGCTCACTGCAACCTCTGCCTCCCGGGTTCCAGTGATTCTCCTGCCTCAGCCTCCTGAGTAGCTGCTATTACAGGCATGCATCACCACACCTGGTTAATTTTTTGTAATTTTAGTAGAGATGGGGTTTCACCATGTTGGCCCAGCCTAGTCTTGAACTCCTGACCTCAGGTGATCCACCTGCCTTGGCCTCCCAAAGTGTTGGGATTACAGGCATGAGCCACCGCTCCAGGCCAGGCTAGGCTTCTAAAAGAAAGAGACTCCCTTTTCCCCTCCACAAACCAAACCAAACCCCAAAACCACCCAGAAACCTAAGCAGGATAGTAGTTTCATTCCCACTCATTTCTCACATAACAGTCTGAAGGTCACAGGCAATCCCGGACTGGCTGGCAGCTCTGCCAAGCTTAGCATGTGGCTTGTTCTTGTGGACCCCAGTTCTTCCCATCTCACAGACATCTAGAAGGAGGAAAAGCTCCATGTGAAGGGCTGGACCCTAAGTAGCACGCATCTGTTCTTCCCACTCACAGCCCAGGGCCACACTTTTCTGCCAGGGAGTCTTGGAATTGTAGCCATTATCTGGGACGCCATGTACCCAGCTAAAACGTTGTTGGTATGGAAAAAGGGAATGACATATTTTCAAAGACAAGTATTGTTTTTTTGTGGGGATTTTGTTATTGTTGCTGTTTTTAAAGAGACAAGGTATTGCTCTGTGGCCCAGGCTGGAGTGCAGTGAGATGATCATAGCTCACTGTAACCTCAAACTACTGGGCTCAAGAGATCCTCCCATCTCAGCCTCCTAAGTAGCTGGTCTACAGGCATGTGCCACCATGTGGGGCTAATTTTTAAATTTTTTTTTGTAGAGACAAGGTCTTGCTTATATTGCCCAGGGTGGTCTCCAACCCCTGGCATAAAGCAACCTTCCTGCTTCAGCCTCCCAAAGTCTTCCCTAGATATTTTAGACCTCAATATCTAACCACCCTATTGGCATTGCCTCTTGGGTCCTTTATGAGATATCACAGATTAAACATGTCTAGAGAGGAACTCTAGGTTTGAACCATTCCTCCTTCTATTGCTTCCAGTCTTTCCCATCTCAGGAATGGTGATGCTAGTCACCTATTGCTCAAAATTAACCTGGAGGTCATCCTTGACTCCTCCCAGGTCAATGTCCAAAATGTATTTCAGATTCTCCTACTTTTCTTCATCTCCATGGTCATGACCCTGATCCAAGGAAGCATTGTTTTTTCCTAGACCACTGCAAGAGTTTCCTAACTGGACTTCTGATTCCACTCTTAGTCCTGTTTAATCCCCCTAGCAGTGATCTTTTTAAAGCACTGGTAAGATTCTGTCATTTTGCTTTACATCGCTCAGTGGCTCTCCATAGCACTTAAAATACAATCCAAACACTTTGCTTTGGTCTTCAAGACCTTGCATGGTCTACCCACTCCCTGCCTCTTCAGTATCATCTCATACCATTCCTTTCCTGTCTGTTCACTCCTACCCACTCTGCTCCAGCCTCCCTGGCTTATTTTTGACCCTCAAGCATGACAAACTGTTTCCCATCTTAGGACTTTCAGAGCCTTCCCTCTGCCTGGAATGCTCTCCCCAAAGCTGGCTCCTTCTTATCCTTCTGACCTCAAGTTAAATGTTATCTTCTCAGAAAGGCCTCCCTATCCACTCTATTACTTGCTATCATATCCCCATGTATGCTTCTTCATTGAACTTCTTTCAGTCTGACATTATCTTATTTATTTATTTGTTTATTTGCAGACTTGTTTGCACCGGCTGCCTCTAACACAGTTGTTCTTAATTCAGGCTCCAGGATGGCAAATTGCCTTTAGTTGCACTCAGCTGGAGTGCATGATGGAAAGGCTTCTTAGGCAGTGTCTGGGATCAGCAGGAAAGAGTGCCATGATTGATTAGCAATGTCTGCCACAGACTAAGAAATGGAAGGCAGGGGCACAGGTGATAAGTCTTTGCCATGCCTGATCTGGTCAACTGAGTTTCAGCGATTTGACCAAGGCCACACAGCTAGTAAATGACAGAGCTGGGTGGAATCTAGTCTCCTTGGCTATGTGGAATTCCTTCTAAGAAGCCTATTCCAACCTCATGGTTGATGCCTTGGCCAGTAGTGAATCCTGTAGCCCTTTCTCAAAGTGGAAAAAAGAAGAAGGGAAAGGAAAGGGAAGCTGGGCTGAAATAACTTCTCTGTGTCAGGCATACAGTTTTGGAGACTTCTTGGCAGTTGGGAATGCAGGCATAACATAGTTTTGTCAAAACGCCCTTGGGGATGTGGTGGCATGGTAAGAAGTGTCTAGAGGAGCCCAGCATGATAGCAGACACTCCTTTAATAGGCAGAATTCTGAGAGCTCATCACTCATTACCACTTATCCACTGCAGTGCCCAGAGCCCACAGAGCAGCTGGCAAAAGCCCCAGAATATTAGGTGTCATGTATGTCTGTTTAGCTACAAGGCTCTCTCTCTTAGCTTTTAGGAAGTCAGGCATGAGGCACTCTGCCTTTGTGGTGTATCACTGGGGTAAGAGGCAGCCCAAAAGAGCCATTGTGTCTGAGGCAGCAAGGCAAGCTTGCCTGTCACTCAGAAACCTGCACAGGACAGGTGGCTGAAGGAAGTCCAGTGTATACAGGGGTTGTGGCTGAGAGTTCAGGGCATCGCACTGGGCTGGAGTGCCCATCAGCATGCCCACACAACTTCCAGAACCTCAGGGGCTCATGATACCCACATCACCTTCTGGGTGGTTTTCTCCTCCTCCTGGAGATGGGTCAGCTATAGTTTGGTAGAACCTACAGGCGGGGAGTTCACCCCCAAGTTTCCTGGGAAGAACACTGGCCACATAAAAGTGTTGAATAAAACAGGTTTAGCACAGTGCTCCCCAGACCTGGCACATAATTAGAATCAGTAGAGGAGCTTTGGAAAATACTCATTCCTCAACATCTCCCTAGACCTACTGACCCGGAGCCTCTAAATGAGTAAGTCCTCAAAGTCTGTGCTGTTCAAAGGCTTCCTAGGGCGTTCTGAGATTATATGGGACTGGCTTCACAAGATTAGGGCAAAGAAGATAGGACTTGGAGATCTGAAAATCAAGGTTCAAAACTTCCCCGTGACGTTTCTTGGCTGTGTGATCCTGAGCGAGTCGCCTGACCTTTCTGAGCCTCAGATCTCACATGGGACTGATCATAATCTTGTATATTCTTCCTCCTCAACATTGTTGGGCAGCTCAAATGAGATACGGGTATGAAATAGATTAGTAAACCGTGAAGCTGCTTATTTCGTTAATAAACCAGGGATGTTGAATTTGGTGATGGTGATGGGGGAAAGTTCTGGATAAGGGGAAGAGAAGGGTGTTGGTCATGAAAATCTTGCAATGCCAGCGGGGATCTTGACCTCAGACCTGGACAGTAGCTCTTGGGAGGACACTGGCTCAGAGGCCTTTCCCCTGCCTGCCCTGTCTGAACCTTTCCTGTTGGAAGAGAAACATGATGTGGGAAGCGCCTGGAACAGGCTTAGGGCCAGGTGCAGGACCACGCTTTGCAGAGCTTTAGCCGGCTATTTTTAGTGTCTGGGTATAAAAGAAAGAAGCTTAACGTGGCCCCGCTGCGGCTGACCCTGCACACTCGGCTATTTTTACTTCCGAAAGACTGGGATCTTGTCCAGCTTAGGGAGGGAAGATGAGAAGAAAGGAGGGAGGTGGAGGGAAGAAGGAATTATTTTACTTCCATTAAGAAAAATGTCAGAAGCCTGATCTTATCAAGTCAGCAAGTGGGTATCCAATCCCGGATGTGTAAGCTGCCGGCTGTGGATGCTGTGACGTGCCTGCAGTGGATTGGAGAGGCCAGCAGAGGGGGAGCCCCACTCCCCTCCTCTCAAGGAGTTTCTGTCCCAGAGTGGCCCCGAAGCTTCTTTGCTATTTTTTGTGCCCTGAGCTGGGAAGTGGGCTTGGCCACCACAGGCACGAGGGGCACCAACCTGGTGAAGAGGCCAGTGGAGGTGGGAGCAGTTATGACTGCAGCCGAGGGCAGAGCCAAGGGCAGAACCTCTGTTCTCAGGTTGGACAAAGGCAGCCATCAGACCCACTGGCATATTCCAGAGAGTCCCAGTGTTGGGGCTGTGTGCCCTGGGCACAATATTTAACCTCTCTCAACCTTAATTTCTTCAGGGATTTTGTTTAATACATCTGACTCACAGTAGTTACAACTGTGGGGATGTGTTTCTCTCTTCCATGAGGAAGGCACCTCAAGCCAGACTCTATGACCTTCAACAGGCAGATGAAAGGCAAGAAGTTACTACTGAGTGCCTACTGTGTACCAAGCATACTGTTACATGTTTCAATATTTTATGTTGTTTAATTCCACTAACCTGAGAAAGGATACATATTTTTAAAAAAATTTAACAGCTTTATTGAAATATAGTTCACCCATTTAAAGTATACAGTTTGATAGCGTTTTGTATTCCTATATTTGTAAATTGTGGCAAAATATATATCACGTACAACTTGGCATTTTAGAAATTAAGTGTACAATTCAGTGACATCAAACACATCCACAATATTATGCGATCACCGGCCAGGTACTGTGGCTCATGCCTGTAATCCCAGTACTTCGGGAGTCTGAGGAAGGTGGATTGTTTAAGCTTAGGAGTTTGAGGCTAGCCTGGCCAACATGGTGAAACCCTATCTCTACAAAATATACAAAAATTAGCCAGGTGTGGTGGCACATACCTGTAATCCCAGCTATTCAGGAGGCTGAGGCGGGAGGATCACTTGAGTCCAGGATCGCGCCACTGCACTCCAGCCTGGGTGACAAACTGGGACCCTGTCTCAAACAAAACAAAACAAACCATTATGTAATCACCATCAGACCAGGAGTTCAAGTCCAGCCTGGGCAACATAGTGAGATCCCCCATCTACCAAAAAACAAAAAAAAAAAAGGAGGGGGCCAGGCACAGTGGTTCATACCTGTAATCCCAGCACTTTGGGAGGCTGAGGCAGAAGGATCGCTTGAGGTCAGGAGTTCGAGACCAGCCTGGGCAACACAGTGAGACCCCCATCTCTACAAAAATTTTTTTTAAAAAATTATCTGGGTATGGTGGCATGTGCCTATGGTTCCAGCTACGTGGGAGGCTGAGGTGGGAAGATCTCTTTTTTTTTTTTTTTTTGAGACGGAGTCTCACTCTGTCATCTGGGCTGGAGTGCAGTGGCGCTATCACGGCTCACTGCAACCTCTGCCTCCTGGATTCATGCCATTCTCCTGCCTCAGCCTCCCAAGTAGCTGGGACTACAGGCACCCGCCACCATGCCTGGCTAATTTTTTTGTATTTTTATTAGAGACGGGGTTTCACCATATTAGCCAGGATGGAGAGGTGGGAAGATCTCTTGAGGCTGGGAGGTCAAGGATGCAGAGAGCCAGCCTGGCCTATAGAGTGAGACCCTGTCTCTTAAAAAAAAACAGGTTGTGGTGGTGTACACTTGTAGTCCCAGCTCCTGGGGAGGCTGAGGCAGGAAGATCACTTGAGCCCAGTAATTTGAGGTTGCAGTGAGCTGTGATGGACTCACTGCACTGCAGCCTGGGCAACAAAGCAAGACCTTGCCTAAAAAAAGAAAGAAAGAAAGAAAGAAAGAAAGAAAGAAAGAAAGAAAGA
>NW_026652291.1:28850250-28934669 GCF_009828535.3 Hylobates moloch | reverse complement strand
AAAGAAAGAAAGAAAGAAAGAAAGAAAGAAAGAAAGAAAGAAAGAAAAGGTGGAATCACGTAATATCTGTCCTTTGGTGTCTGGTTTATTTTCCTTAGTGTAGTGTTTTTAAAGTGCATTCATGTTATAGCATATATCAGAACTTTATTCCTTTCTATGACTAAGTAACATTTCATGTATATACCACGTTTGCTTCTCCACTCATCTATCCACAGACACTTGGGTTGTTTCCACCTTTTGGCTATTGTGATTATGCTGTGGTGAACATTGTCCTACAGGCATCTGTTCAAATTCCTTCTTTTTATTTTTTAAAAATTTGCTTCTTTTCCCCACACTACACAGATATATGTTCAGATTCCTCTTTTCAGTTTTTTGGGGGTGTATACCTAAGAGTGAGATTGCTGAATCATATGGTAATTCTGTTTAGCTTTTTGAGGAACCATCAAACTATGTTCCACATGGTTACACCATTTTACTTTTCCAGCAGCATTGTTTTTTAAGTTTTTAATTAAACTTCTCATTTGGAGGTAATTGCAGATTCACATGCAGTTGTGAGAAATAATACAGAGAGATGCCATGCATCGCTTACCCAGTTTTCCCAATGGTAACATCTTAAAAAACTATAGTACAATATCACAACCAGGATATTGACATTGATACAGTCAATTGACATTGATATGGTCAAGATGCAGAAAATCTTTAAGAGTGAAGTGGTTTTTTTTTATTATTAATTTTTTTTTTTTAGATGGAGTCTCACTCTGTTGCCCAGGCTGGAGTGCAATGGCGTGATCTCAACTCAAGATCTCCATCTGCACAGGGTCATGTATTCCAGGGATTATCAATTTTTTTCTATTCATGGAGCACTCAGAAATATTAAAATTTTGACCTGTACACATTAAGGGATTAAACGGTGTTAATGGTGGTTAAAACAAAGGATCTGTATTTATAGCAGTATTTGGAAATATGTGACACTTTACATTTGAGCATTATTAATGCTTTTTCACATTCAGAAAACTATCAATAAGATGATAAAATCTAATAATCCTAGACAGTAATTGTAAGTTAATTAGTATTTTAATGTGTTTCCTGAGTCTACTTTTAGATATTTGACTAATATAAGGACATAAACAACAAGGCAACTCTCATTTCAAGTTCAAGTCTTCTTGTTTATTTCCAGTTAGTGTTTGTAAGTTTTAAGCATCCTAATTTTAAAAGTAATTGCTCATTGTATCAGTCAGTGAAAATTGCTTTCTGCCGCAAGTTACAGAGAACCTGGTAACTAGCAGCATAAGCATGGATGAATGAAGTTGGTTTTCCCACCTTACAAGAAGCCTGGAGATGGGCAGCTGCTGTATTGCACAAAGTTCTCAGCCACGGTGGCAGGGGCTCCAGCTCTTTCTTTTGTCTCTGGTGTTCTTTGGTGTCCTCAGACAGCCATGTCATGGCTGCAAGGTGGTTGCCACACCTGTAGGCTTCACCTTCCAGGCTGGGGCAAGAGAAAGGCAAAAAGAGCTGCACTGAACATGTCTGTCCCTTTTCTCAGAAAAGCAAAACCATTCCAGAAGTCCCGCCATGGACTTAACCTGACATCCCATTGCCGTGGTGGCACGCACCTGTGGTCCCAGCTACTCGAGAGGCTGAGGCATGAGAATGGCTTGAACCTGGGAGGTGGAAGTTGCAGTGAGCCAAGATCGCATCACTGAATTCCAGCCTGGGCCACAGAGTGAGAGTCTGTCTCAAAAATAGTAAAAAAAGGAGAAGGCCACTTCACTTAGGTGGGGGTTCATCTTCCCCAACCCCAGGCTAGGGGTGCACAGATCTGTGTCACAGGACCCTCCCACTCTAAACGGCCTTTAGCAAGCCCTGAGTGTGAGGCAGTGCCAGGGCAGGGGAGAAACAGAGCAAGCCTGGGTCCTGTCCTCTAAGAACCCATTGAATCGAAGAGATGATGGGTATAAAGGGAAACCAGCATGAGGTGGCCTGTGAGGTATCAGATGAATGTGGAAGTGCTATGGGTTGGCAGGAGGGTGGTAGAAGAGATGGCCTCACCCAGCCTACTGGAACTGCTTTCCAGCTTACCAAGCATTTTCTCATTAAGTCATACAATTGTCACAAAAGCCACCCACCTTGAGCAGAGTTGGTTTTACCATTGCCTCCTTCCCCAGACCTGATGATGCAGCTGAAGCCCACTTGTCCAAGGCCAAATAACCTGAAATAACCTGTAAGGGAGAGAGACGTGTGTGGGACCTTCATTATCGAGCCCATAGGCTGCAGTGATTATGGGCTGTGCTTAGGGCAGGCTCAGAAAAGCAGACAGGAAGCAAGGGGAACAAGCACATTTCACATCAGGTATCAGTTTGTGCATAATTAAACCCAACAGGCTACTTTTTTTTTTTTAACAGCATAACCTGATAATTGATACACGTATTGATTGGAGCCATTGACCACTATGCTGTAAACATCAGGAGGAGAAAATTTAGAGGAGAACTTAACATTTGCTGTGCCCTGGGAGGTCATACTATGTAATAGCAAAGAGCTTGGGTCTTTTATTGGGCAAATTACTGAATCTCTCTGAGCCTCAGTTTTTCTTATTTGTAAAATGAGGATAATAGCACCTGCTTTATATTTTTGTGGGTTAAGTAGGGTAATACAGAGAGTTCTTTACAAATTATGCTGTTATCATTGTCATTATTAATGTGATTTACCAAAAACTTGGGTGCAATGCTGGGGAACAGTAATAATAAAGATGATGATAATAATAATCATCCCATTTTCTAAGCACATGCTGCATCTTGGGTACCACGACAGACTTTGGAGCAGGACTGTGAGCCGCCCCTGGCCTTAACAGGCGCCTAGTCAGTAGGGGAAGCCCAGCGTGCTCTGGGAGCCCATGAGGAAGCCTCCAGCCCGGCATGGGGATGAGGAGGAAAGAGGTACATCCACCCCTGCATTCATCAAGTCTTTCCTGAACATCCATGAAAGGTCAGGCCCTGTATCAGGATGCAGAACATCCCAGATGGAGACATCGGCAGAGGTGGCAGCTGCCCATCTCCTTGCCTTGCTGAGGGACAGACACCTCTTTTTATTTTGTGTTGAGCATGTCTCACTCTGATTGACAGCTGCTTGCTGGGAAGCAGGCTGGATGGGAAGCGAGAGTTCATTCCAGTGGCATCTAGGAGAGAAGGTCAGTAAAGTGGGGAAGGGGCTCGTCCTGGACTCAAGGAGAGTATATGTTTAAGATCCTGGCATACAGTAGGTGCTCAGTGAGTGGGGGCCCTTACTGTCTCTCATGGATGAGGTGGACCGTTTTCACTTTTGGTCCTGTCACCATTCCAAGGGGAAGCAGAGCTTGGTGGAGGGTTTGGTTTGGCCTGGGTATAGTGAACAGAGGAGGCTTCTATGTAGACATGTCACAGGATAGAGTCAGAAAGCTTTTCTAGACAGGGAACTTTTCCCAGAAGACTTTTACAGGAAGAATCATCCTTCCTGTGTTTGTGTCTGCTCCTTGTGCTCTCACTGAAGGGGCTTGCAGGGGTGAGGGGGCAAATGTGAGCCAAAGTGCTAGCAGCACATAGGTTCAGGTCTGGAGCTGGATGGCATCTAGCTGTCCCTTTAGGGTCCAAGGTACAGGTAGAAGTTGATAGTACAGCTGCGTTTGCTAGGATGCCTTAGTGCAGCACTCCTCAAACTCTGTTGTCCGTGCAAATCACCTTGTCTGATTCCTCTGTGGCCAGGCCTGAGATTTTGAGGCATCTAACAAGCCTCAAATGATGGGAATGATGCTGGCCTGCAGACCACACTTGAGGAGGAAGACAGCGGAGACTGCTCCTGCCCACACCTACTCAGCACTGTCTGTTTGTGTGTGTGTGTATGTGTGCATGCGTGCGTGCGTGCGTGTGTGTGAGTGTGTGTGTGCTGATCTGACGCCTGGGCTTTCTTTGGCCGCCAGAGTCTGCTCAGCTCGGACCTGGGAGGCAGGCAAGAAGCGCCAAAGCAGCCTGTAGCTGGGAGCCTCAGTTGCTCACAGCAGTACTGTCCTCAGGAACACATTTCTTACTGGCTTTCTTCCCTCCTTGGAAACTGCTCGTATGCAAAGCCTTGTCTCAGATTCTGCTCCTGGAGAAGTCCACAACAGATGGTGTCAGCTACAAAACCTGACCTTCTAGGCAGAAGGGGAGTTTATTGGAAGCCTATCAGGAGGCTCAAAGAGTACATTTAGAAACCAGACAAGAACCAGGAGAATCCCTGGAGAGCCCAGGAGCAGGAAACCCGGTAGCCAGGACACACTGGCCAAGGGCTGCCCACACTCTGCTGTGGAGGCGCTGCTGGTCCGATCAGTCCTCACCTTTGCTCTGTCCTTGTGCCTCCATTTGATGCTGCACTTGGCTGAGCCTATGTCACGGGTCCATGCCTTGACCTCCAGAGGGCAGAGAGAAGGAGAACGTGTACTTCTCAGATATCCATTGAGGGGTGGGGCACAGGCTTCCAACAATTCCCCTATTCCTACAGGGGAATTACCTTTTTTAAAATTTTTTTAAAATTTTCTTTTGAGATGGAGTCTCACTCTGTTACTCAGGCTGGAGTGCAGTGGTGCGATCTCGGCTCACTGCAACATCCACCTCCTGGGTTCAAGCGATTCTTGTCCCTCAGCCGCCCGAGTAGCTGGAATTACAGGCATGTGCCACCACACCTGGCTAATTTTTGTATTTTGGGTAGAGATGGGGTTTCACCATGGTGGCTAGGCTGATCTTGAACTCCTGACCTCAAGGGATCCATCCGCCATGGCCTCCCAAAGTGCTGGGATTACAGGGGTGAGCCACCGCGCCTGACCAGGGGAATTACCTTTAAACAGGAAGCCTGGGTGGGCTGCTGAGTAGACTCCCCCTCTCCCCGACTAAAAAACGTTTAGCACCAGGTACAAATACACCGGGTTGTGGGGTTGAAAAAGACACTGCTGACAAAAATGTGGAGTTGTGGGCTCACTCAGTGAACTCACAGCATCCTTGTCCTCCGGGGCTGGAGTCCTGAACTGAAAACACCTGGGGCAGCAGAGGGGTGGGGGTAGTGTCCTCAGCATCCCAAAGTTCCTTTAGGGCAATGCGCACTGAAAGGAATTTTCTCCACTCATTCAGTAAACAAAGTAATTTTGCTTTCAGTTGCTCTAGGAAACTTCCTCCTTCCCAGGGACTTAAATTTAGTAGCTGAACATCCTAACAAAGAAATAGCCAGAAAATAGCCCCAGGCATGAATGGGCTCTAAATCATTATTCCACTAGGTAACCATTGTTCTGACTTTCCCTTGCCTGTTCTGGAGAAAGGCCTGAATCCGGGGGACTGGCAGCCAACACTCTGGGGCTGAAGGATGGACAAGGCTGGGACAGGGAGGAAGATTCTGTTTCTTCTGCTCCCCATCTAGGAAGCACCAGAGTTTATTAGAAAAGGGAAAGACAGGGCCCTGAAGGTCAACTGACTGGGGCTCTGCGAGGGTGATACTCACTGCCTTTGGGGAAAAGAACAGAAGTTGAACCTGGCCTGTCGCAGCAGAGGCTGAGGTGGCAACCCAGCTTTCTTCTCTGAGGACTCTGGTCTCCGTGTCTGACTTCTTGTGTGTTTCAGTCAAGGCCCATTTCATGATCAGGAAAAGGGAGCTGTTCAGTGAGCTCAAGGTAAGGACTCCAAGAAGGGACGTTGTCTGAGGCTGGCCTGGAAGAGCCACAGCAAGAAGGCAGAAGTGGCTTCCAGGCCCCACAGGGCCCCAGCACCATGCTTGGGGCACCTGCTGTCTGGTGCTTTTTGTGTTGGTTCGTGCTTTGTAACCAATTTGTTGGGATTCATCCTTGCAGGCCAGGCCACATCAGTGGGTAGCCAGTCTGAGCTGTGTGCCCACCTGAGGCCCTGTGCCTTCGATCTGCTGGTGGGGGGCATGAAATGGTACCAACGTGTCTGTCCAGGCAGCAGGAGCTGTGGGTGAGGCAGGCTTCTGGAAGGCAAGTTGGATTCAGTGACAATGACAGATCTCTCCAGGGTAAACTCTCACTCCTGGAAGTGGGTGTCGACGTGGAGTAGCCACAGCTGCTTTTGAACCTACTTTCAAGATATTTCCAGGCACTGATTTTCCAGTCCAGAGGTGGCCAGTCCAACTGTTGCATTCCCATCCCCTGGGGACTTGTGTAAAGACAGACTCTAGAGCTTTATGCTAGAACCTCAGAGAGTGGCATCTAGAAATTGACATTTGTAATTAGCGCCTCTTCAGATGCTTCTTGTGTGAAAAGTTTGAAAACCCTTGAAGTGCCTGTGAATGACCGGGATTCCTTTCTTTTGTTGGCAAGTTAACTTAACCCTCCCTGGATTCAAAGCAGATCTAACATAATACGACTTCTTCCGCCAACACTTGGTAGAGTGCCTTTGTTGACATAAGGAGAACCAAGGGCTGAGGGTTGCTTGGGATGGATTTCAGAAGGACGCTGAATCCAGAGAGACAGATCCAGGCCTGGGGCAACTGGGATGCGCCATTACTGTTAGACAATTATTTTAGGATTGTCCAGCCACCTGGCCTGAGGCTGGCCGTGGGGCAGTTGTCAAAGGTCATCCGAGCAAGGCCCTGAAGGACCCAGCCAGTGCTGAAATTCCAAAGTCAGTGGTGATGTTGAACAACTCCTGAGATCTTTTCCCTTTCCTCCCCAATAGGTGTGCGTCTTGATCGAGTGCGCGGAGGCCGTCAGAAATACAAGCGACGGCTGGACTCAGAGAGCAGCCCATACCTGAGCTTACAAATTTCTCCACCTGCTAAAAAGCCATGTGAGTGTCAGGGCAGTCCCTGCCCCTTTTGCCAGCATCTGTACCTGGAACATCAGGCATCCCTTAGGGAAACGTCATCTTCCCACCACTGGGTCATGAGACAATGTGGATCTTGGGAGGTGACATCAGTGCCTGGCGTATTTAGAATGTGGCTCCAAATGAAGCATGGTCCTGACAAGCCACGGGCCCCAATGTCCAGAACATGCTCCCCTTGCCCCCACCCAAAGTTGCTCTGCAGGTTCCTCCTGGAGAATTCATCAGGCAACTTCCCTTGGAGGGATATTTCTCAACAGCCCAGATCACCACTGCCAGCAACTTCATGGAGCCAGAACAGGAGGGGACATTACAGCCGCTTTGACCTACGTGGAGCTCTTAGGAACCCGACTTTGCTTCCTGACCCATCTGAGCCTCCACTCTGGCCCCTTTCCTTTTTTCCCAGCATTTACCTTTCCCTCTTTGGTTGTTGCAGTGACCAAGATTGTCTCATACCTACTGGTGGCCGAGCCGGACAAGCTCTATGCCATGCCTCCCCCCGGTATGCCTGAGGGGGACATCAAGGCCCTGACCACTCTCTGTGACCTGGCAGACCGAGAGCTTGTGGTCATCATTGGCTGGGCCAAGCACATCCCAGGTGAGCATGTGGGACCAGGGGAGAGTGTGGCCAGGGACTCTCAGCCGGTATCTCCGCAGCCTACCCATTGGCTGTGCTTCTGATGCCTGGATCCTGGACCCCAGAAGGCCTGTGAAATCCTGGCAGGCCTATTTCTCTGAGCTCCTCTTCTCTCCTTGTGGCATTGGAGAGGAACAGATAGTTAGAAGGCCCAGTGAGGCTTCTACACTGCTGCAGCCTCTTCAGAATTAGTTATCATTTGAGGTGGGGCCATGTTTGGATCTACAATCAGTGTAATATTCAAAGAACAAGTTCCTTGAGCCCTTAAAGGGCAAAGAGTAGGGTTTTCTTGTAGATCTTATTGGAATGATGCCAGAAAACAACAGAAGAAAGACTGACTCTCTCTTCCTATTGGAGGCAGCAGAATGGAGCAGTGAAGAGCATGGGCTTGGGAATCAGATCGGGATTCCAATTCTGGGTCTGCAGCTTACTAGCTGAGTAACCCTAGGTAGGCCACCTGACCTCTCTGTCAAATGGGAATACAAGAGTCCCCCACTTTGTGAGCTTTGATGTGACCATGAAATGAGATCCTGTGTGTGAAGTGTTCGGCACAGTGTCTGGCATGTGCTGGCATCAGTTGCATGCCCACTATTGCCATTCGCCTGATCTCTAAGGGAGGCCTGTCTCTGGATTGGCTTCTGAGATTTTAAGGGTCTTTCTGGTGCGGAAAGTGTGTGTTACATGTTTCAGGCTGTGTGGACTTATCTTCGCTGTGTGTGGACCCAAACCCTGCTTTCAGCCTCTCTAGGTCTGGGCAGATGGCGGGAGCTTTTTTATTTTTGTAGACACCAACACCCATGTATTCTACATTACATACATAGGGGGCCTTTCTCTGTGCAATTTATTCCTCAACTCCTTTAAGACTCTAATAAGTTGACTCAGAGTGTGGTAGAAACACCCTTTTATCCTTCTGGTAATGACTCACCATGAACATGGGACAATTCAGCTTTCTGTGTGTAGATCCGTTTTTGGTTTGTCATGGCTCTGAAAGGTAAATACAGCATGCAGACGAGACAGCAAAGGTGACCTAGACTTTAGATACCAAGACCTACAGTTGTTTGTTTGTTTTTTGAGACAGAGTCTTGCTCTGTTACCCAGGCTGGAGTGCAATGGCACGATCTCGGCTCACTGCAACCTTCGCCTCCCAGGTTCAAGTGATTCTTGGGCCTCAGCCTCCCGAGTAGCTGGGATTACAGGTGCCCGCCACCACACCCAGCTAATTTTTTTGTATTTTTAGTAGAGACGGCATTTTGTCATGTTGGCCAAGCTGGTCTCGAACTCCTGACCTCAAGTGATCTGCCCACCTCGGCCTCCCAAAGTGCTGGGATTATAGGCAAGAGCCACCATGCCTGGCCCAAGGCCCACAGTTGATTGAGGGAATAAAAAATGTCCTTCCACGTGAGACCTTACATGCCCAAGTTGCAGGAAGGAGCCTTCCTGTGGACAGGGACTCACAGAGATATCAGATGGCCCAGAGGCTCTGCTGGCAGGGACTGCCTGGTAGCCCCTGGGCATTCTGACCAGGGATCTGGGCTGGTACGCCCTTACTAAGGAGCTCAACCTCTCAGGGATTACACACTCAGTAGTTTTTGAATCTGCCCAGTGCTGGTTCAGCACAGATGTGGGGTCAGGCCACTGCTTAAGACACTTCAGCCTGGATTGCTCCACTAACCCAGGGCCAAATTGGGTACAAGTACCCCTGCCCCCGCCCCACACTCCTGTTCCAGGTTGAACAGATCCTGCCTCCTAGCAATGGCTCACGAGTGGCGCCTGGCGGTCCCCTGGGTCAATGCTTCCTTCTTCCACAACCCCACCCCTGCAACACCACGGAGGAAGTAGATAAGACCAGGAGACCCTGTCTCCCCTGCACTCATTTTTCTCTGTGCCTGTCCACCTCCCAGCTCCATCTCCCATCTGTGCCCAACCAAGAGGGCAGGGCTAGAGCAGAGTGAGTGCTAAAGGCATAGACTTTGGAATCAGGCAGCCTGGGCTTTCATCTCAGCTCTGTCCTTACTGGCCTTGTGCAAGATACTGAATTTTTTCGGAGCTTCAGTGTCCTTGTCTGTGAAATGGGAATCACGATAGAGCCCCTTCATGGGATTGCCGTGAGGATGTAGCGCGCTTAGTGTGTACACTGGGTGAATGGCAGAGACACTTACCAGGGCTGTTGTAGTTGCTAATAGTAATAAAAGCCTCCTTTCATGGCTTCATTTATCCTTGTCCAAAGCCGAATTCTTTCTGGTAAAAAATAAAATAAAAACAGGGGCTCAGTTGTCCGTCTTAAATGCTAATTTGCCTATTTTGCATAAATCTGCATGCTGAATTCTTTGCCTCCTGACCTTCCAGTGTTTAAGGTAAAATTAATTAGTGGAGTCTCCTGCCACTGCATGTAAACCTCATACTAAGGGCAATGACATAATCAAGTGCCTGTTTTTTTTTTTTGTTTTTTTTTTTTTTTTTTGAGATGGAGTCTCTGCTCTCTCGCCTAGGCTGGAGTGCAGTGGTGCGATCTCGGCTCACTGCAATCTCCTCCCAGGTTCAAGTGATTCTCTTGCCTCAGCCTCCCGAGTAGCTGGGACTACAGGCACGTGCCACCACCCCTGGCTAATTTTTTTTTCTATTTTTAGTAGAGATGGGGTTTCACCATGTTGGCCAGGCTGGTCTCAAACTCCTGACCTCAAGGGATCCACCCGCCTCAGCCTCCCAAAGTGCTGGGATTATAGGCATGAGCCACCATGCCAGGTGCCTGATATTTTTCAACTAATCAACTTTATCCCATCTCAGATTAGATGGAGAATACATCTGAAGACGGGCTCCCTATCCCTGAGAGAGAGAGAGAGAGAGAGAGAAAGAGAGAGAGAGAGAAAGAGAGAGAGAGAGCTGGTTGAGTAGGGAGGATAAAAGCTGGAGCCCACCCTGGGGCCTGTGTTGGCTCCTGTCCATCTAGTTCCTGCACAGACAGAAAGAGGGGGACTGGCCACTCCAGGCTGCTCAGGAGTAGAGCTCTGAAGAATTTAGGCCACTGTCCTTAAACACAAAGTACCGCATCTCACGAGAGGGCATTGCACACTTAGCTTTGCGTGCACAAATTGAGAAGTCACTACACATGAGGTCCCCTGATAGGAGTTGTGGCTGAGACAAGGAATTAATTTTGCCCCAAGGATCCCATTTGGAACAAGGCTGACTTCCAGGGGGAACTTGGTTCACTCAGAATCCCAGCCATTGTTCAAGTCAGTCTGACATTGTCCTACCCCAAATGCAGGTTTTTTACCTTGAGTCGAATGTTCCAAGTATTGGGTTCCCCATAGGGCAAGCCCAATTCTTTAGAGTGTCCACTTCTTACTCCATGAGATCAAGAGCTAGCAGACTTTAATAGGCAGTGGGGAATCACTTGATGAATTGCAGCCTCCTCCAAATGACCCGAGCCTGCCATCCTGCCTCCCTGGGCAGCCTCATGCCTGTGCCAGCCAGGAGAGCCTGCCCAGGGAGTCTCCACCACCCTGCCCTGCCCAGGCTCTCATGTGCAGGGCATCCCCAGAGGCCTCTTCACAGAAGTCCCTCAGCGGCGCTGCTCCCAGGTAGCCCCCGTCTGACTCAATGAAATATGAGCTGCCGAGTGACAGCAGCTGTGTCTGAAGTGGCCCCAGATCCTATAATTACATCTCCCTTTATCACCTCTGCTAATGGCCCTCCAGGTCGACAGAAACGATCATAAATTAACAGATTATGAACTCCACTTGCCACAAATTACGTGCTTTTTTTTCTTCTTCTTCAATTCTAGGAGCTTGTGGTGCCAAATCACGGACGGGGGGATGGGGAGCTTGGGGAGAGCCTGAATGTTATTAGATGAGTTGGTGCAGATAAAACAATTTTCCTGGGGCAGCAGAGCTCCATGTGGGAGCCTGGGGAGCCAGGAGCTCTGGGCAGGCCCAAGAGCCTCAAGGGGGCGGTGCCGCCTGCAGTGAGCCCGGCACAGGGACATCCCTGCACTCCCAGGGGCACCCCAGACCATCCCAGTAGCTTTTCAGGGGCCTCTTGGTCCCAGAGCTACTAATAACTTGAGAATGAGACCCAGCCCAGCTGAGAGAGGCAGGGGTGGAAGGCACTTTACTGAAGGGCAGGGAGAAGTGCCTGGGCTTCTTCTGGGTTTTAAGTAAAAGAATCTGTGGTTCTAGTAAAGACGTCAGATGGGACAGATGGGTCGAAATTAAGAGTTCCAAATTCCCCATCCTAACCTTCCTTCTGGGAATTTCCTGGGCAGATACAACCACTGTGTGGGGTGTGTGTGTGGGTGGGGGGCGTGTGTGTCCCCCAGTCCATGGGCTTATACCCTAACACTGCTTTACATCTGCTTTTTCCATTTAATTATACAAAATACTAGCACTTACCTGCACTAAGCAGAGTTCTAAGTATTCCACATGTCAGCTCATTTAATCTGAACAACCCCACGAGGTGAGTGCTGTTATGATTCCCATTTTACAGATGAGGAAACCGAGGCACTGAGAGGCAGACTTGCCAGGGTCACAGCTAGTGATCAGCAGAGTTAGGAATCTGATCTCTGTGCTCATACGATTACACCCTTTTTGCCCCCTTGGGTGTCTTTCCACGTCCACACAGAGTTCTAACTTATTTGGCACATTCATTTAACTAAAAATTACATCCATATAATAATCACATGTATTACATTAGTTACTTTTTTTTTTTCTATTTTGAATCATTTCAAGCAGTGATCTAATACCCTTTTACATTTATCTCTATGTCTTTATTCGTACTTTTCTTTCTAGGATAAATTTTTTTTTCTTTTTTTTCTTTTTGAGCCAGGATCTCGCTTTGTCACCCAGGCTGGAATGCAGTGGCGTGACCTTGGCTCACTGGAGCTTTGACCACCTGGGTTCAAGCGATCCTCCTGCTGTAGCCTCCCAAGTAGCAGAGATCACAGGCAGGCACCACCATGTCCGGCTAATTTTTAAGTTATTTGTAGAGATGGGGTTTCGCCATGTTGCCCAGGCTGGCATTCCACTCCTGGGCTCACGTGATCCTCCCACCTTGGCCCCCAAAGTTCTGGGATTACAGGCATGAACCACCGTGCCTGGCCACTAGGAGAAATTTCTAGCAGTAGAATTGCTAGGTTGAAGGGAGCATGCCTTTTATTTTATTTTTAATTGAATTATATTTATGACTTACTTTTATTTTTAAGCATCTTAAGCACTGACAGGGTTCAGAAGCCAAATGTAGACACAAATGTATGTAACAGAAGTCTCACCTCTATCCCTGTCCCCTCCCACTCCGACCTCCTGAAGTCACCACTTTTTCTTTCTCAATTTTCCTTCTGGTGTTTCTTTTTGCAAATACTAGAAAATATTTGAACTATTTCAGATGTTAAAAGATATCAGATATCTCCCCCTCCCTTCCTTGCACAAAATGAAGAAGGCTGTATCACCATTCAGCGCTTTGGAGTATACATTTGGATTATCAAAGCTATTTTCAGGGCTTTTTGAAAATGTTCAGGGAGGAAGAGAGTGATCAGGGGCTGAGTCCAGAACTCAAAGCAGCCTATCAGAGGTTTGGGAACAGGCCTCCCGGGTACATCCTCCCATGGCGGCACAAAACTTTCCAAGTCCAGTCTCCCTCCCACCACCAAAGGGCAGGGCCTGACTCCTACAAGATAGGCAAAGGCAGCTAACCCTGAACCTGAGTCCAAAGATCTTAGAGGGTCTAACCAAGTACTGTGGGCACATTTTCTTGTCTCCTGGGAGTCGAAGCCTGTGGCATTTGTCCATTCTCTCTCCTTTTAGCTGCAAAGGTTTGTCAGGCAGCTTCTTTGCTGTGCCCAGCCGCGGGGGTAGGGGAAGGAACAGCTCAGTGTCTGTGCAGCCTGGGAACTCAGAGCTGGGATGGGCCATCCAGGCGCACCTGGGCATGTGCCTCATCAAATGTGCCCTCACCACCCCGCTTGAGAGCTCAGCCCTCAAGGCTCCCCTTCCACAAAGCCTCCCCAGACTCTCGTTTGGACCACCTTCCCCAGTTGTGTGCTCTCAGAGCCCTGCATTTGCTGTAGCTCTTCTTAAATGGCAACTTTGTGCTGATTTGTGCCCTTTGGTGTGTGTCTTCCACTTCACTGTAAACCCTTGAAGGCAGGGAGCAGTTCTGGACTGAGCACACCACTCTGTCCCCGGTGCCTAGCACAGGCCTGGCACTTAGTAGGTGTTCAGTAAGTTTTTGCTGAATGTCTCAAAGGGCAGAAAAGCATTCTAGTAACATCCTAATGATTGTACCTGCAGGATTCACTGCACAGGGGACTTTTCCCCTGCGTTTCCAGAAGGCTAGTCCTTACCTCATCCTCCCTCTCCGCCACCTTCCAATTCAGTTGTCTGCTAATTTCGCCCCTGCCCTCCTCCTTCATCTCCCCTCCAGTCTGTCTGCTTTTAGACCCCCTCCCTAGAGCTGTCCAACACTCCCCCCACACACTCTCCGGTGCTGGCTGATTGGTATCTGTTAATTAATGTTGCCCAAGGCCTCTCTCCTACTCAAAGGCCTGATAAGGGAAATTGGATGTCCATTTCTATCTATCTTTTATTACCTCCCAGCTCCCCCGGCCACCACAGGCAGCCACACACCCTCTCCCATGCAGGGAATCTGGACAACCACACACACACACACACACACACACACACACACACCCTGATCCCCTGTCGAAGCCTCTCCCATGAGAAGGTGCATCAATCAAAGCTCCCCCGTGTCAGTTGGTGTAATCACTCCTGCTCTTTTGTTGATCACCCATGGATTCCGTTAGCCGGTGGTGATCTGAGGCCCAAGTTGTATAGATCAGTCTTGGGAACCGTGATAATTCACTTGGAGAATGCTCACAGGGTAAGGGTGGCCTGCCTACTCAGGGGCCTTCAGCTCCAGGAGTGCCCCCTAAGGTTCAACTGCCATGCCCTGTGTGGAAGCCAGGGAAGAAGTGGCATTTGGAGACAGGACAGCAGATGGATGGAGGAGACCACACAAGCCAAAGAGCTGGGTGGTCCAGAAGCTCAGGACCACCCAGGCCTCCAGGCAAGTCCAGAGAGGAGAAGTGAGTGATGCCAATGATGTGTCAACGACAACAATAATATTAATAGTAAAAACAGCCACAGCCATCACCAGCACCCTAGCATGTTGAGTGCTGATGGCGCCAGGAGAGGTGCCCAGCACTTTACATGCATCTTCTCTTTTCGCCCCCACAGCACCCCACATCAGAAAGTGGCTTCCAGCCAGGGATAGGGTCTAAGTCAGCAAATGAAGTAGAAAGTCCTTCCTAGGCAAAATTACCCCTGGAAAAAATCCCTTCATGCCAGTTACCCATAGTGCATGGTGCAAACAACTCTGTGGATGCTCTTCCTTCTTTGAATAAATCCAGCATGTCCGTGTTAGAACCAGTCACTGAGTTTCTGTTTGAATCTCCAGTGAAGTTACTGCCTTGTGTTTGGTGGTTAAGATGTTTGAAAATCAGCCGACTTATCTATTTACTTACTCTCTCTTACTCTCCTATAAATCAAGATGTTAATTGACTTTGCCTAATTTAAGTGCATGTATAATGCAATTCCAGTATATTATCATTGTTTTGCAGTGAGGACTTTCATCTCATCATTAGTAATAATAGCTCAGTAAATACTTTGTATGTTCTGGAATCATTGTCTCATTTAGACCTCACAGCGACTCTCTGAATTAGACCCTACTATTATACCATTTCCTAGATGAGGAAGCTAAGGTTTGGAGAAGTTGCATGGTTTTCACAAGGTCAGCCTACAGCTAGTAAGTGGGAGTCAGGGTTCAACCCAGGCAATCCCCACAGCTCACTGGACAAGACAGTGTCACAATTCTGGAGCCTTCTCCATGCCCAACTTTATTTTCACTGTGGAATCAGCCTCCTCAATAGCAGGGAGGGGGGAACTACCATGATTCCAAGCTCCCAGAACAGGCCTGCTGGGTCATCGTTAAGCGGAGAGTGATGGCCGGGGAAGAGGGGCTCGGACCCTGGGAGGACAGGCTGTCCTGTGAGAAAGTGCCCCTGACCCCGGGGGCTCTTGATCTCTTAGCAGCCCCAGGCCGTGGTCACTGGGGCCTTCCCCTGTGGCTTTGAACAGCTGCGTCCTCATTCTTGGTCAGGCCCGTGGGTCTCTGCACAGCTGAGACTGCATCAACGATCAGGTGTCATTTTCAGACACCAAAGCCTCCCCTGGTTTGAGCAGAGAGTGGGCCCTGGAAACTCCCCAGAGTGGCCCAGAGCATGTACTGCTGCCTCCTGGTTCCAGTATGTACTCAGTCACTCCTTTAACTACAAATGCATTGAATTAATCAAAAAGCCTCCACAGACGTTTGGAAAATACCATAGAACTAACAATAATAATGATAACAACAACTGTCAACATTGACTGAGCTCTTCCTTTGTAAGTCTTTTCCATGAATTCCAAGTCTGACGCATTACCCAAGGGAGGACAGTGAGTCTTACACCACACAGGGAAGGCCCGGGAGCAGGATCCAGGGGTGCCAGGGACACAGCCACACCCCGCAACCTCTGCCCCCCAGCGAGCCCCAGGGAGGCCCCTGGTCCGCCCTCCTGACCTGCTGCTGCCCTCTGTGCCCCCTCTTCCCACAGGCTTCTCAAACCTCTCCCTGGGGGACCAGATGAGCCTGCTGCAGAGTGCCTGGATGGAGATCCTCATCCTGGGCATCGTGTACCGCTCGCTGCCCTACGATGACAAGCTGGTGTACGCTGAGGACTACATCATGGACGAGGAGCACTCCCGCCTTGCGGGGCTGCTGGAGCTCTACCGGGCCATCCTGCAGCTGGTACGCAGGTACAAGAAGCTCAAGGTGGAGAAGGAGGAGTTTGTGACGCTCAAGGCCCTGGCCCTCGCCAATTCCGGTAAGGGCGGCGGCGGGGCCTGGAGGGGGAGCTTCTAGGGGTCTGCATGGGCCTAGCCAGCCCATCTCTGGGGCCTGTGGGCAGGGCTGGCTGCCATGGATAGAGATGAAAGGAAAACACTGAAACTTTTTATTACCAAAGATTGTCCAAGGGGTGGCCTGCAGATAAAAAGCTGGCGATGAAGGCTGGCACTGGCTGAGCATTTCCTAAGCCTCAGACATCCAGACTGGCACATTGGCTAAGGACATGGGTCCTGAGGCCACATTGCTAAGGAGCAAATCCCACGTCTACCAATTGGGCAAGTTGCTTCAGTCTGTGCCTCAGTTTCTTCATCAGTAAAAGGAGGGCAGCAAACAGTCCCTACTCTACAAGGCTATTGACAGGATTTCTTTATACATAATTATACTGCTTGCAACATGCTTGGCACATAAAAAGCACTCAATTATTTATGTGTTTATTATAGAGGGGTCTTGTTCTGTCGCCGAGGTAGGAGTGCTATGGCTTGATCCTAACTCACTGCAGTCTCAAACTTTTGGGCTCAAGCCATCCTCCCACCTCAGCCTCCTGAGTAGCTGGGACTACAGGCATGTGCCATTATTCTGGCTAATTCTTATTTCTATTTTTTATTGAGATGGGGTCTCACTATGTTGCCCAGGCTGGTCCCAAACTCCTGGGCTCAAGCAGTCCTCTCACCTCAGCCTCCCAAAGTGTTGGCACTACAGGTATGAGCCACCACGCTCAGCGTCAACTTATTAAATTAGCTAGGAGTTTATTGAATTCTTACAAACAACCCAAGAGTAAAATTCTTATTATTGCAACCCCATTTTACAGATGTGGAAACCGAGACCCGGAAAAGTAAAGAAAATCGCCCAGGGTCACACAGTTAAAAAGTGTCAGAGTTAAGAGTCAAACCAAGGTCCTCTGATTCCAAAATCAACCTGAACCTATACCCACTCCTTGAATCTTTCAGTCAAATTTCTTGAACACAGGAGGATAAAACCTTCCTAACTGAGTGGTTTAAGCTGGGGTTACAAAGGAGGACTCACTCCATTTAATTAGCAGCCACCAACTTCTGGCTAGATTATCTGAGGAGAGAGGCAGGCACTGGGTAATGCCAGTGAGTGGACTTGAATGTAACCAACACCCACACTTAGAGAGCTTCCACACTATTCAGGGAATAGTGCTGGGTGCCAGGGGGCTGCAGGAGACGGATAAATACAGGGTACCCTCCCTAAAGAGAGCACATGTCAGGAATCACACACATAATTCTGCTGCAGAGCAGTGTGTGGCAGAGTTAACCACCCAGGTCTGGGTCAGATAGACCCAAGTTCAAATTCTATCTCTGACACTTCCTAGCAGTATGACCTTGGGCAACTCAGTGTCCTTGTGTGTTCAGTGGGGATATTCTGAGCACCTCTTCCAAGCACTTTTTTTTTTTTTTTTGAGACAGAGTCTCGCTCTGTGGCCTGGGCTGGAGTGCAGCGATGCAATCTCGGCTCACTGCAACCTCTGCCTCCCAGGTTCAAGCGATTCTCGCTTCTCAGCCTTCTGAGTAGCTGGGACTACATGCGTGCACCACCACACTCAGCTAATTTTTGTATTTTTAGTAGAGACAGGGTTTCACTATGTTGCCCAGGCTGGTCTCAAACTCCTGACCTCAAGTGATCCACCCGCCTTGGCCTCCCAAAGTGAGGGGATTACAGGTGTGAGCAACCATGCCCAGCCCCAAGTGCTTTTGTGAGTATTAAAGATCGACTGACAGTAAAGCACTCAGCCTGGTGCCTGGCCTAGAGGAAATGTTCAATAAATATTAATTATTATCATTATTATTAATGATAGAGGATACAAAGTGTTATTAGCATATGGAAGAGGAAGAACTGGCTCCCAGATGCAGACAGTATACACAGGGTAACCAACTGGTTTGCTCAATACTGTCCTGCTGATATGAAAGTCCCATATCCCAGGAAACTCGTCAGTCCCTGGCAAACTGGGACAGTTGGTTGCCCTAGCACATGGCTTCATGGCACATGCAGGGGGTGCTGTTGATGACCCACTTGGATCCCTTTTACTGGGTTGGTGCATCCATCCCCCAGCTGCTAACAGTTCCGAGGTACCCCTTTACAGGGCCTACCCTCCTCTGCCTTGCCCAGAGGGTTATGTGGCCCTTTCCTTGGCACCACCAGGCAATGGTGGACCCACATGGGAACAAAAGTCGAGATCAGAGCCCCGCATGGGATCAGGCTGAAGCCGAGGTCCCATCTTTGCCTTGCTTTCTCCTTTCCTGTGCTTCCTGCCTCCCCACTTCCTTTCTCCTGAATACATGCCCTCCATAAATGTCTGTACCTAAACCCCTGCCTCAGGCTCTGCTCCCAGGGAAGCTGATCTAACACAGAAAAGGATGCCACTTTTTTAGTTCGAATCTTTTATTAATAATAAATGAATGCAAAATAATATTAAAAATTTTACATACGTCCACAGAGAATATTTACACATTGAATTCCAAAATTGTAGTGCATTCTTTGTTAGAGAATCCTAATGCTGTTTTTTTAAAGTATAGTTTTAGATTTACAGAATAACTTTTTTTTTTTTTTTTTGAGACAGAGTTTTGCTCTTGTTGCCCAGGCTGGAGTGCAGTGGTGCAATCTGGACCCACTGCAACCTCTGCCTCCTGGGTTCAAGTGATTCTCTTGCCTCAGCCTCCTTAGTAGTTGGGATTACAGGCGCCTGCCACCACGCCTGGCTAATTTTTGTATTTTTAGTAGAGACATGGTTTCACCAGGTTGGCCAGGATGGTCTCAAACTCCTGACATTAGGTGATCCACCTGCATTGGCCTCCCAAAGTGCTGGAACTACAGGTGTGAGCCACCGCGCCCGGCCAATTTTTCAGAATAATTGAGCAGATAGTACATAAAGTTCCAAACACCCACCCCATTCATGTCCTCCTTCCCCAGCAGTTTCCTCGATTATTAATATCTTGCATTAATGCAGTAATGTGTTACAAATAGTGACCCAATATTGACATATGATTAAGTAAAGTCCATAGTTTCCATCAGGGTTCACTCTGTGTTGTATTTTTTTTTTCTTTGCGATGGAGTTTCGCTTTTGTTGCCCAGGTTGGAGTGCAATGGCATGTTCTCGGCTCACCACAACCTCTGTTTCCTGGGTTCAAGCGATTCTGCTGCCTCAGCCTCCTGAGTAGTACACACCATCATGTCCGGCTAATTTTTATATTTTTAGTAGAGACGGGGCTTCCTCCATGTTGGTCAGGCTGGTCTCAAACTCCTGACCTCAGGTGATCCACCCACCTCAGCCTCTCACAGTGCTGGGATTGCAGGCGTGAGTCACTGCGCCCGGCCGACTGTGTTGTATTGTTCTATAGGTTTTGACAAATGCATAATGACATGTTTCTACAATGACGTATCATACAGAATAGCATCACGGCCCTGTGCTTCACCTACACAGAGGGGAGCATTTGAACCAGATATTGCAGAGGGCTTGGAGGTTCCGACGGGTGGAGGAGGAGCAAAAGCAGTTAAAGCAGAGGAAGCCAGGTGCACAAAGCCAGGTGCAGGAAGCTGGCCAGGCCTTGGAGCTCAAGTCCTCTATTCTGGGCTCTCCTAAGTTACACCAGACACAGAGCTCAATCTTGTCTGTGTTGGGAGAGGCGAGTAAAGAGGTAGTGTCTCCTCCACTCTTACTTGGTCCTCAGTACCGGACCACACCACACCAGCTTTCAGCTGCTCTTCCCTTGATCTCACATGGACCTGCACACATACACACATGCACATGTATACATACAAACACATGCACATACATACAAACACATGCACATGCATACACACCCACACATACACACATGTGAACACACATGTGCACACACATACCCACATATGCACCACATACATGTGTATACACACATACACACACACCCCTACCTGAGGACCCGTGGTGGTTTGTCAATATGAATCCATCAGGAACTTCTGTTGGCATCAGACTTTGCCTGAGTGCACTTTGTCACATGGTATGAGGTTTCAGGTCTCTGGACTTCTTGCCCCAGCGACACGTAGAGAGCCATCCTGCAGCTGGTGCACAGGATGAGAAGCTGGAGGTGGAGGAGGAGTTTGTGACGTTCAGGGCCTTGGCTGACCCCCAAGAGGGAACACACAGTGCTTATTCCAGAGAGCCGCAGGCCTTGATGAGGGGAATGCTTCCTTCCCAGCACGGAGGGGTTGAGCATGAGGCCCTGTTGCTATCAAGTAGATACTCAGAAAGCAGGCTGGTAGTCTTTTTTTTTTTTTTTTTTTTTTTTTTTTAATAATGGTTTTCCAGCCTAGGCAACAGAGTGAGACCCTTTCTCAGAAATAAATAAATAAATAAAATAAAGTAATGATTTAGAGGAGTGCTTGCCAAAGTACCTGTGATGAAGGACCCATTTTTAAATGTTTCAAAATGTTCAATCCATTATGGACAGATCATTTTGTAAAATACAACAAAAATAAATTATTAAAAAAATGAAATTAAAAACCAGATGTACAAAACATGAGCCAAATTTTTAAATTTTTACATATAACAGACATAAATATAAATCATCCTTCCAAAGTGCTATAAAGTTTCTAAATGCTTACTCTCAGTTTCTTATCACAGATCAGTAACATCCAGAGGGCAGGCAGGAGCCAGTCTGTGTACCATGTTTTGAGCAGGCTGGGTTTAAAGCGTGTACTTCAGGGTCAGTGAGACCTGGGTTCAAATCCTCCCTCTGCCACCTGCTGGCTGAGTGTCTGGCAACCTGACCTTTGTGAGCCTCAGTTTCCTCATCTGTGAAATAGGGAGAACAGCAGCTCATTGTGAAGAATGTGCAGTGACGCACGTAAGGCTGTGGCCACTGTGCTTGGCACAGATCCCTCCTAGGTCATTGTGTTTCTGTTGGGCTCTGCGGGGCATAGTGGGTGGCCTGGGGAAGAGGAGCCAGTTGGATGTAGCTCCTGCTTCCAAGGGAGATAAGACATGAGCTTGGATGTGGCAGAAAGAGCCAGTGATTCCTGGCATGAGAGAGGATCATGTAAAGGGCTCAAGGTGGGAAGAGTACATTGTTTTCAGCTGGGGAGGTAGAAGCTGAGTGAGGTCTTAAAGCAAGAGATGGTTCGGTAGGATGGGAAGAGGGAGGGTAAACTTCTGTAGTGGGGCCATCAGCTCCAGGCAGAAAATGGGGAAAGAACAGGCCAGTTTCAGGGAGAGGCTAGAAAAGCAGGCTGGGGTCAGACCAGAAGCTTAAGGGCTGTGAAGGGATTGGATTGTGATGGGGTCAGTACAGGGAGGCAGGAAGGGTTGTGCGGGAGTGACCTGCCCCAGCCTTGAGGGAGAAAGATCACCCAGGCATGATAGAGAAAATGTGTTGGCTGGAGGAGGGATGGGTGCCAGGAGACCATTGAGGTGTCCTAGCAGCAGCCCCCAGGGCCGCCATGGGTGCCACTGCTGAGGCTGAGTGCACGGGATGACTCAGGTGTGGGTCCAGTGGCTCAGGCGGCTGACGCTGGGCAGAAGTGCCCAAGCACATCAGAGGCAGACTGTGACCCCACACCACGGCCCCCTGGGAGCCTGCTGGCTGCCATTTACCCCACATCCCAGCCATCCCCAAAGCTCCCTGACAGCAGGAAAAATTCATAGCCATTGATTTTGTAATTAACAGTTTATCAATGCCATCAATACAGACCTGCTGATGGATTGCAAAGAAATTAATCTTGCAATGTTATTTTATTTCATTTTTGGTCAAAGGCAGCTGCCAATTTTGTCCTCCTTGGGGAGAGTCAGGGGAGGATGGAGAGGGAGGGGAGAGAGAGCTGGCAGGAGTCAGGAGCCCACATAGCAGGGCCCAGCCATGTTAGGTACGCACTCTGTAAGTGGCCGAGAGTGTAGGAATGGGGCCTTGCTTCCTCTCCCACCTGATTACGAAGGAGTGCTCACTGCCTTGGTAGCAGGGAGCAGAAAAATGTGGAGGAGGCTTGGGTGTGGGGCCAGTGAAGACCCAACCCTGGAAGGACACTGCCCCCCAGCCTGAGTCCCCATAGGAATAACACTATCTGACATTGACCAGGTGCTGACCAAGCACTGGGTAATGTGCTGCTTCAGTCACCCTCACCACCACCCTGTGAGTCCTCACTCCTGTGTTTTACAGCCGGCTCAGACCCAGCTGTAATGTGGCCATCAGCAGGTGCCTCCCTGCCGTGCTAGGATATAGGTAAATTTTGTTTGAACCCCTAGGTCATGGCCTAAGTTCAAAACCTTTCCCAAGATTTTAAAGAACTCCCAATAGCTCCCTCCATCACCGTGCCTCATGCTGCCACCCTGACACAGAGCTCAGCCCCTATATCTGTGCCTGTATTCTGTGTCCTATAGCCAGAATTTTGTCAGGTTAGTGATTGCACTGAAGACTTGGGGAGCTGGTGCCTGGCAGCGGCAGCTGCAGTGGTTGTCATGGTGATAGTAGTGATGGGGCTAGGGGTGGTGGTAGGGGTGATACCGCTACCAGGGCACTGATTTGTGACAAGTTCTGTTATAAACCCTTGACCTGTTTAACTCCTTTAAGCCCTTGAGGTAGGCATGGCTATTATCCCATTTTACAAGTGAGGAAAATGAGGCTCAGAGAAGTTAATAACTTGCCTAAAGTCACACAGCCTGCAAGTAAGGGACACAGGATTCCAACAGTCTGGCTCCAGGGTCTCTGCTGCCACCCCCTGGTGACCTCTTGAGAAATGTCCCCTGTAGACGCCAGTCTCTCCCTGCGTTTGAGTCCCAGCTCTGTCATTAGCTTCTGTGACCTCTCTGAGCCTCAGATTGGCTCTCTGTGAAGACAGGGTTCTGAAGATACCCCTGCCTGCCTGCATGCTGCCTCCTGGACCCCAAGATGGCCCCTGCGCCAGGCAGCACTCCCCGGCCAAGCCTGCTAATGCTCGTCCTTGTGCCTGCAGATTCCATGTACATCGAGGATCTGGAGGCCGTCCAGAAGCTGCAGGACCTGCTGCACGAGGCGCTGCAGGACTACGAGCTGAGCCAGCGCCATGAGGAGCCCCGGAGGACGGGCAAGCTGCTGCTGACGCTGCCCCTGCTGCGGCAGACGGCCGCCAAGGCTGTGCAGCACTTCTATAGCGTCAAACTGCAGGGCAAAGTGCCCATGCACAAACTCTTCCTGGAGATGCTGGAGGCCAAGGTGTGATGGCCCCGCACATGGACCAATGCCCACCTACAGACGGACAAACGGACAGACCGAGGTGGAGACCTCCACAGCCACCAGCCTCCACCTTCAACCCCTGTATCATGGCTCTGAGCTGTCCCAGAGGCAGGGGTTTCTCACCTCCTGGCTGTGTGCAGACTCCCGGGTGCAGTGGGGCGGGGGACAGGGATGGGGGGGCAGGGGTGTGGGGCTCGTCTGTAACTGGCTTTTTCTTTGGTATGTCTTTCCTTCTCCATGGGCGGTGTGGAGGCCTACGCCAGGGCTGACTCCCTTTTGAAGTGGAGACCACTGGAGCAAGTGCCCCCTCCCCTCCACCGAGCCACCAAGAGGCAGCATGTGCATTTCCTAACTCCCTTGCCCCCTCCCCCATCTGCGGCCTGGGTGGGCACTGCTCAGGCTGGATACCACCTGGAGCTTTTCCTTCCGCAGAGGACAGGTACGCAAGGGACAACAGTATCTTTCTTCCAGAGGCCCTGCCTGCTCTGAGATCCTCTGGGGCCCCTCAAGAGGCCCCATACCTTCCACAGTTTCCACTCAGCTTTCACCCAGGGAGGACCCACAGGAGAGCAGCGGCTAGAGCTCAAGTGCTTCCTGGGCACCCCACCCCTCGGGGCCTACCCCCCTGCCTGTCACCCACCACCCTGGTGTCCACCTGTCCTCCTCCTCTTCTCCTCCCCCGGGGAGTCCCCCGCTACTTCCTGACCCTACCTCAGAGCTCACTCACCCAGTGGGTTCAGCCAGCCACAGCGACTCCAGGGTCTATAGACAGGTACGTGCTGGCACAGAGAAGAGCGGGGACCACACCATCCTCCCCAGAACCCTCTCCCTCTTCTGCCTTCCCCCTCTCCCTCAAGGCCAGGTGAGCCTGTGAGAAGCTCAGGAGCCTGGCTCCATCTGAGAGCACCCCGGGGGGAGCATCAGGGCAGGATGAACAGAGACCCAGACTCATCTTTGCCAAGCACAGAAAGGCCCAGCAGCTGAGATAAGTAGGCAGGGGAGCCCCAAAGGGAGGGAGCTCAGCGGGGTGGCCTGCCTCATCCTTCCTGGCTTCCCTTCCCTGCACTCAGCATCATGCCGCAGGGCTAGTGTACCAGTGCCACAGGAGGGGTGCCCTCCTACCACACTTGGGCGACCAGAGGTTTGGTGTAGCTCCCCTGGGCACCGCGAGCATGCCAGCTCTCTGGCAGGACCCCTGCAGTCTCCCTGGCTGTGCCAGGTGACCAACCGTCTTGGTTTCTCCAGGATGTTTCTTTGTCCCAGGAAACTCCTCTACCCCAGGCACATGGGGACAGTGGGTCACCCTATTTCTATGGATGGCCGTGAAAGTTTTCACTAACTCAAGGGGCAGCCCTGAACACCCATTTGTGCTCACAGGTTGGCCAAGAGCAGCTTAGAGGATCTCCCAAGGATGAAAGAGTGTCAAGCCATGATGGAAAATGCCCCTTCCAATCAGCTGCCTTCGCAAGCAGGGATCACAGCAACCCCCCGGGGATCCCCAATCCACGCCCTTCTAGTCCAACCCCCTCAACGAGAGAGGCAGGCAGATCTCACCCAGCACTAGGACACCAGGCAGCCAGGTGCCTTTCTGCAGCTTTTCCATGGAAGCCCTGGTCCCACCTCCCTGGCTCTACCCCAGGAACCTCCCGGCCTGGGCTTCTGGGCTGGGACATGCTAAGGTCATCCCAGACAGGAGGGAGGGCTGGCTGAAATCCACAAACTGCAGAGCAGCTCTCTGATGGTGTCCCACACAGAAAATGTTAAGGATTCCAAGAGCCCTCCCAGACCAGTGATGTGTCCCTCCAGCTCCCCTCGCCTGTGGGGAATCGGGTGTGAGTCACTTGATGAGTAGGCACTGGAGCCGTTACCCAGGATGCTGCATCCCTAGTCCTCCATGCAGCCCATCTTCCCTCATTTGGGTGGAGGCACACATTCGGGGCAAAGGCCCCTTCTCGGCATCAAGGAGCACCAGCTACAAACCAAGTCTAGCACAGTGTTAGAGGCTCTGCCCTGAGGTTCTGCTCCGGGGAAATCTTCACAGTAGAGACCTTGGGGTGTGCACTTTGGGGCTCCCTCAGTCTCTCACTGTGCTGTGTCCTTGCAGCGGGGCTGAGGTAGCACCCTGCTCTGTCACTTGCTGCTCAAGCTGGAGGACCCAGGCAGCAGGGCATCGTGCCCAGCTGGCATCTGCTGTCCTTTTCTAGGGAAAGCATTTCTGACTCACCATGTAAAATCTGGCTTGGAGCGAGTGGGTGTTCTGCACACTGGGCAGCTGTGCCTCACTGGATCTAGTGTTGCTGCGAGTGCCCTCACTTCAGAGCCCCTCTAGCAGAGTGGGGCGGATGCCCTGATGGTTGGTGTCCATGAGGTGGAAGCTGCTTTTATACTTAAAACTCAGATCACAACAGGAAATGTGTCAGTAACCATGGACCTCCATCCAATGGGAAAGTTCCTGGTACTGAATGGGTCCATTGGACACTCACAAAAGAAGTTCAGGGGCCAACTTCTTAGCTGGAAGCCTGGCAAGATGAGGACCCTTTCCAGGGAAGGGAGAGGACTGACTTAGTGGAAGGTGGTGAAGTGAGGAGAGTTTAGGGGACCCTCCCCGTAATGGAACAGATCTCAAGTTTACCCTAAACCTGCCATTTCTGGAAAATCTGTAAAGAGGAAACAGCCTGTCTCAGTTGTATTCTCATGATACAGGTCATTTGAAATGAACCAAGAAATAAAACATAAAAATCCAACCATGGAGAAGGTGGTATGGCTGGGTTTTGTTTGGTCCCTTTGTCCTCATACGTTTTAAAGTTTCCAGACTGGCTTTGTCACTTTGTGAACTCATCATGTGTGAAAACCAATCTTTGCATATAGGGAACTTCCTCGGGCCACATTTTAAGAACCAAGTAAGAGGCTCTCAAGACTCCAGCAGAGTCAGGAGGCCATGGCAGAGCCTCAGAGGAGCTGGAACCTGCACCCACCTCTGTCAGGGGGGACCTCCTTTCCCCATAGACTCTGCCCTCCCTCTGTGCAGATGGAAGTGACAGGGGAGGGTGACCAGCTTGTGACAAGAAGACTGAAGGGTCCAGAGTCCATGCTCACGGAACAGCACCAAAGAAAAGCACTATGTGGAAAGATTGTTTTATTTTCTAATAATGATAATATGGCTGGAATGGCTTCTTAAGATGTATATATTTTTTAAAATGGCAGTTCCCCATTGCTGCATCACCTACTTGTACGTCTTTCTTCTTCTGTATATGTTCTCCCAGAAACCCCATGTAAATCAAATGCCCTAGGATGCTTCCATCCTGGTCCCATGTATCTGGAATCTAATAAATAAGGAAAGGAACTATTGAGTTTCTTCACACATTGTCTTTCTGGGCTGACTGTCCCCCGGACAGCACTGCCCTTAGGTTTCAGGCTGAGGCTAGGAGAGGCCGTTGGGAGAGGCAACCCAGCCTTAGTGTTCCCTGGGAAGTCCCAAGGTGTCATTTTAAAAGCATGTTCATCAGCAAAGCTCAGGAATGCAACTGGAGAAGTATGCTGCATGTCTGAGAAGCTCCCTGTTGCTTTTATGCTTTTAATATTAATGGTAAGGCAATCAATTATTTTCATTAATGCCAGAGAAACGAGATATCAGATATATGTGAATGAAAACCAATTCATTGCCTTAGGATTTTGAATTGCATCTGTGACACACACAACACTGATAGCACAGCCCACATGTCATTCCAGGACACACTCAGGACCAGTGAGAAGCAGAGAGGAGGGCCTGAAAGAGATCAAAGAAGACATTTCAAGATGCCTTTTGTTGCAAATAAAAGACACCTTAGCCTATACCAGCTTACTGGATTTATATGTGTGTCCAGAAGTGGGGTAGGCATCAGGCAGGGTTTGATCCAGAGATTCAGAAAGTAAATAGGGTTATGGTTCAACTTTTCTGATTCCCCCAGTTCTTCTGTGTGTTTGTTTCATCCTTATGCTGGCCTCTTTCCTGGTAGCAAGAAGGCTGCCAGTTTTTTGTTTCACATCCTGGGGGAGAGAAAATCTCTTTCTGCAACCATGGAAAATGTCTGAACTTCTTTCTGAACTCCGCTGGGTTTTGTATCTATCCCTTAATGAATGCCCATGACCAGCTTGGGGTAGAATCAGTTCCACTCAATGGCCTAGCTGCCACACTGTGGGAAAGGGGTAGGCTGGAAATCTAGAAGTCTAGAAGACAGCCAACCATAATGCCCACAGAACCCACATACGTGGACAGCTCAGGGTCAGGTCAACTTTCAGTGAGAGGTTTGTGAGTGTCCTGAAGCTCTTGGAAGATAAGAACCACATGGTTATCTTTGCATTCAACACTTTCATGCATGATATGCATTATGTACTTGTGGGAATGAAAGTACTCAATTTGTAGATTGTTTTCAGGTAATTCACCTTAAAAGAATGTACACATGGCTGGTATTTATGTTGCTATCTTAAGAAAAAAGTAGGCTGGGCGCGGTGGCTCACGCTTGTAATCCCAGCACTTTGGGAGGCCGAGGCGGGCGGATCATGAGGTCAGGAGATCGAGACCACGGTGAAACCCCGTCTCTACTAAAAATACCAAAAAATTAGCCGGGCGTGGTGGCGAGCGCCTGTAGTCCCAGCTACTTGGAGAGGCTGAGGCAGGAGAATGGCGTGAACCCGGGAGGCGGAGCTTGCAGTGAGCCGAGATCGCGCCACTGCACTCCAGCCTGGATGATAGAGCAAGACTCCGTCTCAAAAAAAAAAAAAAAAAAAAAGTAATTACGAAAGAAAGTCAACCATAATATCATGTAGTGCAGTCAAAATGAAAATCTTTATTTGATTATCTGTATATTAGGATATTCTGTGCTACTTTTTCCATTTATACATGTAATTGTGATCAGACCAACTAATAGCTCATATTTTCAAAGACTTAACTCTCATCCATACCCCCATCTCCATTCATTCTCTAGCCTATCTCTTTTTTTTTTTTTTTTTTGTTAGCAAAAAAGTGAAGCTTCAAAGAAAGGGGAAAAATTCAGCTAATAGTCATTCATTCATTCTTTTATTCATTCAACAAATATTTACTGAGGATCTGCCCTGTTCCAGGCCCTATTCTGGGCATGGAGACTATCTCCGTAAAGAGAACAAACAAGGCCGAGCACAGTGGCTCACACCTGTAATCCCAGCACTTTGGGAGGCCTAGGGGGGTGGATCACGAGGTCAAGAGTTTAAGACCAACCTGGCCAATATGGTGAAAACCCGTCTCTACTAAAAATACAAAAATTAGCCAGGCATGGTGGCACGCACCTGTAGTCCCAGCTACTGGGGAGTCTCAGGCAGGAGAATCACTTGAACCCGGGAGGTGGAGGTTGCAGTGAGCCGAGATTGAACAACTGCACCCCAGCCTGGGCGACAGAGGGAGACTCCACCTCAAAAAAAAGAGAAACAAGAACAAACAAAATCCATCTTCATTCTTCATGGAGCAGACAGTCAATTGGGAGGGAGAAAATAAGCACAGCAAATAACCAAATTACATAGTTTGTTAGAATGTATATAGTGTAAGTGAGTTGGGGGGAAGCAAGGTATGGGTGAGCAGAAATGGGGTGGAGGCTACAATTTTTAAAGGAGTGGTCAGAGCAGTCTCAATGAGGATGTTACTTTCAACAATAAAAGTTAAAGAAAGTGAGGATTATGTGGGTTGATGGAGGGAAAGCTCTTCACACAGAAAGAGCAGCCAGGGCAAAAGCCCTGGGGTAAGACTATGCTTGGCGTATTCAGTAAGCATCAAGGAAAGGTGTGTGGGTGAAATGGAATGGGTGAGGCCCTGGGGAACAAGGGACACAAGGCCATAGTAAGTGTGGCTCTCACGCTAAGAGATTACATGAGGAACCAGTGGAAGCGTTTGAATATAGGGGTGACGTGGTCATGCATTTTAATAGGACTTTCAGTTGTTTTGTGGTTTGCTGGGCTGTTGTTTCTTTGCAAGTGTCTGGCTGGGCATCGAACATGGCATTGGGGTTTTATCTGGGTCATGTATTTAAATAGGGGTCTGAGAATGGGGCCAGGGTGGAAGTACATGGGACAGGTGTGTCATTCTCAAGTCTCCCTGGGCCACCAGAGGCACCTGACTGGCCCCACCTTTGTGCCCACCCCATCTTAGTTTTGCCCCAAACTTGTCATGGGGGCTTTGGTTATCCCTCTCCTCTTTTGGCTGCTGTGTTAAAAACATGCTCCAAGAGGACAGGATGGAAGCAGGAAGACCAGCTAGAAGACCACTGGTGAGGTGACTGTGGCTTGGAGCAGGGACATTTCAGAGCAGGTGTTAAGAAGCGCTGGGGGCTGGCCACAGTGGCTTATGCCTGTAATCCTAGCACCTTGGGATGTCAAGCTGAGTGGGTCACTTTGAGCTCAGGAGTTGGAGACCTAGGCAACATGGTGAAACCCTGTCTCTACAAAAAATGCAAAAATGAGCTGGCATGATGGCTTGCACCTGTGGTCCCAGCAACTCAAGAGTCTGAAGCTGGAGGATAGCTTGAGCTGGGAAGCAGAGGTTGCAGTGAGCCGAGATTGCATCACTGCACTCCAGCCTGGGTGACGCGGTAAAACTCTGTCTCAAAAAAATAAATAAAAATAAAAATAAAAGAAGTGCTTAGGTTCTAGATCTATTTTGAAGCCACCAGATTTGCTGATAAATTGAATGTGGAATGTGAGAGAAAGAAAGGAGATGTGGGTAATTCCAAAGATTTAGGCCGCAGAAACTGGAAGGAGTAAGGTTGTTATCCACTGAGATGGGAAAGACTGAGGGAGGGCAAGCTTGGGGACTGGGTGGGAGAATCAGTCGTGTTAAGGGTGAGATGCTATCACAAGTCCAGGGGAGACATATCGCCAAAAAGGCCTTAGACCGTAGGACCAGCTAAACAGGAAACAGGAAATGTGCTTCCCCCAATAACAGATGTAGCACTGGTGGTCTTTCCCAGCTGAGAATTCCTTCTCACACCCAGCCAACCCCTCCATTGTTCTCTACCTGTCCTCATAGGCAATAAATTAAATTAATCCGGTGAACATAGATTTGTGGAGTAGAAGGAGCTTAGTGATCACCTTATATGTCATTATTTGTCAGCTGAGCGAAATAACACAAAAGTGAGCTTCTGGGGAAAAGCCCCTCACTGGAAGAATCAGAACTATAACCTCGCCCTTGATTTTTCAAAAAGGGTGTGGGGTGCTAAAAAGCTCGCTGGACTGGCAAGTACACAACTGCTTGACTAGATTTAGGCCAGGAGTTCACAAATGGGGGCAATTTTCCCCCCGGGGACACTTGGCAATGTCTGGAGAAATCTCCAGACATAGCCAGGGGTGGAGGTCAGGGATGCTGCCGGACATCCTACAGGGCACAGGACAGCCCCCCACTGAAAGAATTATCTCACCCCAGATGTCAGTGGTGCTGAAGTTGAGAAACACTGATTTAGATGTACTCTGGGCATTATCAAGGAAAAACTGGAAGCCATTCTTCTAGAAGGGCCCCTGTGTTCCACCCAGAGTTCCAGGAAACACAGTGTGGGGGCGTCAACTCCTGTTACCAAGCTCTTCCCCCCAGTGCCTTCTGCACCCCACCCGGTCTCACTCTACCCTGACACTTCTACCAGGGGCAAACATCCTACATGCTGCATGGGCAGTTTCTGTTCAGACTCAGCATTCAGGTCCAACCAAGCTCTTCCCCCCATTGCCATCTGCACCCCATCTGGCCTCACTCTACTCTGACACTTCCATCAGGGGCAAACATCCCATGCTCCACATGGACAGTTTCTGTTCAGACTCAGCCTTCAGGTCCAAGGAGAGACTGCTCTGGTACTGCAGTCTGCCCCGGCCTGGTTCCTTTCTATGTCAACTTTTGGTTTTGTGAAGCCAGGCAGCACCTGTGGCTTCAGGTCTCAAAGAAGTGGAGACCCTTCCTGGCAGATTTAAGAGGTCCCCGTTGAAGTGCGCTAAGAACAAACGTGACTCCACATCCTCTTCTTCCTCACCCCAAGTGGCCCCAGTCCCTGGCTGTCTGTCCCTACACTTCTGATCTACCTCTGGGTTTTCTCTCATTATTTCCTCCCCTTGCCTGGGATGGGCAGGGGCTCCTGGGGCTGGCCATTCGAAGTCCAGCATCTGATGGTAAGAAGTGAAGCCTTCTCTGCAGAATGGTGGGGGAGGAGAACTAAGCGACTTTTGAGACCTTTTCTCCTACTTACTTTTTCCAGGTGATTGATCTCACTTCTACAGACATCTCTTCCTTATCAGCCCAAATGTCCCACCCATCTATGCAAAGATCTCATTGTCAGCTGCCACAAACCAGGACCAAGCCATAAGGCACCAGGGCTTTCACTTGGGTACTGAAGAGTCTCTTCCACTTCCCTTGTGAAGGAGAAGGACAGGCAGAGCTTTCCATTCCCTCCTCCCACAGGCAGACAGGACAAGCTTGGAGCAAGACTAATACAGGGGTGGGCAAAAAGGAGAGGGCCAACAAGGTGCCTCGGCTGGCCCAGGAACACTTGAGAAGAGCACATCTGTCATGTGGTCTGTACTTCCACCCCACCCCTTTTTTTCTTTTTCTTTTTTCTTTTTTTTTTTTTTTGAGACAGAGTCTTTCTCTGTTGTCCAGGCTGGAGTGCAGTGGCATGATCTTGGCTCACTGCAACCCCCGCTTCCTAGGTTCAAGCAATTGTCCTGCCTCAGCCTCCCAAGTAGCTGGGATTACAGGCGCCCGCCACCACATTCAGTTAATTTTTGTATTTTTAGTAGAGATGGGGTTTCACCATGTTGGCCAGGCTGGTCTCAAACTCCTGACCTCAAGCAATCCACCTGCCTCAGCCTCCCAAAGTGCTGGGATTACAGGTGTGAGCCACTGCGCCCAGCTATCAACCCCATTCTTCAGATTATGACACTGATGGACTGCCCACTGCACCAAGAGGGCAACCTATCAACCTCATTCTTAAGATCCTTATTTAATACATGTCCCAGGTGAAACCCCAATGCCATGCTTAATGCCCAGCCAGTCACTTGCAAAGAAACAACAACCCAGCAAACCCCAAAACAACTGAAAGTGCCACAAGTCTTCACTCCCCTTCTCATCCCTCCCTCACTGATCCATCCCTGATCCAGACTTCATAGCCTCTTAAACATTTTTCCCATTTTCCTGCACAGGTTAAAGGGCTAGAGGCTGATCCAGTGAGCAAAATCTCTTCTTCAGCAGAGGATATGGGGCAGGGGCGGTGTAGGGAGACTGGAAACCTCACCACCTATGTCTTTTATCTTGCCTCAGTTGCAAATTCACTTCACACTCCAAGAACAGAAACTGTGAACCCAAGAGAGCTGCCCCTTGCCTGCCCCGAGTCTTTGCTGTGTGCATTGTCCTTCTACAGAACCAGGATGTGCCCCTCTGGGACCCACCTCCAGGCTCAAAGGTTGTAGCAGTTGTTTTATTTATTCATTTATTTTTATTTTTTATTTTTTTGAGAAGGAGTCTCGCTGTGTCACCCAGGCTGGAGTACAGTGGCGCAATCTCGGCTCACTGCAAGCTCTGCCTCCGGGGTTCACGCCATTCTCCTGCCTCAGACTCCCAAGTAGCCTGAACTACAGGCGCCCGCCACCACGCCCAGCTAATTTTTTTGTATTTTTAGTAGAGACAGGGTTTCACCGTATTAGCCAGGATGGTCTCGATCTCCAGACCTCGTGATCCGCCTGCCTCAGCCTCCCAAAGTGCTGGGATTACAGGCGTGAGCCGCCGCGCCCGGCCAAGCAGTTGTTTTAAGTCTTATTTCAGCAAGCACCCAGCAAGGCAAGGCCTTTCCAACCTAAGGTGTGCCCTCTCCCCTCCAATGCTCCTAAATTTTCCCAGTTAATTCTACCAGAGCAGTCTCTCCTTGGACTTGAAGGCTGAGTCTGAACAGAAACTGTCCATGCAGAGAATGGGATGTTTGCCCCTGATAGAAGTGTCAGGGTAGAGTGAGACCAGGTGGCACTGGGGAGAAGAGCTTGGTAACAGGAGTTGATGCCCCCACACTGTGTTTCCTGGAACTCCAGATGGAACACAGGGGCCCTTCTAGAAGAATGGCTTCCAGTTTTTCCTTGACATTTGACTCATTATCTGTTTCTCATTCATTCATCATCTGGCACAGGGCTGGATTTGCAGGGTAAGGTGGGAGCTCAGAGTCCAGCAGGGAAGGTAAACATTGAACTAGTGGTTCACGAGTGTATCTTATTACAGGAGACTTTTAGCAATATAAGAGAGACTTCAATGGAGGCAGGCACCAACCTGGCCTTTAGTGGTAGGGATGGTGAAGAACAGTTGTCCAAGGACATCAGCACTGGGGCAGCAGGTTGAGGCCAAGTCCCGAAGGAGTGGAGTTAACAAGGTGAGGGAGGGAACACTGTATCAGGAAGACAGAAGAGAAACGCTGTCCACGGGAGAAAGAGAGAGAGAGAGGCTGCTCTGCTCCATGCCTGCCCAAAAAAACTGGAAGAAGACCACCTGATTGGCTGAGTGGGGGCAGAGGATGAGGAAGAAAAGAGAAGGTTGGAAATTGCGAGGGCCAGATCGTTGAGGACACTGCTCAGCATGGCAAGAGCAGTGGGAAATCCTGCAGAGTTTCAAGCAGGGGAGTGACCGGGTCAGATCTGTCTCCCCTATCTGAAGACAGTGGGTCAAGAGTTTTGTTGTCCATGGACTGGCTATGGGATGAAACCTGGGTTTCAGATTCAGACCAGCTGAGGCCCAGAAGTCTGCCCTGCCACTCACTGGCTGCATGGCCAGGGGCCAGCCACCTCCGCTCCCAATCTGTGCAATGCAGCTGATAACACCAAGTGAGGACGCTAATGGGCAGCATTAGTGGGTGCTCCCGTATCCCAGACACTTCACACATATGAGGCCCTTCATTCCTCACAATGAGTGTCCACTGTAAATGCCACTGCCTTCATTTTATGGGATACTAACGCTCAGAAATGTTATTCTACTTGCTTGAGGTTACAGAGGTCAGATTTGAATCCAGATCTGTATGAGTTCAATTAATGTCTCTTCTCCTAACCACCATGTCATATTTCAGACTATGAAATTGTTGTCTAAGACTGGGTGCATAGTAGACACTTAACAAGTGTTTGCTCCTCCCCAACCCTCCTTTTACTGTAAGGTACCCATGGCCTCACGGGAGCCTCCCCCAGCTACAGATGTCTGCCCCTCACCCCTGCCAGGCACGGCTTGTCCCCAACCCAGGTCAGCTTACTAACATCTCCATCAGGGCAGGAAGGGAGAGAGGAGACACAAGCATGCATTTGGAGACTTCTGTGCCGAGCAGCTCCTGTGCTCTGTGACAGTGGAGCCACCAGAGGAGGCACTGCTGTGCCAGTTTGCTGGTTAAGTGACTTTACCCAAAGACATGCCCTGCAGAAGTAACTGAGCTGAGATGATGATGCTGCCTTCAGACTACATTACAGGGGACAGAAATCCTCCTACCTTATTCCTTTCCACGTGTCTTTGGAGAAAAAAATTCAGCCAAACCTTAGGCACTTATATTATGCTGACATTTTTATCATCATCCTAGAGGTCCCTGGGGTGAAGGCTCAGACTTACTAAGAGGAAAAAGTCTTAACTGTATGATATGAGAAGTCAGAGCTTAGGCAGAAGGAATCCCATATTCCCACACAGAACACAGAAGGATCTTAGGAGGCAACGCCTGGCTTGCACCGTGGGACATGGAGACGTTTGCAGGGCAGAGATGTTTGGAGCAGATGTTCTGTGTCCCACAAACCATGCCTTATAGGGGGCTTGTCCTGGCTAAGATTGTTCTCCTATCCTAGTCATGGGTGTCCTGCAGGATGGGGAACGGGAAGGAGACACCAGTGTCAGACACAGAGGAAAGCCTGGGTGGTCCTTGCCTGGTCTTGGCCAGGGACCTGTGTCTTCCTTTATTCTATGTCCCAGGCTACCCTCTGCTTCATATTGAGGTCATTAGGTGGGGGGAAGCAGGGACGGGAGGCCAATAGAGGGGAGGGCCTCAGGGCAGATGTGGAAACTGCTGGCCAAAAGGAAAGACAATGTGATTCAGAGGAACCTCTCCTGGAAGGAGACAAAGCTCCCCCAGCTTCCTCTGGAAATTGCTTTGTTTAAAATGCAAAGTGCGGATGTGTTTAGATGACATCTCAGCATCCATCACCCTATGCAAATGCTGACCCTGGGGGAGAGGAGCCCCGGTAAGTCACTCCAATCCCGTGTGCGAGTGTGCGTGGGTGATGACAGGCCAAGGGAGCCAGCGGCCTAGGGGTAGGCAACAGCTCACCACCCAAGAGAGGCTTGATAAGGGCTGAAGGGGGAGGGAGTCCAGCCCTGGGGGGGTCCACACCTGCGTCATCCCCAGGCTAGCTGCTCTTGGATGCAGGATGCCAGCTGCTGCTCTAGGTGACTGAAGACAGAGCTCTAAACAAGTTGCTGCTGGACCCAGTTGCCTCAGTTGCAAATTCACTTCACGCTCAAATGCACAGTGAATTAACAGCCCTTCCCCTGAGCAGGAGGATGCCCCTTACCCGAACACTCTACAACTGGGAAAAGGGTGAAACTGATTGCCTGATTGGGAGTGGGGCTCTTCAACCCAAGCTGCCATTTGAGATCTCAGCTCATCCCCATGTGACAGCCTTCCACCTGTGTCCCAGACTCGGCTTGGACACCTTCAGTGACAAAAACTCATTGTCCTGGGAGGGTGTCCAGATAAAATACAAGATGCCCAGTTAAATTTGAATTTCAGATAAACAATGAAAAATGTTTTAGTATAAATATGTCCCAAATATTGTATGGGATGATTTATTGTTTATCTGAAATTCAAATTTAACTGAGTGTCCTGTTTTTTTGTTTTGTTTTTCGCTAAATCTGGCCAACAATACACGCTGATCAATCCGTTCCCATTTCTTTGTATATGTTTAATCATCAAATAATGGATTGGGTCCACTTCTCTGCCTTTCATAACTTCCCATCTTACTCCATCCTCCATCCCGGTCCTGCTTTCTGGGCCATATGAGGCAAGCTGTACCCTTCTTCTACCCACAACCCTTCAGGAATGGAAACAGACTCTCAGCTACTCACAGGTTCCCTGATTCTGAGCTCTCAAACTGTCCTCTGGTCGCTTCCTGTGTATCAACTTTAGGTTGGATTCAGGAGCCTGAGACAGAACTGAATAACTTGGCAAGTCAGGTAGTAATCTCTTCCAGAGGCTACGTCTTTGGTGGTGGGGGGTGCTTAGGGTGGGCCAATACAACATGCTCACAACCACCCCACCCACACCCACCCACCCCCGCCAAACACACCTGTAATTTTCTAGGACTTGACTGGAAAATGTCACGAAGGACTAGAAGCTGATCCTGTAAGTAACATCTCCTCTTTAGCAGAGAATGTGGGTTGGAGGGCATAGAAGAAGATTGAAAACCTTACCACCTATATATTTTATTTTGCCTCAGTTGCAAATTCACTTCACACTCAAAGAACAGAAATCACCCGGACTTCAAGAGAGTTGTCATTCTACAGAACCAGGACATGCCAGAAAGTTCCATGAATGCTACAAAATATCAATGCAGAGGAATTAATTAGGCAGAACAGTGCTTTTTGCACTTGAGTACCAATCCACAACTAGGTCTTCTGCCAACCCAGAGTACAGGTGAGTGCAGTCCTAATTTTCAGGTAGCCAGCAGAACCTTCTCCTAAGCTCTGTGCAGCCGTCTCCACAGAAGTAGCTGTGGGGACGTCTTCAGTGTGCTAAGCATCCACATGGAGCTGCCTTCAAAGGCACAGCTGCGGGCGAGGGTACGTCTCTGAAGACCATATTAAGCCACCAGTCGCAACTTACATGGAAATTGCTACCTCTCCCAGTAATGAATTAATAACCCAACCAGTAGGAAGAAGATAATTTTCAAGCAATTCTCAGTTGCAGACACAAATTTTAGGGGCTCCATCCATTTACAATACAGATAACTTCATGCATCAAAATATATAAGGAGGCAATGCCAGTGGGGTAAGGAAGGGTTTTCTCATCAGCATTCTCTTGTGTTTCAGGTGTAAGTCCTACCTTTCCAGGGATAGTGGCCACATAGTTCGCCGTGTTCCCAGCAGTTATTCCAGTACATGGTAGGTTCCCAATTTCCTGAGGACATACAAAGATGAGACTTTGTTTACCAGTTTCCTTTATTTTGATCCGTAATCCCATCTTCCCAAGTTTTATACTTTCGGTATGTTTGTTGATCATGGTGATGGTGATTGCTCTCAACACAATGTCTACTTCTCCTCGAAGGTCAAGGAGGGAAACAGACAGAGCCCAGATGTGGCCAGTCATGGTTCCTCAAGACCTGCCAAGAAGAGTGCAGGCTACCAGGTAAGTCCCGAGTGTCCTCTGGAGGGGTCCATGCTGCTGACCCACCTCAGCCCTTCTTCTGCTCCCCCAATCCCTCAATGGCCCACTCCAGTTTACTGCATCAGCCCTCACACCCTCAGTGCCACCTAAGACTTTACCACCAAGACCACAACTCTGGAATCTTCCATATGGAATAAATACATGCTGATCAAATGAATAGATCAGTAAACCTCCTGTCTCTTTCCATTTCTTGGCCATACCAGCAGCGGAAGAACCTGCTTTTATTCCTACAGTTCTCAGTCTGCCAGGGGGTCAGTTTGGGCCCTCTGGTAGGCAGATGCTGAGATGGAGTTAGGAAGACGTTTATTGGGGGAGGGTGTAGTGGGTTGAATAATGTCCCCCAAAATTCACATCCACCCAGAATTTCTAATGTAACTTTGTTTGGAAATAGAGTCTTTGCAGGTATAATTGATTAAAGATCTCAAGATGAAATCATCCTAGATTGAAATCATCCACATGGAGCTGCCTTCAAAGACACAGCTGCAGGCGAGGGTACATTTCTAAATCCCAGGACTAGTGTCCTTGTAAGAAGAGAAGACACGGAGAGACACACAGAGAAGGGGATGTGAAGATGGAGGCAGAGACTGGAGTGATACAGCTCCAAGCCAAGGATCACCAGCCATTTCTAGAAGCTAGGCAAGAAGCATGGAATCAACTTTGCTTCCAAACCTCCAGAAGGAACCAACCCTGTCAACATTTTGATTTTGAACTTCTGGCCTCCTGAACTGTGAGAGAATAGGTTTCTATTCTATAATTCGAAACCACTCAGGGTGTGGTAATTTGTCACAAAGCCCTGGGAAGCCAACACAGGAAGTAATGCCTACAAAAGCAGATTGGACAGGGAGAGTGTCAGGCTATGGCCCAGTCTTTCCCAGACCAATTCTGCTTCTTCCCTTTTAGCACTCACAGGTTAACCCCCTACCCCCGACTCCCAACTCCAATAAAATTCTTGCTCTCCCAACTCTATCTCAGCCTATGATTGCTATGAAACCTCTATTGACACAGTCTTGGCTGCCTCAGTAGGGAGCTCTGGGCAAACCCTGTCCATCAGGGGCAGCCCTCCCTCTGTCTTGACCCTGCCTCACCCATCCTGGCCTGGGCTTTGCTCCATTGTGACTTCCTCTCTCTCGTACCTCCAGCCTTGCCATTCCACTGGCTCCTCCCCTCTCACCTTCAAACCAGCTCAAATACAGTAGCTCCTCTTCCAGCTGTGACTTCCTCTCTTTCTGTCCTCAGCCATGTTTTTTTTTTTCCCAAGATATTTGTTGTTTCTGTTGTCTTCTTCCCCACTCACTCCTTACCCAGGCCTCTGTCTTCCTCCATCCTCCACCCAGCTGCCCTGCTCTTTCAAAAGTCCTCTACGCTCCCTTTCCCAGCCTTTCCTGACATGTGGTTCTCTCTGGGCATGCCTGTGTTTTGTGTTTTATGCCCTCTGCCTAGGACACAACAGTTGTTTCTTTGCTGGAAGACAGGTTCCTTGAAGGCAAGAACTTGTCTTATTGATGTTTTTTTTTTCGTTTTACCACCCAAAGCCTCAAGCACAGTACTTTGTCCAGATGAACTGCTCAGCAAATGTTTAAGAGTTGAGTTCAACAGGGGTATCCCTTGGGCTTCTGGGAACCAATAGGGGAGAGTTTCCTTGGGGTACATACAAGAGGGCTCCTCTCAGTGGCAGGAGGGTCAGGCAAATAGGGAGGTTGGATTGAGTGTGGGGGTTGGGAGAGAGTGAGAAGGAAGAGGGAACAGGTGGAGGGTGCCAGCTCTTACAAGAGGAAGATAAATGATAACAGCACTGGGAATAAAACCGAACATCCTTCATGTTGTCAGAGCAATGAAGCCAGCACCTTGCAAGTCATGGGCCCCAGACAGTGCCTTGCTTTTGGAAAAGGCTCGGGTTCTTAGTCCCCTTCTGCCCTCAGCGAACAGCACAATTCATCTTCCTTGGGGTGTCTCCTGAAACTGTGGGTAGATGGTACCCTGGGGTTGGCTAGAGGGAGGGGCTTATATAGCAGCACTTGTCCACAAGGGACCCTTAACGAGTGTGTTGTTGAATGTCTGTACCCTTGGGGAGCTGGAAATAAAAGAACTTGAACAAGAAAGGAGGTCAGGGCTTTACCTGTGCTAAAAGGACTGGGGGATAAAAATGATGGAGGGGCTGGGCACAGTGGGCTCATGCCTGTAATCCCAGCACTTTGGGAGTCCAAGGTGGGTGGATCACAAGGTCAGGAGACCAACCTGGCCAATATGGTGAAACCCCATCTCTACCAAAAACACAAAAATTAGCTGGGCGTGCTGGTGCACACTTGTAGTCTCAGCTACTCAGGAGGCTGAGGCAGAAGAATTGCTTGAACTCAGGAGGCAGAGGTTGCAGCGATCGCACCACTGCACTCCAGCCTGGTGACAGAGTGAGACTCCATCTCAAAAAAAAAAAAAATCCCTAACATATTCAAATGTACGATATCAGTTATTTTGCTTAGGAAGAGATTAAAGTAGGCACATAAGGTTAAAAAGTGAGTTCGTTTAGAGATCACGCCACTGCACTCCAGCCTGGGCGACAGAGCGAGACTCCGTCTCAAAAAAAAAAAAAAGTGAGTTCGTTTAAAGAAAGATATTACATAAATAACAATACAGGTGGTATGTGGAATTGGTGAACTTCATGACTGTGGGGCTGGAATAAGTGAAGTTGAGTAGCACTTGTGTAAGAGAAGCCTGGAGGTCCTCCCCACTCTCCCCTCAGCCACCCTGTCCTTCTTCAGCATACTGGGGTGAGGAACCTGTCTCCAGACTATGAGCTCCTCCAGGCATAGGCTGGGTTTTGTTAGTGTTGAATCCTCTGTGTCTAATGCAGAGCCAGCAACTAGGAAGTATTGACAGCTTGAATGATAGCTTTATGCCCTGCCTTGTTCTAGAAAATAATTAAAGCAGTCAACACGGAGCTGACCTGCACAGAAACAAAGCATGACACAAGTTCAGGCCTGTCTTTCACAACATGCTCATCCTGTCCAATGGATCAATCTGTCTACTTGATAGGTAGCTTAATACCACCCCCTCTGTCTACTGACATTCCTCGCCATTGCCCTGCCTGGGTCAGACCACAGATAGTTCTCACCTGAATTACTGTCTGCCACAATCTACTAACTGTTCGCCCCATCTCCAGTCTTGCCCCATCAAAGTGATTTCTTTTCATGCAACAGCCAATGGATGGCTTCCAAAATGTGGCTCAAGCCCCTGATGGCTTCCCACTGGAAACACAGTCTTTAGAATGACAGGTAAGGCCTTTTGTGACCTGGCCTCTTCCTACCTCTCCAGCATCCTCTCTTAGCAATTGCATTCCCCATCCTGCATGCCAGCCATGTTTTATTCTTTTCTGAAAGCATCTTCCCTCCATGCCTTTGCACATGTCATTCTCTCTGCTTGGAATGCCCGTCCCTTTCTTCTTCTGCCTCACTCCTCCTCAATCCCCAGGATCCATTCAAGCATCACCGCCTCCAAGAAGCTGGACCAGACTTCTCAGGTGGGATCTTATGTTCCCATGGCACCTGCTTTTGTTAGTCATGGCACTTACAATGATGAATCCCAATTGTTTGTTTACTCGTCTACCTGCTACGTGAATCCTTAAGCTCTTTAGGGCCAGGGGCTATAGCTTGTTGATCTTTGTTCTCCAGTGCCCAACCCAGTGACAAACTAACTATAGGCCCCCAGCAAGTGTTTGACAATTGAGTAGCCGATGGCTATAGGCTTGGGAAAGCCCATGACAAATGGCACTTCTGTGGAAACTCTTAACTGCATTAGTGTTGTTCAAAATACTTCTAACTTCTCACCTGTTGGGCATGTGGTAGGACTGCATGCCCTGGACACCTTGTGGTTGGGTGGGACCATGTGGTCATTCTGGTCACTGAGTTATGAGTGGATGTAGCAAGTGTCACTTCGAGGCTGAAGCATTTAATTACCAGAGCTCTCTGTCCCTCTCTGTCCCTCTGCTTTCACAATGTGCAAGAATCCAGATGGTGGAAGCTCAGTCAACTGGGGTCTTAGAGTGACAACAACACTTAGTAGAGCCTCCAGCTTGCCAGTGAATAACATTTAGGATAAATGAGAAATAAACCTTATTATAATAAGCCTCTGATTCTTAACTAGTACAACCTAGGCTGTCTCAACTGACACACCCACCCAGTCCATAGGGTTCCAAGTGCTTAGTCTAAATTATATTATATTTCTCTTCCCTCATTCTGGTTCAATTCACTGCCCATGCTGACCCCAACTTGACAAGTTCTCCTGCCACCCAGAAGAAATAAGGCAGGGAGGGAGGAAGCGAGGGAGGGAGGGAGGGAGGAAGGGAGGGAGGGAGGGAGGAAGCGAGGGAGGGAGGGAGGGAGGAAGGAAGAGAGGAAAGGAGGAAGGAAGGGAGGGAGGCAGGGAGGAAGGAAGGGAGGAAAGGAGGAAGGAAGGGAGGGAGGCAGGGAGGAAGGAAGGGAGCAAAGGAGGAAGGGAGGGAGAGAGGGAGAGAGGGAGGGAGAGAGGGAGGGAGGGAGGGAGGGGCGGAGGGAGGGAGGCCATCACACCAGTAACCAGGAACACTGTCCAGTCAATAGTCACTAGGGAGAGATGCTTTCAAGAACTATGAAGTTCATAGTAAGTTCACCACCATGAAGGCAAATCAGCCCTCCTTCAGACAGCAAAGTGTGGTGGGAGCCGAGGGGAGGGTGGGGGACTAGGTATTTTTTCCTCTCTGTCTTCTATAGAACCAGTTATTTGGGACTTCTAAAACTTACAAGGCCTTTACCCACTAAATCTGACCCCTCTTACCCCTTGCTCTATTTCTAATTTGTGTATTCCAAGATACCTTATATAGGTAGGTAGGTGGGGAGGGAGTCACACCTCACACAATGCCACACCTGGGCCACCTGCCAGCCTCCCTTCCACAGCAAGGGTCCATACCACTCACAGTTCACAAAATGTACTTTCTGTTAATCCCCACCAAAACATTGCCAAGGGGTGTCTGCATCATTTCCTAGATACCCAATCCCTTCAAACATGCCAGGAGTCACAGGTGGATGCCAGGAGTTACGGGTGAATGCCAGCCAGCCCAGGGTGCATCTCGTTCCAGTGCATCTCGTTCCAGTGCATCTGAGCCCCGGGGTCCTTGTGTTTCTCTGCCTGGTGGGGGACGCATACCACAGAAAACTATATGTTCCAGGTCTTTTCTCACTCCCATTACTCTTCATTAAGCCTAATTGGAATGCCACTGAATAATCATATTATTCTAATGCTCCATGTAATGATTAAGAATAATGGTGATTTCCATTTCTCTTTTCCTCTTGTATTTTTTCTTTCCTCCCACAGAAAAGCTACGTTTGCTTCCTCAAGGTGTTGTGCTTGACTTTATTCCCTTCCCTGGGGCTGGGAAGACCTTGGCTGGCTGATGACCATGATGGCCACACCACTCTGGCATTTTTGTCACTGGATTCTCTGTGCCAGTTCCAGAACATGGCATCAAATGTTGCCAGTGGGGATGGGGACAGATCAGAGAGGAGGAGAGTAATTTTTATGTGGTGTACACATTGTGCTCTCCTGGACATTTGCTCATTTAATCTTAGGAGCAACCCTGCAGGGTAAATGATATTATAACTATCATTCCTATTTTACAGATGAGGAAATTAAGGTTCTATTTCCTTCTTTCATGAGTTTTCTATTTTGAGAGTTTTTAAGTTGTAAATTCAATTTCCTCAAAAGTTACAGGGCTATTCATATTATCTTATATTGGGTTAATTGTGGTAGCTGGTGTTTTTTGAGGAATGGGTTCATTTCATCTAAGGGGTCAAATTTATGTATGTAGAGTTGTACGTAGTATTCTCATTCTCTTGAGGTCTGCAGCATCTGTTATGGCATCATACCCTGTTTCACTCCTGATATTGGTAATTTGTATTTTTTTTCTGGTTTTTTTCTCTGTCAGTCCTGGTATAATAATATTTTATTGTCAGTTTTCTTTTTTTTCTTTCTTATTTTTGTTTTCTTTTTCCTCCTTTTGAGGCAAAAGAGGCTTTTGTTTTTTTTAATAGAGACAGGGTCTCGTTATGCTGCCCAGGTTGATCTCAAACTCCTGGCCTCAAGGGATCCTCCTGCCTCTACCTCCTAAAGTGCTGGGGGGATTACAGCCATGAGCCACCATGCCCACCCAGTTTGTTGATATTATTCATTATTTTCAAAGAGGCAGCTCCTTTTTTCACTGATTTAATTTTTTTTCTGTTTTTAATTTCACTGATTTCTGTTCTTATCTGTATTATTTCCTTCTTTCTGCTTGCTTTGGGATTATTTTTATCTTATTTTTCTAGGATCTTAAGGTGAAAACTTAGATTATTGAAAACTTTTCCTCTTTTCTAATCTAAGCATTTAATGTTCTATGTTTCCTTCTCAGCATGACTTTAGCTACATACCACAAAATTTAATATGCTGTAGTTTCACTTTCATTCAGACCAATTTTCTGCCTGGAGTCTTTCCTCTTTGATCCATGGATTATTTGGAATTATATTTGTTTCCAAGTAGTTGGAAATTTTGCCATTATCTTTCTTTTATTGATTTCCAGTTTGATTACATTTTAGTCAGATAACATACTCTGAAACTCTTTTAAATTTGTTGAGATTTAATTTATGTCTCAGGATATGATCTATCTTGACATATGTTCATTGGACATTTGAAAATAACATGGCCAGGTGTGGTGGCTCATGTCTGTAATCACAGTGCAAGGTGGGAGGACTGCTTGAGTCCAGGAGTTCAAGACCATATTGGGCAATGTAGTAAGACGCCATCTCTACAAAAACAGTTTTTAAAATTAGCCGGGAGTGGTGGTACACACCCGTGGTCCTAGCTACTCAGGGGGCTGAGGTGGAAGGACCACTTGAGCCGAAGAGTTAGAGGTTACAGCAAGCTATAGTCATGTCACTGCACCCCCAGCCTGGGCGACAGAGTGAGACTCCATCTCTAAAAATATAAAAATGAAAACAATACAAAAAATTTAAAAAAGAAAATAATATGTATTCTGCTTTGTGAGGTGAAATGTTCTATAAAGGTTGATAAGAGTCTGTTGATTTATGGTGGGGTTCTTCTATACCCTTGCTGGTTTTCTATTTAGTTGTTCAATTGAGAGAGGGATATTGAAGGTTTTAGTTTGTTTGTTTTATTTTATTGTAGAGATTGGGTCTTGTTATGTTGCCTAGGCTGGTCTCAAACTCCTGGCCTTAAGCAATCTTCCTACCTTAGCCTCTCAAAGTGCTGGGGTTATAAGCATAAGCCACCATGCCCAGCCTGGGTATTAAAGTTTTTAACTATAATTAAGAATTTCCCTATTTCTCTTTTCAATTTTATCAGCTTTGGCTTTACATAGTTTGCAATTCTGTTATTTGATGCATACACTTTTAGAATTGCCATATCTTCTTGGAGGATTGACTCTTCTATCATTGTGTAATATACCTTTCTGTCTCTGGTAATTTTCTTTGCTCTGAAATCTACTTTATCTGATATTGATATAGACACACTTCTACTTTCTTCAGATTAGTATTTGTAGGCATATCTTTTTCATCCTTTTACTTTCAACCTATTTATATCACTATATTTAAGGTGAGTTTCTTGCAGCTAGCATATAGTTGGGTCATATTTTCTTATCCACTTATCTAATCTCTGTCTTTTAAGTGGTGCTTTAGGCCACCTACATTTAATGTAATTATTGATATGATAGGGGTTCAGTTTTTGTTTTCTGTGCTTTGTTTCTCTGATTTCTCTTTCCTGACTTTGTCTGAGTTACTTGAACACTTTTTAGCATTTAGAATTTTTTTTTTTTTTTTTTGAGATGGAGTTTTGCTCTTGTTGCCCAGGCTGGAGTGCAATGGCACAATCTCAGCTCACTGTGACCTCTGCCTCCTGAGTTCAAGTTATTCTGCTGCCTCAGCCTCCTGAGTAGCTGGGATTACAGGCATGCACCACCGAGCCCAGCTAATTTTGTATTTTTAGTAGAGACAGGGTTTTACTAGGTTGGTTAGGCTAGTCTCAAACTCCTGACTTCAGGTGATCCACCCATCTCAGCCTCCCAGAGTGTGGGGATTATAGGCGTGAGCCACCATGCCTAGCTAGACATTTTTATTTATCTTTTTTTTAGTGTATTACTTTGTATAGTTTTGTTAGTGGTTGCTGAAGGCATTACATCACATATGCATAACCTATCACAGTCTTCTGCTGTCATGATTTTATCTGTTCAAATGAAGAGTAGAAACCTTACATCTCTTTATGTTCCTTTACCCTCCTTTGTTGATTATGTAATAGTCTTTAATAGTTCTATTTTATTTCCTTTTTTAATTATTAGAGACAAGGTCTCGCTATCTTGCCCAGCCTGGTCTTGAATTTCTGGGCTCAAGTGATCTTCCCACCTCAGCCTCCCAAAGTGAGGAGATTACAAGCACGAGCCATTGCACCCAACAAGTCTTAAATATTTCTCCTGTACACATTTAGACCTCGATTTAGACAGGGTTATAATTTTTGCTTCATAATTTAGAAAAATCTAAGAGGAGAAGGAACGTCTATTATATTTACTCATAATTTTGCTTACTGTGTTCTTTCTTCCTGATGTTTCAGAGTTCCTGCTTTTATTGTCTTCTTTCTGTTCACAGAATTTCCTTTAGCCATTCTTTTAGGATAGGTCTGATGGCAACAGATAATCTTAGTTTCCTTCCATCTTGGAATGTCTTGATTTCATTTCTCCCCTTCATTCCTGAAGGGTTTTTGGTTATTCTTGTTGTTGGGGTATCGGATTCTTGATTGATGTTTTTTTTTCTCTGAGCACTTTAAAACTGTTGTGCCACTGGTTTCTGATGAGAAATCTGCTGTGATGTAAATTGTTTTCCCCTATAGATACGGTGTCATTTATCTCTTATTGTTGTCAAGAATTTTTTATCTATCTTTAGTTTTCAGAAGTTTGACTACGTTGTATATTGATATAGATTTCTTTAGGTTCATTCTGTTTAAGGTTTGTTCAGTTTTTTGAATCCGCAAGTTTATGACTTTTGCCAAATTTGTGAAATTTCCAAGCATGATTTTTTCAAGTACTTTTTTCAGCCTTGCCGTCCTTCTTTTCTCCTTCTAGAATTCTCATGATACAAATGTTAGCTCTTTTGTTATAGACCCAAGTCCCTGAGACTCTTTATCTTTTTGAAGTCTTTTTATTCTCTGTTGTTCAAATTGGGTGATTATTGAGTTATTTCAATTGTTCTATTTTCAAGTTTACTGATTCTTTCCTCTGGCCTCTCTATTCTGCTATTGAGCCCATCCATTGAGGGTTTTGTTGTTGTTGTTGTTGTTGTTGTTATTGTACTTTTCAGTTCTAACATTTCCACTTTGTTCTTCTTTATATCTTCTATTACTTTACTGATATTTTCTATTTCTTAGCTGATGCTTCCTAATTTTTTTATTTGTTTCAAGTGTGTCTGTTGCTTGTTGAAGCATTTTTATGATGGTTGCTTTAAAGTCTTTGTCAGCTAGTCCTAACATCTGTCATCTTGGTATTAGCAACTATTGATTGTCTTTTTCTATTCAGTTTTAAATCTTCTTGGATCTTGATATAATAACTTTTTATTAAAATATGGATATTGTGGGCATCATATGAGGAGACTTTGGCTCTCATTTAAATCTTTTCTACTTTTTTCTGACACCCCTCTGGCAGGGGAAGAGGGAGTACTCTGTTGTTACTGCCAGGTGAGGGTACAAGACAGTACTCCTCATTACTTCTGAGTGGGGGATGGGAATTCTGGCTCCCATTGGGCCTCCCTTGATACCTCTCTGGAAAGTATCGGGTATCCCTGGCTGGAAGAGTAGGAGTGCCTTCTTACTACACTCTATGTGGCCTCCAGTGACACCATAGAGTGAGGGACCTCGTTGCCAACTCATTACCAACCGGTGAGGATGAAAGTCCTGGCTCCCTACATGGTCTTCTTGGATACCACCCTGGTGGTGGGGTTAGGATGCCTCCTTATAACCCAGCAAAGATGGAACTCTAGGCTCCCCACTTGCCCTTTGATGGTGGTGGTGGGGATATAAACTCAGATTTTTTTCATGTGGTATTTGGCTGGAGTAGAGCAGTTATAATCTAAAAGTTTTCTGTCTTGCTAGATTTGCCCTTTCCCAATCCTTTGGCTAGAGACAGCAGGCTTTTGTTTGAGGTTTATAAAATCTTCACTCAATATTTCTGGGTTGCTGTCTTCTCAAGCTTCAAGTTTAGGGTATACAAGGCAAAATGAGAACCCAGAAAACTCACCTCCATGTTGTTCCTTGGGACCTGACATCTCTAGCCCGTCTGCCTCCTTCTTTCCACCTCTTCTTGTTTTCCAGACCTTCTAGTTATACTTACTGGCAGTAATAGAAAAAAGTATGTCTATTCCATCTTCTGAGAAGCAGAAGTCCTGCTGCATGACTTTTATAATTAGAAAAAAGTGTGAGTGTATATGGGTGTGTGTGTGTGTGTGTATGTGTGTATTTTTAGGAGCATTAACATACAGGAACATAAAGGCTCACTGCCAGCCTTTTGGTTAGGTGCCAGGCACTGTCCTGGCACTGCAGAGATGGGACAAAATAAGGCACATCTCAAGGTTCAAGGAGCTCAGCATGGAGAGATGAAGCAAACATGTAGGTAAATAAGTGTAATACCTTTACACTTACCATGATTTTGCCTCGTGTACCCTAAACTTGAAGTTTGAGAAGACCAACCTAGAAGAGCCCTGGTCAAGTCTCTTTGGGGCCTGGCTTCATGGAGGAGGAGATGCTTGAGCTGAGCCCACTGTAACTTCTGAAAGAACCTTTCTTGACCATTAAAGATGGGGACATCAGGGTGGCGGGAATGGGGAGCAGATCTTAAACTTGAATGTATACATGTACGCATGAATCACCTGGCTATTTTGTTAAAATGCAGATTCTGATTCAGTAGGTCTGATGCTATGTCCATGTAACCACACTTTGAGTAGCAAAAGAGGGTATGGATTTTGGAGTCAGTGTGCAAATCGACTAACTGGTCAAGTCACTAAACCACCAGCAGTTTCTGCATTTAAAAAATAAAGATAATAATAGTCCCTGCCCCATAGGGTTGTAGTGAGGACTAAAGAGGCAATGGATAAACAGTGCCAGGCCCATGATAAGAAAAGTCTGGAGAATTTATTCCCTGGATGCAATTCTCTGCCATTCTCCAGCTGCCCCCTAGCCCTGATCACTGGCTGCACATGGCTGCAGGGACTATATGGGCCTGGCAATGGCACACACGGGGTTAATTAATGCTCCTGCTCTTGCCCAGAGACAAATGTTTTGTGTTGAAGAGTTGCTGCTGGGAAGGAAAAGGAGGGGGGAAAGAAAGCCCCTTTTTTATTATTCTGAGGTGCATTTTAATTTGCACAAGCAACGTTGTGTCTGTGATGGATGACACAGAGGGAAAAATTACAGCCCAGGAGGCCCAGCAAAGGAGAAAAAAAATAAAAGAGATCTAGCAAGGATTAAAAACAGCCCATTGTGATGCTGCATTCTGATCAGGGGCTGGGAAAGCTGGGGAGGGGCGTCTGAGTAGGACAGGGAGCAGAGGACTGGCCAGGAGAGACAGAGCAGTGGTGGGAGTAGTTGACTGATAGGAGACCAGCCTGGACCACATAGATCCTGGGGTCCAGGGATGTTTTCTCTGTGAAACCTGGCAAGGCTGAGTCTGGGCACCTGAGAAGGAAGGTGCCAGGCAGAGCAAGGCCTTGGCAAATTGTAATGTATGGGAACTTTGCTTTTCTTGCCTCTGGCTTCTTTCTCCACTTGGTTCTCCTCTCCATGGCATCACCACCATCTCTGGATCACCTGACTGCAAACTTTTGAGGGAACCTCTTTGATCTCTTCTCCCATTAACAAAACTCAGGAACCTGGGGCTCTTTGTTTACTGAGGACATTGAACATCATAGCAACCCACCCAAGGGCAGAATCAGAGCAGCCAGGAATGAGAGATCTAACTTAGGTAGCTGATTGATTTCCTGACAGCTCATGAGCAGCCACTGAAGGCTGGCCACCAGCCTGGGCAACATAGCAAGACCTTGTCTCTAGCAAAAAAAAAAAAAAAAAAAAAAAAATTAGCTGGGCCTGGTAGTGCATGCCTGTAATCCCAGCTACTCAGGAGGCTGAGATGGGAAGATGGCTTGAGCCCCGGAGATCAAGGCTGCAGTGAGTCATGATTGTGCCATTGCACTCCAGCTCCAGCCTGGGTGACAGTGAGACCCTGTCTCAAAAAAAACAAAAACAAACACACCACACACACACACACCTCTGTGAGACATCGTTCTGCCTTCCTAGTGCCTGGGTTGTCATTATTACTATTTAGTGCTCTTTTGGGTCTTTTCTGTGCTTCCCAGAAGCCCTGTGTTCTCCTCCCACTTACCCTTACCGCTTGCCCTTATCATTCTGACAACAGCCCAGGTGTGCGGTCTGGACTTGGGGGAAGGTTTAGGACCATAGGGAAAGTATTAAAGGAATGAGTTGGACCAGGTACAATGGCTCACACCTGTAATCCCAACACTTTGGGAGACTGAGGGGGTCAGATCACTTGAGGCCAGGAGCTCGAGACCAGCCTGACCAACACGGTGAAACCCTGTCTCTACTAAAAATACAAAAATTAGCCAGGCATGGTGGCACACACCTATAGTCCCAGCTACTTGGGAGGCTGAGGCAGGAGAATCACTTGAACCCAGGAAGTGGAGGTTGCAGTGAACCCAGATTGTACCACTGCACTTCAGCCTAGGCGACAGAGAGAGACTCTGTTTCAAAACAAACAAACAAAAAACTAAAAACAAAAATAAAGGAATGAGTTGGAGGGATTAAGTTCCACAAGACTTACTTTCCTTCCAGTGCCTTTGGTCACACTGAGACAGCAACAGGGAATCTGACTGGAGTTAGATAAAGCCGGTTAGCCTTCCTCTGTCATGCAGCCTCTTTGACCCTCTGTTTTCTCTTCTCTAAAGTGGGAATAATACTTACTCTTCCTGCCTCACAGATTATTACAAGGCCCAGGTGAGGTCGGTAATAATTATTACTAGCAGCGGAACTTCATTTGACATCTAATTGGCCATAGAGGATGACTCCCTGTGTGGTATCAGTGCTAGATGGGGCTCCTCTTCCCAAGAATCTCTCCCCAGTGAACAACTCTTGTGGAGCCTGAAATTCTACCATTAGTGATGTGCTTGTTGGGATCTATCATCATCCTTCATTAGTATTAATCCTTTGGGATGATGCTATCTGCAGTCTTATCAAGTTATTCCTTAAAGAAATGGCTCCTAATGTTACTGAAATCAGACCAGACCTTGTTGGAAAACTGTTGCAATTTATGGCTGTTCTGTCCAGAAAAATGCACCAATTTGGGGGTGAGGTTCAGAGTTCAGCTTCCCCATCCTGCATGCTGTCAGGAGCGTGGCTTAAGTGGATGTCTGCTCTTTATGCCTGCCTTACGGTCCTGTCCCATTCTTTTGACAACAGCCTCCTATTTTCCCTTGGGGACCACCGTGGCCTGCCCATTTTCCTCCAGCACTTGGTTTCCACACACCCTGATGACCTCCTACTGCAAGGTCCTGCCTGAAGGCTCTCTCTGGCCAGGGAAGCATGCTCAGCCCACAGGCATGGGGCAGGTGAGAAGCGGGGAGAGCCAATGCCTGCAGGAGGAGTTTTCAACCAAAGGGAAATTAGACTGTTGATGAATGAATGCTCCAAGGCTGCTTCTTCACAAAGTCCCGGGGCCTTGGGGCCTCAGTGGAGCTGAGTGGCAGTTGCCCAAATTATAACCTGCTCATGAATTCACCCTCTGTTGTTCCTCTCCCTTCCCCATTCCACTTCCTTACTTCTGCTGATGCTTTCTGGCATCACCCCCCAAGGAAACTGCTTGTCCTCAAACCCTGTCTCAGTGTCTGTCTTTGGGTAGTACCCAAAATATACCACTTTTTCACCATGTCCTTTGGTGGGGCTGATCCTACTCCCAGTCCCTGAGATGGACACTGACCCAACCTGTGCCAATGAGGGTCATCACTGGGACTTTTGCTGAAACCGCTGGGAAAGTAGCACAGTCTTTTTCACTGGGCTCACTGGCTGCAAAATCCACGAAGGACTGGAGTTACCAGGGTCAGCCTCGCCACCAAGCAGGGAAAGACCAAAACCAGGAAGGACTGAGAGAGGGTGGGAGGGATGGATTTCCGACATCAGAATCTTAGCTCAGCCTGAAGCCATACCTGCCCAGGACCTCCCAGTGACAGAAGCCAATAAAGCCCCTTTTTTGCTCGCAATTATGCCTCTCACTGGAACCATACATTCCCATCTCCGTGAAATAATGGCCTTTTTTTTTTTGAGGCAGAGTCTTGCTCTGTCACCATGCTGGGGTGCAGTGGCATGATCATAGCTCACAGCAGCCTTGATCTTGATCTCCTGGGTTCGAGCAATCCTCCTGCCTCAGCCTCCTGAGTAGCTGGGACTATGGGCACGTGCCACCATGCCTGGTTATTTTTTTCTAATTTTTAGTAAAAACAGGGTTTTTGTTGTTGTTTTTGAGACGGAGTCTCACTCTGTCGCTCAGGCTGTAATGCAGTGGCGCAATCTCGGCTCACTGCAACCTCTGCCTCCCAAGTTCAAGCAATTCTTCTGCCTCAGCACAAGTAGCTGGGATTACAGGTGTGTGCCACCATGCCCAGCTAATTTTTGTATTTTTAGTAGAGACGGGGTTTTGCCATATTGGCCAGGCTGGTCTCGAACTCCTGACCTCAGGTGATCCATCTGCCTTGGCCTCCCAAAGTGCTGAGATTACAGGTGTGAGCCACTGCACCCAGCCGAAACAGGGTCTTGTTACTTTGCCTACGCTGGTCTTGAACTCCTGAGCTCAAGTGATCCTCCTGCCTCTGTCTCCCAAAGTACTGGGATTACAGAGATAAGCCACCATGCCCAGCTGGAATAATGTTCTTTGAAGGATGACCAGGAAGTTTTTGTGCCACCTCCCCGGGTCTAGAGCTTCCAAGGAGGTTTAGTATAACAAAGCCACAACCAGATCACCAGTCCCTTTGACAGAGATGCACACACTTCCTTATCATCTCTGAGCTGTCCACCTCCTATCAGGACAGAGGAAGGTGACCAGGCTGGACTGTGATCTTGTGGGTCTGGGCCTGCCCCACACTGAACCCATCTCCTCCCCAGTGGGTCACCAGCCTAGTGAACACTAGATCTGCCCTAAATCACTAGAGTTTAGGGCAGCTCTCCTCCTCTGCAGGCCAGGGTGTGCAGTGGGAAACCTACTGAGGCAAAATAGAGGTGCTCCAGCCAAGCCCTGGACCTTGGTGTTCGGTGCTCACCTAAGTTGTGCCTATGTTGGTTCACTGCGCCTTAGCCCTAATCTCTCCTTTCTACTAGGATATGAAGATAAAGCAGTCAGCACAGTCCTCAGCACATAAAGAGGCTTTAATCAATGGTACCTATTACCACACTACTATGCTCACCACCACTGGTATCATTCTTTTCACTGCCCCTCTTTGGGGTCAGGTCCTCGTCATTCTTGCTAGTTTTGTTGTTGTTGTTGTTTGTTTGTTTTGCTGTTGTTGTTGTTTTAGAAGAGTCTCCCTCTATTGCCCAGGCTGGAGAGCAGTGGCATAATCTCGGCTCATTGCAACCTACACCTCCCGGATTTAAGCAATTCTCCTGCCTCAGACTCCAGAGTAGCTGGGATTACAGGCGCCCGCCACCACACCCAGCTAATTTTTGTATTTTTAGTAGAGACGGGGTTTCACCATGTTGGCCAGGCTGGTCTTGAACTTCTGACCTCAAGTGATCCACCCGCCTTGGTCTCCCAGAGTGCTGGGATTACAGGCATGAGCCACCACACACACTGCCCTTGCTTGGATTTTGACAAAAGCTTTCTAAATTTCTCTTCTCCCCCGTCTTTCCTCCTCTTCATATCCAGATTCTATCCTGGGGTGCTTTGGTCCCTCCTTTGCCGGCCTGGCTTTTCCTTTCTGACACTCGTTTCTGCAGGGGCGGCCACCGCCTTTCCCTGAACATCCTATCTCCTTCCTGCTCCTACAGTTCTGCCCACCTGGAATATCTTGCATGTCTTCCTGTCAAATTCTGCCAGTTCCTCCAGATAGCTCCAGTGATCTTCCCCTCACATTAGTTATGTAGACTAGAGTCACAACCCCCAAATCGCAGTGGCTTAAACAGGAAGGTTCCTTTCTCCCTTACAGTACCTGTGCATCGTGTATGGTGGCACAGGTTGGGTGGGTCTCTGCTCTAGCTCATCCTCACAGGAGATACAGGCTAGGAGGCTCCCTATCTAGAAGGCAGCCAGTGAGCACTGCCCATTCCACCGGAAAGAGGAGTGGAAGCCACGTGTTATGGTCTGAATCCCTTGTCCATGACTGGTTCAAGGACAAGGCTGGGCCCATGTTAGCCAGAGAGCTGTGAGAGTAGCTTGCTTGGGGCTTATGGAAAAGTGACTTCTTCACTCTTTTTTTTTTTGAGATGGAGTTTCGCTCTTGTTGCCCAGGCTGGAGTGCAATGGTGTGATCTCAGCTCACCGCAACCTCCACCTCCCAGGTTCAAGCAATTCTCCTGTCTCAGCCACCCGAGTAGCTGGGGTTACAGGCACGTGCCACCATGCTTGGTTAATTTTGTATTTTTAGTAGAGATGGGGTTTCTCCATGTTGGTCAGGTTGGTCTCGAACTCCTGACCTCAGGTGATCTGCCTGCCTCGGTCTCCCAAAGTGCTGGGATTATAGGTGTGAGTCACCATGCCCGGCCTGACTTCTTCACTCTTAACCGGAGAACCACACAAAGCCAGCTGGCTCACCCACACGAAGCACACTAGCAGGCATGTATTTGTTTCCTGAGACTTCTGTAACAAATTGCCACAGACGGGGTGGCTTAAAATAACAGAAATCTATTCTCTTACAGTTCTGGAGACCAGAAGTCCAACATCAAAGTCCTGGCAGGGCTGTGCTCCCTCTGAAGGCCCAAGGGGGGGACTCCTTCCTTACCTTCCACCTTCTGCTGGCTCCAGGCAATCCTCGGTTGTGGAGGCATCACTTCCTCCTCTGCCTCTGTCTTCCCACAGCCTTCTCCTCTGCGCCTGTGTCTCCTGTCTGTTACAGTGACACTTACCATTGGATGTAGGGCCCACCCAGTCAATCTAGGATGATCTCATCTCAAAATCCTTAATACAGCTGCAAAGACACTTTTTTTCAAATAAGATCAAGTTCACAGGTTCCAGGGCATGGGCCTATCTTTAGGTGGCCACCATTCAACTCACTACAAGGTGGCAATCTTGAGGAAAGCCAGCCTTGGGATGGTACTAACACGACGGAGAGGACAGGGTCAAAAAAATGGCAAAGAGATTAAGCCAGGGCCTTGATCATTCTGTGCCTGAAGCTAACCCCACCTGTCTAATTCCTACATGTGAGATAAGTTGTTCAAGGCAGGTTTTCTGTTACACCTGCTTCCGGCTTTGGCCACCTGTGTATCTCCCCATCTCTTCAGTATTTTTCTGTACACTAACCTGGACTTAGCTTTCTTGTCTAGTAGACTGGTTCTTCAGGTCACAGGCATCTGCCATACAGCAGACACTAATTTCTGGCAATAATTATCTCTTGGGTTTCCCACCATCTCCTCCTTGTGTCACCCTGGCTAAATGACACATGCAGATTTCATTGACCAGCCATGAACCTCACCTTCATGGAGACCGACGATGTGATCGGGTTTCTGCTTCTGCTGATCTCACCTCGCCCAGCAGCGGGCCCGGGCCTGCCCCCTTGCCCCTCTGGTCTGTGTCTCCCATTCATCACGCCTGTGTTTATAGCCTTTCAGCCAAGCCCCATCCCTGAGACGGTCCCTGTCTGTGCCAATTTAAATTAATTTTGCCAGTCAGATTTCATGAGACACTGAATCAAAGGCTTTTCCAAAATCAAAAAGCACTAAATCTTCAGTGGACCCTCTTCCCACTCATATTACAAATTAGTTAGAATAAAAAAGCATTATGGTTTCCCGGCATGACTTCTGGGTAAACCTGCCAGTTCCGTTTATTGCTCAGGTCTCTGTTGCCCTCCAGCTGCTTACTGGATTTTCTACTCATAAAATTTATCGTAAATTTTTAATCATAAAATTTGTTCTACGGCTTGCCTACAAACGGAACTTATGGCTTCCCTGGAGGGAAATTGCTGCAATAGGTTTTCTTCTTGTTTTTTGAGTCCCACGTTTTTTCCTCTCTAGCCATCTCCCTGTTCACCATCGCTTTTTGAAAGTAGGTGTCAAGAGTTTCTTAAGTTCATTAGCTAATTCTGCCAAGAACTTTCGGTTTGCGTGCCATAGGGCCCCTTGATTTATGTATCTCTCTAGCATTTAATTTTTCTAAGTGACCCTTTACCTGTTTTTTATTATGACTTACTAATTACACCCATTTCCTAACTTTATTTTTCTTATTAAAGACAGGTTTTAATAGGTAGTTCATTTCTCAGCCACTTAAAGACCCTGATTAATTTTACTAGCCTCCTAGTCACTCAGGAATAGATCACCTTTCTTGCTAATATTTCTTTGTCCCTGACCTGACAGGTCTGGATTCTGTGCTTGAGGGGCAGGCTGATGCATGGCCAAATGCATGGGCTCCAGTTCAAATCCTGCCTTCATCACTTTTTTTTTTTTTTTTTTTTTTACCTGAGACAGAGTCTTGTCTGTTGCCCAGGCTGGAGTGCGGTGGTGCGATCTCGGCTCACTGCAACCTCTGCCTCCCAGGTTCAAGCGATTCTCCTGCCTCAGCCTCAGGAGTAGCTGGGATTACAGGCATGCGCCACCATGCCTGGCTAATTTTTGTATTTTTAGTAGAGACGGGGTTTCACCATGTTGGCCAGGTTGGTCTCCAACTCCTGACCAAGTGATCCGCCCACCTTGGTCTCCCAAAGTGCTGGATTACAGGCATGAACCACCATGCTCAGCAACTTTCACCACTTCTTAGACATATGATGTTACTTAAACTCCCTGTGCCTTAGTTTCCTCATCTATAGGAGGATAATAAAACCTCCTTTAAAACCTCATGGCAGTGAGATAGGGCATATAGACTAGGTTCTGGCACACAGGAAGTACTTAGTAAATGTTAACTATGCTTATTTTGGGGAGAAACTCTTTTCTATCTAGATGTTCTCATGTAATTTATTAATTTATGAGCAACTTGTATGTTTATAGCATTGGGCCAGGTTGAAGAGACTATTACCTGGTCTCTGCCCACATGGAGCTCTCATCCTGGTGAGAGACAGCCAAGCAAACAACTGCCTATAATTCCAAGCAGAATGAAAGAGATGCTAGAACAGATAAAAAGCAAAGCTCAGGGAGACTCAGCAGGAAGAAAGTTTCATTCTCCGGAAGCATTGGAGAAAATGTCATGAAAAAGAAGCCTGAGTTTTAAAGGACAAATGGGGTTTGGGTTGCAGAAAAACAGGAAGAATGAGCATTGTAAGGTGAGGGACTCACCTGGGCAAAGGCTTGGAGGTGTGAGCACGTGTTGGTTATTGGGGGATTCTCCAGCCTGGTGTGGCTGGAGAATAGCACTTGGGGAAATGAGTCGGGGGAATCAGGGAAAGGGCTGAAAATGCACTTGGGGTCAGATTGTCAAGGGCCCTACAGTAGTTGTTTGAGCCCCGTGCTGTAGGGCAGTGTTTCTCAAAGTGTGGTCCCTGCACCAGCTGCATCAGCATCCTCTGGTAGCTTGTTAGAATGTGAATGCAAATTCCTAGGTCCTGCCCCAGTCCTGCTGAATCAAAAGCTCTGCAGGTGGGTCATAGTCACTGTGTACAGGGCCTCCAAGACCTGTCTGTGATTCCCATTTACACCCAAGTTTAAGGACACTGCTGTTGCTAGTGGTGGGCTATGAGACTGACCATTAACACAGACTTTGAAGAATGCGTGATCCCGTGTGTTTATTAGGTACGACATTTGGCTGCATTTAACAGAAATCCAAATGCAGTCACTGAACCAATTATAGGCGTAGTTTCCTTTTGTACCAAGAGTCCTGAGGACAGTCATCCAGGGCTGGTGCAACAACTCGAGGAAGTCATCGAAACCCAGGCTGTGTCTAACTCTCTCAGCAGGCGACCTTCATTCTCATGTCTATACGATGGCTGCTGCACCTCCAGGTTTCGCTACCACGCTACAGGCAGAAAGAATGAGGGAACAGCCAAGAGAGAATGGCTCATGCTAGCTGACTCTGTTCCCATTTATACTTGCTGGAAATCCTCCTGGATAGAAGTAGTCTCCCTGGGCCGGGCGCGGTGCTCATGCCTGTAATCCCAGCACTTTGGGAGGCCAAGGCAGGCGTATCACTTCAGGTCAGGAGTTCAAGACCAGCCTGGCCAATATGGTGAAACCCCGTCTCTACTAAAAATGCAAAAATTAGCTGGGGATGGTGGTGTGTGCCTGTAGTCCCAGCTACTCAATAGGCTGAAGCACAAGAATCGCCTTAATCGGGGAAGCAGAGATTACAGTGAGCTGAGATTGCACCACTGCACTCCAGCCTGGGTGACAGAGTGACAGAGTGATACTCTGTCTCAAAAAAAAAAAAAAAAAAAAAAAAAAGGAGTCTCCCTGGAAGCCCCATCCTGTAGCTTCTTTCTCCTTAACTAAAACTAGTTCACAGCCGGGCACGTGTAATCCCAGCACTTTGGGAGGCTGAGGTGGGTGGATCACCTGACATCAGAAGTTCAAGACCAGCCTGGCCAACGTGGTGAAACCCTGTTTCTACTAAAAATACAAAAAATTAGCCGGCTGTAGTGGCACATGCCTGTAATCCCAGCTACTCGGGAGGCTGAGGCAGGAGAATCGCTTGAACCCAGGAGGCAGAGGTTGCAATGAGCCGAGATCTCACCATTGCACTCCAGCTTGGGCAACAACAGCGAAACTAAAAAACTAGTTCACATGGTCACTCTAGGTACAGAGAGGTATGAAGGTATTTTTAATGGGATAAATTGGAATCCTAAATAAAATCAGGGTTCTGTTAGGAGGAAATGGAGAATAGACACCAGGTGAACAACAATCAGTGTCTGCCAAACCCCATTCCGAGGGTGCTGCAGGAAGGTACCTCTGGTGGACATGAACACTGATTGGAGGAGGTCTGTAGAGTGGTTAAAAATTAAGCTCCAAAGACAGACGCTTGAATTTGAATCTGCTGCACGCAGCTATGAAATCCTGAGCAAATTATTTACTCTCTCTGGGCCTCAGTTTCCTCATCTGTAAAATGCAAATGCCTCATAAGGATTTTGTAAGGATTAAACTAGTAGATACATATAAAGCTCATGGAACAGAGTCAGGGGTGTGAGCACTCAGTAAATATACAGCAGTTAGGTGATACTGTGGGAGGCTATTGAACAAGTCATTCAAGAAATGATGAAAGCCAGTTGGGCTCACACCTGTAATCTCAGCTACTCAGGAGGCTGAGGCAGGAGAATTACTTGAAACTGGAAGGCGGAGGTTGCAGTGAGCCGAGATCGTGCTACTGCACTCCAGCCTGGGCAAAAGAGTGAAACTCCGTCTCAAAAAAAAAAAAAAGTCTTTCCAATTCCATGTTTCTTCCTTGGTTGCACAGTACTTCCCGATGTCCAGTGCCTTAATTCTAAGCCTTCAAAATAAGAAGAATTTCGGGGGGCAAAGTGACAACTTTGAACTCTTGAGCCCATGGGAGCCCATTCTGGGGCACCTATCACTCAGGGGGACTGAGCTGGAGTAAGGTCTAGAGTTCTCTGAGCTTCTAAACCAGGGCTTCTCAAACTTGGCTGCAGTCTAGAATCAGCCAAGGAATTTAAAAAAAAATCCCAATGCCTGAGTCATATCCCAAACCCATTAAAGTAGATTCTTCCAGCCTGGGCAACACAGGGAGACAACATCTCTACAGACGATTTTTTTTTTAATTACCCAGGCGTGATGGCACATGCCTGTGGTTCCAGCTATTTAGGAGGCTAAGGTGGGAGGATCTACAGAACAGGAGCCTGAGAGGTCGAGGCTACAATGAGGCGTGATGCTACCACTGCACTCCAGCCTGAGTGACAGAGTGAGACCCTGTCTAAATAATAATAACAATAATAATGTCGAATTTTGGGGGTAAGACCTGGGTATTGCTAGTTCTTAAAGCTTCCCAGGTGATGCCAATGTGCAGCCACAGTTGAAAACTACTAACTTAAACCAGCGGTAATCAAGTTTTGCATGTATTAGAGTCACTTGGAGGGCTGGTTAAACCTGAAATTGCTGGCCTACTAAATTTCTAATTCAGTAGGTCTGGGATAGTTTTACCCACTTCTACAGAGTCAGAGGATTGCATATCTAATGAGGTACCAGGTGCTGCTGCCGCTACCTCTAATGAGGTTCTCACACTTTGAGAACCTCTGCTCCTGACAGTTTCACCCAGGTCTCACTCAATCCGGGTGCTCATGGCACCCAGATATGATGTCTCTTCCTACTCCATATCCCCTCCCTTGTTGGAGGCCTCTCTAGAGCTCTATAGAGATTCAGTAGATACAGGAAGCAAGGACTTTAATAAAATAGGAGACACTAGGAAACTTGGCCCCAGATAACAGGGTTCATTATGAAATGAAAGGGCAGGGGGCAACATAGTTAATTAACTGGAATGTCTGTGTCACTTATTTAATATATCCTGTCAGTAGTAAGAGGTGATTTTCATCCTGTGACCGGCGGCATTGGTCTTGTAAATGGAGCAGCCAACGGATACTGGCCACTTTGGGAAAATCTGCTTTCAATCAGACCGGGCATTTAATGACTGGGATTGTGGCCAAGTTGCTTGCCATCTCTGAGTCTCAGTTTCCCACTCGGAAAAAAATGAAAGTTACAATAAGACTTGCTTGTGGTATACTTGAAAGCATTACATTAGCATTTGAAAGTGCCTGTGCAATAAACGGCAGCTATTCTCGTTACTATGTTATTCTCCTTGGCATTGCTGCTGTCGGTGCCCCTTATGTAAAGATTCTCAGCACCAAAGTGTGCTTTCAGTTTGGTGCTAGGGAGACCGTCTCACATCCAACAGGTCACAGGCAGGGATGCTTTTTATTGGTTGATGGCAGCTACTACATTTACCAGGGAAGCTCAGGGCTAAATCCTGTGAAGTTTTGACAATCACCTTCAGCTTAAGCTTTCTGGCATAATTCCCACTCCCCTTGATCATGCAGCAGATGCTCCTTTCTTTACTTACTCCATCTCATTCATGCCACCAGCTAATCTTTTCTCCCACTGGCTTCTATGATTCCAAAAAGGAATCTGACTCTTTGCTGTGCCTGACTGGATGCCTACTCTGTCATGTTTGAAGGAAGGATGTAGTCATCTAAGTGAATAAGTGATCCTAAAGTATTTTTTTGTCAATGAGTGATTTAAAAATAATAAATTATTAAATATACAGGAAACATATGAAGGCTCTGGGTTCCACTGACCTCATTCATGAAGTGGAATCAATGCTAACACTTGGTGAAAAAAAGAACCTCCCTTCCCTTCCCTTCCGTCCCCTCCCCTGCCCTCCCTTCCCCTCCCCTCCCCTCCCTTCCCCTCCCTTCCCTCCCCTCCCCTGCCCTCCCTTCCCTTCCCTCCCCTCCCCTGCCCTCCCCTCCCCTCCCTTCCCTTTTCTTTCCCTTCTCTTCCCTTTCTTTCCATTCCCTTTTCCTTCCCTCCCCTCCCCTTTGCCTTCCCTCCCTTCCCCTCCCCCTCCTTTCCCTTCCCTTTGCCTTCCCTCCCCTCCCCTCCCCTCCCCTTCCCTTTTCCCTCTCCTTCCCTTTTCCCTTCCTTTCCTTTCCTTCCCCTTTCCCTTCCTCTTCCCTTCACTTCCCTTTCCCGTTTCCTTTCCTTCTTTCCTTTCTTCCTTTCCTCTTTCCTTTCCTTTCCTTTATTTTTTCCTTTCCTCTTCTTTTCTAACCTCTATAAGCCTGGATGTCCTCAGGTATAAACTGAAATTGATGCTGTTTCCATTGCAGGTGCTTGTGAAACTGCCAGATGTGGCATGTGTGTGCCCCACAGGGCAGAGTGCCATTCCTTTTGGATGTTCAGTTGACTCTTGGTTCTTTCTCTTGCCTTCACCCTGCCCTGTGAGGATTTACATCCAACAACACTATGGCTTCTGCAGAGCCAGGACTGAGAAGATCAAGACACCCCATCCATGACATTTAAGGAGGTCCTCACTCTCAGGATTGTGCAAGTGCATGGCTAGCCTCTGAGAGTAAGTGCCTCCTTAAGTTTTGCACCCTAAATATTTTGCTTGCAGTGCCCTAGTTCCCACCCTGGGCTTCTGGGTGACTTTTTATGTATCTATACCCCCCACACTATTTAAATGGTGTCTCAGTCTGTTTTGTTTGTGCTGCCATAACAAAGTACCTGAGACTGGGTCATTTATAAAGGACAGAAATTTATTTCTCACAGTTCTGGAGAATTGGAAGTCCAAGATCATGGCACCAGCAAGTAGTCTGGTGAGAGTCTGGTCTCTGCTTCTAATATGGTGCCTTGAATGCTGCATCCTCCAGAATGAAGGAACACTGTCCTCACATGGTGAAAGATGGAAGGGCAAGGAGAGGCTAACTCCCTTTGTCAAGCCCTTTCATAAGGTCACCCAATCTCATCCGTGAGGGCAGAGCCTTCATGACTCAATCACTTCCCAAAGGCCACACTTTTCAATACAGTTGCACTGGGGATCAAGTTTCAACATGAATTTTGGAGAGGGCAAAACCATTCAAACCATAGCAAATGGCAATCATGAAACTGGCTTAGAATCCACTTTGGGGTTCTCAAACCTGCAGGAATCTAATTTTCAAATCCAATCAAAACAAGGGGCTGGGCTGGGCATGATGGCTCATACCTATAATCCCAGCATTTTGGGAAGCCGAGGCAGGTGGATCGCCTGAAGTCAGGAGTTCAAGACCAGCCTGGACAACATGGTGCAAACCTATCTCTACTAAAAATACAAAAAAATTAGCCAGGCGTGGTGGCGCGCTCCTGTAGTCCCCGCTACTCGGGAGGCTGAGGCATGAGAATTGCTTGAACCCAGGAGGCAAAGGCTGCAGTGAGCTGAGATCGTGCCACTGCATTCCAGCCTGGGCAACAGTGCAAGACTCTGTCTAAAACAAACAAAAAAATAATGGGCTGTGCTGATGCAAGGCTAGCACGCAAATACCCATGGGCGGGGCTGGATCTCTGTCCCGCAGATGCTGAAGGAAACAATCCATACCTCTGTGTCCCATCTCAACAGAACTGGGCACCTGTCAAAATCCATCCCCTACTTAGCTTGTCAAGTTTTGACCTTCTCTGACCTCCATGAGGCAGGAAGAACAGTTAAGCTTCTCCCAGTTTAAGCAATTACAAAATGGAAAAATAAGTGATTTTCCTAAGGTCACCAAGTAAATTAGGTTTGAAGCCCAGGATAGACCAGTATTTCTCAAAGCAACGGGGGTCAGAGACACCTGGGGGTATGTGTCCAACTCCAGGTTTCCGGGCTTGGGCCATATCCTAGAACTCCCAAATCGGAGCTCCTGAAGGTAGGGCTGGAAATGGCATCTTACCAGGCTCCCGGGGCTTCCAGGGCACAGTGAAGTCTACAGAAGTCTGAGCTGCTGACACTTTCTGAATCTTGGTCCCATGTCCCCGTCATGCCACATCTCTGAGTGTGCAGGAGGGACTGATGTTTTAGCAAAAGCATGACATACGTGCGATGGAAGATCTCAAGACAATTTCAGTTGGTATAAAGTTAAGTTCACTGGTATAGTAACTCAGCATTTATTTCCATAGGTATGCGGGAAAATGTAACTATCCATTTAAACACATGAGTTCATGAATTTTTGCATAGAATAAAGTTAATTTTTTGAGAGCTGAACCAATTTGCATAGAACAAAGTTAAGTTTTTGAGAGCTGAGCCAATTTAAAGTTGGTTTTAAGAAAATACAGTACCAAAATGTGGCAACAATTGTGCAAGTGATACAATAATGACTGAAGTTTGAGTGATTCTATGTCAGCAGCAGAAGCTGGCCTGGAAGGCAGGGCCGCTTCTAAAGGAGTTTTTAGAGCCCTGCAGACACTGTCTACCTTTGTCCTTCAAACATTGTCAGCAGCCAATACTTCTCATGATAAGTATTTATTATGACCATGGTTGTCATGCCAGGAGCCAGGTGGAGTGGAAATCTTTCCTCTGGGGAGAATGGGATGCCCTTTCTAACAGGTTAGGAGAACCCCAGACCCAAACTGTGTCCAAACCTACAGACCAAGAAGCAGGCTGGGGACAAATGTCCCTCAAGTTTGAGAGGGGAGAGCTGTACACCCTTGTCACATCTTTCCCAGGTGCTCCAGGTGCCACCACTGCCCAAGGCAGTTCCTCACTCCACTTCCCAAAGCACCACCACGAATGGCCAGGTCGGCCAGCAGCTGCAGCAAAGAGGGGAAAGGCATTGTGCAAATGAGATTTCACAAAGACAGAAAAAGAGAAGACAGCCAGAGAATGGAAGGCTGGGGGAGGGGAGAGACTGAAGGAGAAAGAAGAAAGTAAAGTGGAGGAAAAAAGCATTTGTAAAATTAAAAGGCAAGGCCCCATCAGATGGGGTTGGGCAAGGAATGCGTGTTACAGGCAGGAGTAATTGGTAATCGGAGCTGAAGTGAAGAAGGGATGATTTATGGGAGCGTGCAGACAGGGGTGGAATAATTTTTGGAGCAGAACGGGGAACTTACTGAACGCCTGAAACTCAGCTACTTATCCACTCGTTCTTGTGATGAATTAGCTCTTGTTTAAAGTAACCGCGGCTCCATTTTTCATTCTGATTACTACACTTGATATCTTTCTCTCTCTCTGTTTCCCTCTGACCACTGCCCCCTTACCAGGTTCTGGGTGCAGAGGCACTGCGTTTGTAGAAATTCGTCACCCTTCCTCCTTACTTCCCCCTCTCCCCCACCCCGCCCCACCCCCGTAGCAGCATTAACTCTAAATAGCCAAGTCTAAAACCCAGCCACTTGAAATATTGCACAGATTAGGAATGTGCAGAATTATTGAAGACTTTAGATGCAACGCTGGCCTGCTTATGCATCCCAAATGATTACAATTCCTTTGCCGATCTGATGTGGGAAGTCTCTTTCCAGGGCTGTCTACCACTGTGAAGTAGAGAACACACACCCCTTCCTAGCTGGGTGCAGCGTTCCTTCCAAAGGTGGAAAGATCTTTGAGGATGCTGGCGAGCCCCGATGAGAGGGAAATTCAAGGTAAACAATGTTCTTTCTATACCATATAGCACTCCTTACCAACATTTTTTAAATATTAGTTTTAAATTTATAATATAAATGGCCGGGCATGATGGCTCACACTTGTAATCCTAGCACTTTGAAAGGCCAAGGCAGGAAGAGCACATGAAGCCAGGAGTTCAAGACCAGCCTGGGCAACATAGAGAAACCCCATATGTAGAGACCCCATCTCTACAAAAAATAAAAATAAATAAATAAATTTATAGGCCAGGCACGGTGGCTCACACCTGTAATCCCAGCACTTTGGGAGGCCAAGGCGGGCGGATCACAAGATCAGGAGATTGAGACCATCCTGGCTAACAGGGTGAAACCCCGTCTCTACTAAAAAAATACAAAAAAATTAGCTGCACGCAGTGGTGGGAGCCTGTAGTCCCAGCTACTCAGGAGGCTGAGGCAGGAGAATGGCGTGAACTCGGGAAGTGGAGCTTGCAGTGAGCCCAGATCACGCCACTGTACTCCAGCCCAGCCGACAGAACGAGACTCCGTTTCAAAAAAAAAAAAAATTTATAATGTGCAGAAAGGGAGTAATACTAAGCATAGGTGTAGGTATACAAATATTACATCATTTTATTATTTCTATCTTTATTACGTATTTTTGTTATTTTGTTATTTATATTTTTGTTATTGTTATTTTGTTATTATGTATTTTATTAAAAATACAACCTCAAACATTCCAGCTCCCACGCGGGTCTCAACACAAATTTCCATTAAGAAAAAGGCTGATGAAAAAGTGATTAAAACAGGCCGGGCACGGTGGCTTATGCCTATAATCCCAGCACTTTGGAAGACCAAGGCAAGTTTGAGACCAGCCTGGCTAACATGACGAAACCCCGTCTCTACTAAAATGCAAAAATTAGGCAGGCATGGTGGCACATGCCTGTCATCCCAGCTACTCGGAGGCTGAGACATGAGGATCACTAGAACCCAGGAGGCAGAGGTTGCAGTGAGCCGAGATTATGCCAATGCGCTCCAGGCTGGGCGACAGAGCAAGATTTGGTCTCAAAAAAAAAAATAAGTAAGTGATTAAAACAATTTAAATATTCACAGAAGTTACTTGTGACTATCACAAAGGAAAAATATTTATTAAATGCTTGGAAAAAACTTCTAAGATACTCTTGACTTGTTTCCTTCCCCAACCATCAACTCTGAACCAAGAAACCGCCCCAAGCCAGGCCGCTGGCTCTCAGTCAGGTTGCTGCAGACACTCGGGCAGATTGTGCAAGGCAGTGGCCCCAGGTCCTCATGTTTTTTTTTTTTTTTTTTTTTTGAGACAGAGTCTTTCTCTGTCCCCCAGGCTGGAGTGCAGTGGCGCGATCTCGGCTCACTGCAAGCTCCGCCTCCCGGGTTCACACCATTCTCCTGCCTCAGCCTCCCGAGTAGCTGGGACTATAGGCGCCCGCCAACACGCCCGGCTAATTTTTTGTATTTTTAGTAGAGACGGGGTTTCACCGTGTTAGCCAGGATGGTCTCGATCTCCTGACCTCGTGATCCGCCCGCCTCGGCCTCCCAAAGTGCTGGGATTACAGGCTTGAGCCACCGTGCCCGGCCTTCCTCATGTCTTATTAGTGCCCCCATCCCTCCAGCTTGGCTGCCTCTATTTTTTTTCTGCTGTCGGTAATAAGGACACTCATCTCACCTTTGGGCCTCACGATGCCCCCTGGATTTCTGTTTGCTTGCTGCCTGCACCTGCCTAGGTCTCTTGCATTCCTTGGGTGGCTCTATCTCAGGCCCTGGGGTCTTTCCTGCCTCAGCAGATGCCTGGTTCTTCCAGCTTCTTTTCAAAGTGTTCTAAACACTGAGGCCCCCTAGTTGCAGTCTTCGTTGCTTTCCTGGATCCTGACCCACCATGACCCTCAGGAACCTGCATGTGCCTCACCTCCAGCTGCTCTGCTGGCTCCTGACCCCTGCTCCTATCTTTAAAACCAGTCCCCCTGAGCTCCCTGGGGCTCAAGCCTATGCCTATGTGTTTGGCATCGTTTCGCTCACATCCAGATCCTGGCTCTTCTGGCCCTGGGTTCCCTTTCTCCCTGCCTTTATGATCTCCCTCGGCCTTGGAGGGACAGGAGAGAGGAAAGGAGAGCTGTATTTCTAGTTCACAGAGAAAAGCTTTAGATTTGGAATTAGGACACTTAGAACCCAGCTGCAGCTTTGCCACTGATTCTAGGTGACAAGTTTCCCTCTTTGGACCTCAGTTTCCTCCTACAGAAAATGAAGAGACGGAGTGGCTGGTCACTAAGATCCTTTCCAGTGGCCAGGTGTGGTGGCTCATGCCTGTAGTCCCAGCACTTTGGGAGGTGGAGGCAGGTGGATCACTTGAGGTTAGGAGCTCAAGGCCAGCCTGGCCAACATGGTGAAACCCCCTCTCTACTAAAACCTCAAAAATTAGCCGGGTGTGGTGGGAGGAGCCTGTAATCCCAGCTACTCGGGAGGCTGAGGCACGAGAATTTCTTGAACCCAGGAGGCAGAGGTTGCAGTGAGCAGAGATGGCACCACTGCAGTCCAGCCTGGACAACAGCGAGACTGCATCTCAACAACAACAACAACAGGCCAGGCGTGGTTGCTCATGCCTGTAATCCTAGCACTTTGGGAGGCCGAGGTGGGCGGATTGCCTGAGCTCAGGAATTCAAGACCAGTCTGGGCAATACGGTGAAACCCCATCTCTACTAAAATGCAAAAAATTAGCCGGGTGTGGTGGCATGCGCCTGTAGCCCCAGCTACTGGGGAGGCTGAGACAGGAGAATCGCTTGAACCCGGGAGGCAGAGGTTACAGTGAGCCGAGATCGCACCACTGCACTCCAGCCTGGGCGACATCTCAAAAACAGCAACAACAACAACAAATATCCTTTCCAGTGAATGGTTAAGAGCATTTGGTGTAGTTAGACCCAGGGTCAAATCCCATCTCTACCCTCACTGTGGATCTCTCTGAGCCTCTGTAATACCAACTTCCTGGGTTTTTATGAGGATTAAATGCAAGACTGAATACAAACTGCTTGTTATAGTACCTGGCACATGGCGAACACTCAGTAAATGTTAGCTGCTATCGTCATCATCATCATCATCATCATTATTGTGTACCACTCTGTCATTGAGCTAATCCTAGAAGGTCTTTCCTGGTTGGCCTTTCCTTTTGTTTTATATATTAAACTTTTAAAAAAAATGTATGTATGTATGTATGTATGTATGTATGTATGTATTGAGACAGAGTCTCGCTCTGTTGCCCAGGCAGGGGTGCAATGGTGCAATCTCGGCTCACTGCAACTTCTGCTTCCTGGGTATATATTGAACTTTTTAAAGTAGGGTCTCGGTCTTTATTCTGCCTCATCACACTTGCTGAACAAGACCCACTCTCAGCAGTGGACAGCGATGGCTGGAAAAGGGAACAGCCCACACAGAGTCTGGGAATTACTGTTTTAGACTCATGCTTCTTTTAACAAGAAAACACTCCATCAAGAAGGAGCTGAGTCAGCCCAACAGCTGAATCCACAACATAGCCAATCAGGGGCCAGCACTCTCAGAGATGCCCAAGTCCATCCATCATTAGGGTCCAGACGTCCTTGCTGGGCGTTGGGAAGCAGCATTGGGTGCAGTGTGGGGCAGGGCTGGTCCTGGCTGGCAGAGATGCAGTTGGGAGACTAGAAAGACAGCAGCCAAGGCTGAAGCCAGAACTGAGAGGCAGTAGGCCCCACCCAAGTTCCGGAGGGCCCCTAGAGGGGTGCAGACTACAGACATGGCCAGCCAGATTTATGTAGCATGACTGCATGACACCTGAGCCCAACCCTTCCCAGGCTTCCTCCAGCACCTGCCTGACCTCCACTCTGGGCCACCTCCCAGATAGAGTAGGAAGCTGGGTCCAGGGATGGGGTATGCCCTGGGGTGACCTTCCCCTCCACCTCCTGCTGGTTGGCAGGTTCTGCAGATGTCTGGTCATTAAGCAAAAATGCCAGAAAAGAGAACAGTCACTCTGGCTCTGCCAGCAACAATGGGGAACTTCATTGCCTAGCTTACATCCAGTGACAGTGGACACTTCTTTCCTTTTTGCTGGGTTGTCTCTTTACCTGGCTGGGGCTTGGAGATGGACTGTTTCCCCAAGCTAAGCCGACAGCCTTTCTTTCCTAGAAAGCAGGCCCTAATCATACCTCCAGCCTCCATGAGGCTCAGCAAGCGTACACCTGTCCACCTGGGGCTCAACACTGCCTAATTCCAACATCCATCCATTCATTCCAAAAATATTAGTTGGCACCCACTATGTGCCAAGTACTCCATGGGAGTTGGAGATGACTCAGATCCAGGGCTGGACCTACCATGAGTGAACCTACCCCGGGGGACAAAAATCATACAGAGCACTTGATTCTCTTTTGGGGACAGCAGGCCCATTCCATTAGACTGTGCCCAGGTGGGGAACAGGAACCAGATCTGTTAAGTTCATTATTCTCTACTCAGCCCTTAGCGCCATGCCTAGAAGATAGAAGGCAGTCTGTAATATTTCTGGAAGGAATGCTTCTTCCAAAAGGGATTGTGGATGGATGACCCCTGAGTAGCCCACGCCAAGCAGCCAATCCTGACAGCTGCTACTACTCCATGGCATTCCATCTGTGCACAGGTGTCAATCCACAGTCTCCCACTCCACCCAAGAGCCTCCATAGGGATGCCCAGCCAATCCTGAGGAAACACTTTATAACAGCGACCCCTAGAGGCTGACATTATCATCACACTCCGTCACATGAGAGGAAATGGAGACAGTTTCAGCGACTAGCCAATGGGCACACCCAGGTTCCAAAGGCTGCCTCTTTCCCTTACACCATCATCAGTACAGAGGACGCTGTCACAGAGTTTGGGGTGATGGTGTGCAGGCTGGGAAAGGAGAAGGAAGGGCAAGAGGAGCAGACATTACCAGTGTTGGGCTCTGCAGCAGGAGGCTGTGCTTCTAGTGCAGACTAAGGATCCGGATGCACCTTGGCTGGGATGAGTGGTTAAGCCCTCCAAGCCCCCTAACCCCTACCCTTTTACGGAACAAATATTCAGCAATTCTTTTTTACCAACTGGAATGACATTTTTTATAAGTACTTTTTTTTTTTTTTTTTTTTTAGAGATGGAGTCTATGTTGCCAAACTGGTCTCAAACTCCTGGGTTCAAGCGACCCTCTTACCTCAGCCTCCTGAGTACCTGGGATTACAGAATTACAGGCACACACCACGGGGTGGGGCCTGGCTTTCAGCAATTCTGATTGGCTGGACTCGGGGTTACCAGGTAGGACCAGGACCAGGCCTGGAACCAAGGCTTCTGCACAACAGGCCTGGAAGGGATCTGACTGTTCAATAACCGAACTTCCCTCTTCCCCAGGTGCCCGACCCTTTTACAGTGATCTGCATATCTTTAGCTAATAATTAACTCGTCACAAACCCCATCAATACCCCATCAAGGGAATGATAGAGGGAGAGGGAGGGGATGGGGGAAAGGGTCCCAGCCCAGCACCCCAGCCGGCCACAGCCCCACGCTCATCTGGCCAATAATAAATAGGATGAAAGGCACTCCTGATAAATGCCTGTGTCAGGGAGAGATTTTACCTTCACTCAGAAACAATGTAATATCTCGGCTATTACCCAAAATAATTTATCAATGTGTAATAGCTTTGTGCAGGCCTCAGATAGGAGGGGAGCTGCGCTATCAGAGATGGATGTAGCCTACCTTCGGCTTTTAATTTTTAATGTTCGCAGCCAGCTTTGCATTAAAGGCCAGGTGTCATATAAAGACTTAATGTAAGAGGGGAGTTCATGAATTCTAATCAAGGGACGAGTGCTCCCTGGCTGGCTGCTGTCACCTCCCGGCTGGTCTTATTGATCTTTTGTTTTCTCCCCTCCTGGTTCTTCTTGCTCTTCCTTCTCCTCTCTACCTCCTCCACCTCACCCCTCCCCTCCCTGCCCAACCCTTCCTGCCCCATCCCACCCTGGGTTTTCCTCTTCCCAAGATGCATTTGTTTTTTCCCACTGTTAAGAGGGATGGTCTCTGGCTGGGCCAGGGCAGCGAATGCAAAGATTCCGGAACAGCTGGATGAGACACCCAATTTCAAGATGGCAAGACTTTTTTTTTCTTCATTCATTCATTCCATTTTTATTTATTCATTCATTCCTTTTTCATTCATCCAGAATATGTTTTTGAATATTCACGAGGAGCCCAACTCTGTGCTAGACAATAGAAGAGGCAGGCAAGATGGTTTCTGCCTCTAGAGGAGTTTCTAATCTTGCTGAGAAAATACTCTTTCAGGCCAGGCATGGTGACTCACACCTGTAATCCCAGCACTTTGAGAGGCCGAGGCAGATGGATCACCTGAGGTCAGGAGTTTGAGACCAGCCTGGTCAACGTGGTGAAATCTCGTCTGTACTAAAAACACAAAAATTAGCCGGGCATTGTGGCACATGCCTAAAGTGCCAGCTGCTTGGGAGGCTTCGGCAGGAGAATCGCTTGAACCCAGGAGGCAGAGGTTGTAGTACGCTGAGATCGTGCCACTGCACTCCACCTGGGGTGACAAAGTGAGACTCTGTCTCAAAAATAAAAACAAAAAAACTCTTCATGCAAACATACACGTGTAAATATGATTGGAGACACTCGCATGAGATTTAAAAGAAATCCTCAAATGTCATCTTCTGAGTGAGGCTTTCCCTAATTTGTGCAGCTAAGTACACACACACACACACACACACACACACACACACACACACACCCCTAGCCAGCATCCCCTGTCCCACCTGAGCTTTCTTTTCCTCCTTCTACTACACTGTAGAAACTGCCTGTACTAAAAGACAAACAAGCACATTACAATTTTAAAGAGTTTCTTGAAGCAAACAGCGATTCATGAGTCAGGCTGCGTTAGACCCCAAGTGGTTCAGGGCTCCACTGAGGGGGTGCAAGGTGAAAACTTTTGTTTTTTTTTTTTTGAGATGGAGCCTCACTCTGTCACCCAGGCTGGAGTGCAGTGGCGTGATCTCGGCTCACTGCAACCTCCGCCTCCCGGGTTCAAGCAATTCTCCTGTCTCAGCCTCCTGAGTAGCTGGGATTACAGGTGCCCGCCACCACACCCGGCTAATTTTGTATTTTTAGTAAGAGAAGGGGTTTCATCTTGTTGGTCTGGCTGGTCTCGAACTCCTGACCTCATAATCCGCCCGCCTCGGCCTTCCAAAGTGCTGGGATTACAGGCGTGAGCCATCGCGCCCAGCTAGGTGAAAACTTTTATAAAGTATTTGCAGAAGCAAGACAGAAAAGATTGAATGATTAAAATGGAAAATCTCAGAGATTAGTTGGTTTCTGATTGGTGAAGTCTCTAGTTAGAGGTTTGTTGGCAGTTTCTGATTGGTTAAGTTTGTGTTTTCTTTTTATTAATGTTTAAATTTTTTATTTTTATTTTTTGTAGATACTGGGTCTCACTATGTTGTCCAGGCTGGTCCTGAACTGGCCTCAGAAGATCCTCCTGCCTCAGACTCCCAGAGTGCTGGGATTACTGGCATAAGCCACTGTACCTAGTCTATTCACTTGTGTTTTCTTGGGCTATGGCCCTTTACTTTGAGTCAGGTTTCAGTTGCTTACTTAGGAACCCAAGGCACTTTGGACCTATCTCAGCCTAATGGCCTCCCAATTAATTCCTTTCTCTTTTTGTTTTTTGTTTTTTTGAGATGGAGTCTTGCTCTGTCACCCAGGCTGGAGTGCAATGGTGTGATCTCAGCTCACTGCAACCTCCGCCTCCTGGGTTCAAGCGATTCTCCTGGCTAAGCCTCCCAAGTAGCTGGGATTACAGGCGCCCACCACCACACGCAGCTAACTGTTGTATTTTTAGTAGAGATGGAATTTTATCATGTTGGCCAGGCTGGTCTTAAACTCCTGACTTCAGGTGATCCGCCCACCTCAGCTTCCCAAAGTGCTGGGATTACAGGCATAAGTCACCACGCCTGGCCCAATTAATTCTTTTATACCTATTTATTTTGTTTATGGTCTAACTCCTTCTACACAAATATAAGTTCTTGAGGGCAGGGATTTGGACCTCTTTTGTTCACTGATACGGCCCTTGTGCGTAGAACAGGGCTCTATGTAGTAGCTGCTCAATAAGTTATCTATTGACTGAATTAAGCAACAAAAAGGTGGTGCTCAGAGGACAAGAACAATGGTATTGCCAAGCATTGGACAGGAAATGATCAATTGTGCCTTCCAGCAGCAGGCTACTGTAGCTCCTCTGCCCTAGGGAGCTCCACCCCTCTTTCAGATGCTACTGTAAGTCCCTGGGTAAACCACACTCTCCATCTAGCCCCAGTCCAGCCCACCCCATTCTTGCCTTTTTGGTAGACTCCTGGTGATTTCCTCTTCCTGCCCTTTTACCAGCCTGACTCAGATCAGAGGCAGGAGTGGGGAGGGAGGAGGACAGGGGATGTATGTCCACCTGGCTGTGAGCTCACCAGGGTAGGGCTGGGCCTTATGCCTCCTCGGATCCCAGAGCACAGGTCCTGGCACGCAGTAGGTGCTCAGTTCTGGGCAGGCCAGTTTTTATGTGAGTGCTGCATTCCTGCAAACTGCTTCTAATTTCAAACTCACAGAATTCAAAACAAGTTTTCCCCCAGGAATAGATCTAAAGTAGGGTCTGCCTCCTTTCAAAACTTTTGCACAAATGAGACTTCATACCGTTTGCATTGTCCAGTTTCAGAGTCTCTTGAAAATGCCAACTGTGCAAGAGGAGCCAAGTTCTCTCCCCTGCTTTTGTGGCCCTGTGGCCTCTTTCCACTGTTTCTGCCCTCAATACAGGATTCCTCCTCAAATCTCCCTTCTGTTCCTTTAAGACCCACTGCAAAGGTCAGCCTCCTCCATAAGCCCTCAGAAACAGTGGGCCCCTCCCTGCTCTGTGCTCTCAAAAAATTTTGTACCTGCCTTTGTCACAGGCAGTTGAATTGTAAACGAGCTGCTAATGGGTCCATGTCTCCATTAGATCTTGAGTCCTTGACAGCAGACACTATGTCTAAGTCATCTCTTTAATCCTATCACCTTGTATATAAATGAAGGAATGAATGAGTGAATGGGGCTCCCAGGTAACTCCCACAGATCTCCTCCAAAGCTGATGCAAGCTTCTAAGCTAGATTCATCAGAATCACCTTTGGAGCTTAAAACCAACCAACAAACCAAAATAAAACAATGCAGATTCTTTTACATCACTCCCAACCTTGCATAGAAATACCCCCACTCCCAAGAGGTTTTGAAGATCAGGCAAGTGGGAGCCATAGCTCTAACCAGTGCCTGCCTTAGATTCACCTGGGCCACTTGGTAAAGGCACAGAATATCCTAGGATACCACCCTGAATTTTTTTTTTTATATATATATATTTATATATTTATTTGAGACAGAGTCTTACCCTGTTGCCCAGGCTGGAGTGCAGTGGCTCGATCTTGGCTCACCGCAACCTCCACCTCCCAGGTTCAAGCGATTCTCATGCCTCAGCTCCCCCAGTAGCTGGGATTACAGGCATGCGACACCACTCCTGGCTAATTTTTGTATTTTTAATAGAGACAGGGTTTCACCATGTTGCCCAGACTGGTCTCGAACTCCGGAGCTCAGGCAATCCACCCTCCTGGGCCTCCCAAAGTGCTAGGATTACAGGCATGTGAGCCACCACCACCCAGACACTCCAGGGAGAGTTTTTGTTTAACAAAGGCCCAGGTGACTGCAGGAGTCAGAGTGGTTTGGGAAATGCCCCAGGCCCATGCACCTCAAGAGCTCTTAATCCTTGGTGAGGACACGTCCTCCATCCCCTTTCAGACAATGAGTACTTCCAGAAGTCCCCAGTAATTTCCAGGGCAGGAAGGAAATTTAGTGATGATTCTATTGCAGGATTTGTCAACCTCAGTATTGTTGCCATTCTGGGTCAGATAATTCTTTGTTCTGGGAGGTCCTGTGTATGGTAGCATGTTTAGCAGCATCCCTGGACTCTATCCACTGCATGCCAGTAGTAACACCTGCCCCTCCATCCTCCAGTGTGACAACCCAAAATGTCTCCAGACATTGCCAAGTGTCCTGGGGGAATATATATCACCCCTTGCTAAGAAACACTTTGGTCCTGCCTGGGGCTCAGGAAGGCTGAATTCTTTGCCCAAGCGGAGTAACAGTAAGATTTCAGGAAATAGTAAAAAGTGAAGATGAAGACGATGTACAAAGACGTTCATCACAGTCTTGTTTATAACAACAAAACAACCAAACTAGAAGCAGCCAAAGCGACTAAAAATAAAAGAAAGATTTGTTAGCACTTATGGCACCTTGTAAAATGGGATTTAGGCAGCTGTGAAAATAGCAATATCAAAGATTAACTAATGACATTGAAAAATAAATAAAGGTTATATGAAAAAACCAGCTTACATGGTGGGATGAAGAACGTGGTCCCAACATTATCTAAATGTGAAAGCAAAAGAACATAACTTTTTGCTATTTTCACAATGGACACTTAGTTGATTATTTTTCCTGAATAAAACTTACTGTACTAAAAAAACTGAAACAATACAGAGAAACTGAAATTCTTCCTCTATATTCTACTTCCTAATCACAAGGCCAGAGGAAAATGTCAGGGCGTCCCAGGCAGAGTAAGAATTAACAGGTTACACTGGTATTCTTCAAGCACACATTCAATATTTCTTTATTGGGAGTGGGGAGAAACTGATACTTACTGAAAAAAAACAAAAACAGTATATCCTCTGTTTCAAAATAAGCAATTTATAACCAAGCACTGAAGTTTTTTTGTTTTCAATTACAAAATAATTGAAATATATGGAAGGTTATAGAAAACAATATAAACAAATTCCTATGTACCTACATTAACTTACTTTAGGTGTTCAGTTTTTAAGAAATGTTGTGGGGCCGGGTGCAGTGGCTCATGCCTGTAATTCCAGCACTTTGGGAGGCCGAGACAGGAGGATTGCTTGAGCCCAGAAGTTCGAGACCAGTCTGGGCAACATGGTGAAACCCCATCTCTATGAAAAATTAAGAATTAGCTGGGCGTGGTGCCAAGTGCTTGTAGTCCCAGGTATTCAGAGGCTGAGCTGGGAGGATCGCTTGAGCCCGAGGAGGTTCAACTGCAGTGAGCCATGATGGCTCTACTGCACTCCAGCCTGGGCAACAGAGCTAGACCCTGTCTCAAAAAAAAAAAAAAAAAAAAAGAAATGTTGTAAATCTACTTATATAGTCTAAGCCATATTCTCTTACATTTTTCTTGCCTACTTGTCCTGAAAGAAATCACTATCTGCCAGGCGCGGTGGCTCACGCCTATAATCCCAGCAATTTGGGAGGCCGAGGCGGGCAGATCATTTGAGGTCAGGAGTTGTGACCAGCCTGGCCAACATGGTGAAACCCCGTGTCCACTAAAAATACAAAAATTTGCTGGGTGTGGTGGTGGGTGCCTGTAATCTCAGCTACTCGGGAGACTGAGGCAGGAGAATCGCTTGAACCCGGGAGGCGGAGGTTACAGTGGGCCGAGATCACACCACTGCACTCCGGCCTGCATGACAGATTGAGACTGTCTCAAAAAAAAAAAAAAAAAAAAAAAAGAAATCACTATATTGAAGGTGTTAACAATCATTTCCAGGCATGTTTTAATATATTTATTATATGTGCATATATCCATAAATAATTTTAGTCATGTAATTAAATAACATTAATTAATATTAATATAAATACCATCAAATTATACAGACTCTTGCAATTTACTTTTTAAATCTTGTGATTTTTAAAAATTTATGTTTATGCATATAGATTTAATTTACTTATTTCAGTTGTGAATTATTATGACATTATATGACTAAATTACAGCTTATAGATCCTTTCTCCTACTACAGGACAGTTCTACTCTACCTCATTTTTCCATTATTTCAAACAATGTCCTGGTGAGTTTCCTGCAGATCTCCCTATGAATTTGTGGGAGAGTTTTATTTCTATGGCAGCACTCATCAAACCTTTTGATGTCAGGATTCCTTTACATTCTTTTTTTTTTTTTGAGACCCAGTTCACTCTTGTTGCCCAGGCTGGAATGCTATCTCAGCTCACTGCAACCTCTGCCTCCCGGGTTCAATCCATTCTCCTGCCTCAGCCTCCGGAGTAGCTGGGATTACAAGTGCCCTCCACCACACCTGGCTAATTTTTTGTATTTTTAGTAGAGATGGGGTTTTGCCATGTTGCCCAGGTTGGTCTTGAACTCCTGACCTCAGGTGATCCGCCTGCATTGGGCTCCCAAAGTGCTGGGATTATAGGTGTGAGCCACCACACCTGGTCTTCCCTTACATTCTTAACAATTATTAAAGGCCACAAAGAACTTTCGTTGAAGGGAGTTGTATCTATCGACAAATACCATAGTTAAGAGTTTAGAAATTACAACTGAGAATTTTAAAATTTTATTCATTTATTCGAAATAACACATCTATTTTATGTCAATATAAATAACATATTGTTATGAAAAGTAACTTCTTTAAAATAAAAAAATTTAGTAAGATAAGCGGTAGCAGTGTTGTTCTTCATTTTCACAAAGCTCTCTGTTTACTGTGCTATGTTGTTTTGGTTGAAGCCTATGAAGAAAATTTGGCCTCACAAAGCTACACAGTTGGAAAGGAGAGAAGCAACTTAAGAGTCTTTTCAGATCATTGTGGATATTCTTTAATAATACTCACTTGACAAGTGGTAGTTTCTCAAAGATTGGTTGCAACGTTAACATGTGAAACCATATTAGTGCTCATTTTGTGCTCTATTACATTAAAAGGCATTGATCTATCTGGTACTTTGAAAGGATCTTTTACTTGTGGTTTTTGTAACATCCTACATTGATCATTTGGAAACTATTAGTTCACCCAGTCCTGCAAATCTGTCAGATGCTGGCACACTTTACTACACAATATCACACAAAAAAAGAATGCATTCACTAACATCACCTTTTAAAAAAAATTTTAATTTTTTTTAAGACAGGGTTTCGCCCTGTCACCCAGGCTGGAGTTCAGTGGCAGGATCTCAGCTCACTGCAACCTCCACCTCCTGGCTCAAGTGATTCTCCTGCCTCAGCCTCCCAAGTAGCTGGGACCATAGGTGTGCACCACCACACCCAGCTAATTTTTTGTATTTTTAGTAGAGACGGGTTTCACCATTTTGCCCAGGCTGGTCTCGAACTCCTGAGCTCCAGTGATCTGTCTGCCTTGGCCTCCCAGAGTGCTGGGATTGCAGACGTGAGCCACCATGCTGGCCTTACCTGATAGCACCTTTGATTTTATCAGGAGAACTTTAGCTATTGAGAAGCTGTCAAGCTCACGCGGCAGCAGGTCCAAGTTTCCCACAATTTGAAACCTCAAATTTTGTCATTGAAATGACAAGCTCTCTTCCTTTTTCAGAAAATATCTCCCAAATACCCCAATTTGAATAACCATGGTATGTCCATTGTTCTTTCAAGAAAAAGTAACATTCTATGAAAAAAGTGGCCAGTTCATCTTTTCTTTTACTTTTTTTTATTTTTTGAGACAGAGTCTCGTTCTGTCACCAGGCTGGAGGGCAGTGGCACAATCTTGGCTCACTGCAACCTCCGCTTCCCAGGCTCAAGCGATTCTCCTGCCTCAGCCTCCCAAGTAGCTAGGACTACAGGTGGGCACCATCATGCCCAGCTAAGTTTTGTATTTTTAGTAAAGACCAGGTTTCACCATGTTGGCCAGGCTGGTCTCGAACTTTTGACCTCTTGATCCACCTGCCTTGGCCTCCCAAATTGCTGGGATTGCAGGCATGAGCCAGCGCGCTGGGCTATTTCATCTTTCAACACACACAGTCTCCTGTGTGCTTTCCTCGAGTATTCAGCAGAAGGGGTTTACGTGCAGTTCCCATTTCCTCATGCAGAACATTCAAAATAGGTACCTAGGGTCGAGATTTTTACATTTTAAAAATTCTACTGCTCCATCAAGAACATCCTTCAGGAAAACTGTTTTTTGTTTGTTTGTTTACTGAAGGGCATGACAGTGACAATTGGTGCAGGTTAAGGCCACTGCCTTGTTTCATGCTAAGGCACTATCACTTGAACGTCATCAGTCCAAATGTTGTCACAGCAGAAAAGACAAATAACATCTTAGTGTTTGTTCTTTTATTTATTTATTTATAGAGAGAGAGACAGAGGTCTCGCTATGTTGGCTAGGCTGGTCTCGAACTCCTGACCTCAAGCAATCCTCTTCCTGCCACAGCTTCCCAAAGTGCTGGGATTACAGGTGTGAGCCAGCACGCTTGGTTTCCTAGTTTTGTTCTGAAAATAGTTTTGACCTTGCAGCTCTCCTTGGAAGCATCTCAGAAATCCTCCTGGGGTTGGGGGCCACATGTTCAGAATTGCTGTTCTAGGTTAGCTAAACAGAAGCGAAATTACTGGGTGGTGGGGTGGGCGCATTTTACCTTTACTAGTCCCTCTCAAATTGCTCTTCAAAGTGGTTTTATCAACTTCCCTCCCACCAGCACTGTGTAAGTGTTCTCAAGTCTCCATATCCTGGTCATCACTGGGTGTTGTCCAACTTATATTTTGCCAATCTAGTGGCTACGAAATGGTGCCTCATCACTGTATTCATTACAGGACAGCATGTCAAGTACATTTGGAGCAGTCTTTCCAATCAGTTCTTTAACCACTCATAGTTGGATGGTGCTTATGGCACTCACTAATAATTGAGGTAGTTCCCAAGAATATAGATATAAAATACAAAATCTCTTTCAACATAGGTTTAAAAGTTGGGTGTCTTTTTCCCCCTAGCTTTCATGTTGGCAAAACATTTCCCACTTCAATTTTTTTCTGCAGTTTTCCAGATGAGAGAGCTTCTGGAAAATGCTATTCTAGGGTTTTTAATAATTTATTCCCTGTAAACACTGCTAGCCCGTATGTGATTTGGTTTCAAAATTGCAGTTGATTACACAGCAGATTAGAGCCTGCTGTTTTCAGGAGTGGTGATGCTGCCTATAGTGGCATGTGTACATTGTCGAAACCCTCAACACAGATTTGTAGATGCTGCTAAAACTGTGCAGGAATCTCGGTGAGAAATGGTATATCAGTCTCTAACATGCTAACTTTTCAGGAGACTTCTTGGAATGTGTGCGTGTGTGATTTTTGCTTTACCTGTCGACTCTATAAACTCAGCCTCACGTGAGGAGCAAGGCTATTCTAAATAGTATGTGGGAGCCGGAATTAACAGGCACCCGGTTTCTCATTTCTCATTTATTTCAGTAATGTTTAGCTCCCCTTATAAATCTGCGTTCTTGGCATCTGTTCATCTAAACCAGAAATTGGCAAACTTTTACCACATAATTCTAGATAGTAAATATTTTAGGTTTTGTGGACCACATGGTCTCTGTTACAACTACTCATCTCTGCTTTTGCAGGGTGAAAGCAACCAGCCATAATAAGTAAACCAAAGATGTGGCTGTATTTCAAGAAAGCTTTATTTGCAAAAACAAGACAGGGGTAGGCTGGGTATGGTAGCTCACGCATGTAATCCCAGCACTTTGGAAGGCCGAGGTGGGAGGATAGCTTGAGACCAGGAGTTCAAGACTACCCTGGTCAACATAGAAAGACCCCCATCTCTACTGAAAAAAAAGGCCAGGTGTGGCAGTGCATGCTTGTAGTCCCAGCTACTCAGGAGGCTGAGGCTGGAGGATTGCTTGAGCATAGGAGTTGGAGGTTGCAGCAAGACCCTGACCCCTTCTGGACTGCTTCTTCATCTGGCTCTCTGGGGAAAGCCTTGGCTAAGCCTGTGGTGTCCATTCTTCCAGTATTATGGTCTGTAGTTTTTACTTTCTATAACTGTGACTGGGCTTGGTGGCTCACGCCTGTAATCCCAGCACTTTGGGAGGCCGAGGCAGGCAGATCACCTGAGGTCAGGAGTTCGAGACCAGCCAGGCCAACATGGTGAAACCCTGTCTCTACCCAAAATACAAAAACTAGCCTGGCGTGGTGGCCTGTACCTGTAATCCCAGCTACTCAGGAGGCTGAGGCAGGAGAATCGCTTGAACCCGGGAGGAGGAGGCTGCAGTGAGCTGAGATTACGCCACTGCATTCCAGCCTGCTGGGTGACAGAGAGAGGCTCTGTCTCAAAAAAAACTTAAAAAAATATATATATATACATATATACACATATATATATAACTGTGCATGTGCCTATGTATTGTGGAATCTTTAATGAAAAGGAAGTAAATACAAGAAGGTAAACATGCAGATGATGTAGATAACAAATAAGATTATTATTACTGTAAATTATAAAACTATACAGGCCCTGAGAGAACTTGAAATGCATGCCAACGAGGCCACATGATGAGGAGGATAGACATGGCAGCTGTCCTTTCGGGGCCCTCCACTGCTCTCCAGAAAACAGAAATCAAATAAGTTCCAGAAGGCTCCTTGGAGAAAAAGCTGATTCCAGGTCTGGGAAAAGGAAAGTCAAAGAGGAGGCCAAAACCTCTGGTTGTGCCAGACAGGAAGTTGTGCTCAAAGCATGAGGGGACACAGGGATCCACTTAAAGGAGTCCCTTTGGCCAAATCTGGGGAATTTGAGCATCAAAATGAGTAATAATAGTAATGAATTATAACTCACTGAATAAATTAAGAATCCCCAAATCCATACTGATATAAATAAATAAGTAAATAAGTAGACAGGGGAAAAGCGATAGTTCCCTCTTACAGTTGAATGCCAAGTAGTATAGATAGATGGAATGATGGAGTCCGAAAATCATCAATGGATGCTAAAACCAGTGGGTTAAAGTTTGATGAGGAACAGGCTATTTTCAGTTTTAGAGTACCTTAACACAAATTATGTATTCATCACAGAGGGAAGCATAGTAACTTTATAATGCAGAAATCTGGCAGATACTACTTTTACCAAATGATTAAGGTTAATATCACCAATACTGGGTCAAATTGGCATCTTGTGCCTCCTGACGTGAGGCACTGAGAAGAACGGTGTCCCTATCCAAATGCACAAACTGAATCTCATCATGGAAAAACATCAGACAAGCCCAAACTGAGGGATGTTCTACAAAATAACTGGTCTGCTCTCTTAAACAATAATGCGAAGGTCAAGAAATGCAAGGTAAAGCTGGAGAGCTGTCCCAGATCAAAGACGACGAAAAGAAGCATGACAGCTGAATGCTCCAGGTTATCCTGGATTGGACCCTGGACTGAAGAGGAAAACTAGCTATAAAGGACACTTGCTTTAGGGACCATTGATGAAATGTGAATATAGACTGCAGATTAAATAATAATTTGTTTTTGTTTTTATTTTGAGACAGAGTCTTGCTCTGTCACCCTAGCTGGGGTGCAATGGCATGATCTTGGCTCACTGCAACTTCCACCTCCTGGGTTCAAGCAATTCACTTACCTCAGGTTCCCCAGTAGCTGGGCTTACAGGCGACCGCCACCACGCCCAGCTAAGTTTTGTATTTTTAGTAGAGATGGGGTTTCACCATGTTGTCCAGGCTGGTCTCAAACTCCTGACCTCAAGTGATCCACCCATCTTGGCCTCTTTTATCTTGGCCTCCCAAAGTGCTGGGATTACAGGCATGAGCCACTGCATCCAGCCAATAATTAACATTAAATGTTCTGATTTTGATAACTATACTAAGGTTATATAAGAGAATGTCCTTGTCCTTTGGAAAAACAGTGAAGTATTAGGGGTTAAAAGAAAATTGGTTCTGGTAACATGAAGAAATGCCTTACAAGCCAAAGTTGGGCTTCCCCGTATATATGAATTCTAACACAATGTTATCTAGGAAGGTGGAGGCATCTTCTGGCTAATAGCCTGCCCTGAATTAGTAGGCCCACAGATTTTCTCATCTGTTTATTTTCTTCCCCCGGCCCCTGATACCTCTGCTATGTCTATTTATTTTCATTTCAATATATTGTATAATGAGAAAAAAATGTTACTTTTTTGGCCGGGCACAGTGACTCACGCCTGTAATCCCAGCACTTTGGGAGGCCGAGGCAGGCGGATCACTTGAGGCCAGAAGTGAAATCAGCCTGGACAACATGGCGAAACCCCACCTCTACTAAAAACACACAAATTAGCCGAGCGTGGTGGCTCACGCCTGTAATCCCAGCTACTCGAGTGAGGCACAAGAATCGCTTGAATCGGGAGGTGGAGGAGGTTTCAGTGAGATCGTGCCACGGCACTCTAGCCTTGGCAACAGAGTGAGACTCTGTCTCAAAAAAAAAAAAAAAAAAAAGATTTTGAGACAGAATCTCGCTCTCTCGCCCAGGCTGGAGTGCAATGGCGTCATCTCGGCTCACTGCAACCTCCGCCTCCCTGGTTCAAGCGATTCTCCTGCCTCAGTCTCCCGAGTAGCTGGGACTACAGGCACCCGCCACCACGCCAGGCTAATTTTTTGTATTTTTAGTGGAGATGGGGTTTCACCATGTTGGCCAGGATGGTCTCAATCTCTTGACCTCATGATCCACCTGCCTTGGCCTCTCAAAGTGCTGGGATTACAGGCGTGAGCCACCGCACCTGGCCACAAAAAAAAAAAAAAGTTTTTTTTTTAAAGTTTGGGAGAAGGGTATTTCAGGTGGAATGAACAAAATTATAAAAGTGGGATATGCGAGTAGTGGTCTGGGGGTTTAAAATATATCCAAGTTGTTGCAAATGAGTAGTGGAAAAATAAGACTGAAAAAGTAGTTATGTTCAGATTACCAAGGACACTAAATATCATAGTAAAGTGTGTTAATTTTGCTGATGGGGCAAAGGGCAACCATTCATTGAGAGCTGTTGAGTAAGAAAGCGACATAGAGCTGAACATAGGGAGGAGGATGCTGGCTGCATGTTTAGGTTGGAAAAGCAAGAACAACACCTGGAACTGGAGGGATTTTTGCAAAAGTAGGGAAGGAGGCTGTGATGGTTAATAATTGGGTGTCAACTTGATTGGATTGAAGGATGCAAAGTATTGTTCTTGTGTGTGTCTGTGAGGGTGTTGCCAAAGGAGATTAACATTTGAGTCAGTGGACTGGGAGAGGCAGACCCACCCTCAATCTGGGTGGGCACCATCTAATCAGCTGCCAGCATGGCTAGAATAAAGCAGGCAGAAGAAG
>NW_026652291.1:28731444-28845250 GCF_009828535.3 Hylobates moloch | reverse complement strand
GCAGGGAAGGTGAGTGCAGGGGAGGTGAGTGCAGGGAAGGTGAATGCAGGGGAGGTGAGTGCAGGGGAGGTGAGTGCAGGGGAGGTGAGTTCAGGGGAGGTGAATGCAGGGAAGGTGAGTGCAGGGGAGGTGAGTGCAGGGGAGGTGAGTGCAGGGGAGGTGAGTGTAGGGGAGGTGAGTGCAGGGAAAGTGAGTGCAGGGGAGGTGAGTGCAGGGGAGGTGAGTGCACAGGAGGTGCATCCATTGAGCAGGGCTGGGGATAGCTCAGCTGGGAGTCCTCCTCCTGCTGTGCTCATGGCAAGTGCTGCTCTTAGGCTGCCTCCAGGGCCCTCTGTTTCTCACCCCATACAGTATCCTTCAGCCTCTCCTGCATCCACCACTTCAGCCACCACTCACAGGCAGGTGATTCCCAACTTAGATAACTCTCACCTGGCCTCTCCTCAAGGCCCAGGGCTGGATGTCCAGCTGCTGACCTGCATCCTCACGTGGACGCTGTGAAGGGACATGACACTAAACATGGTCAAAACCAAACTATCTCCCCTCCTCCCCACGAACAAACCTGATCGTGGTTACCCTTATTCTTTTTTTATTTTTCATTTTTTCTTTTTAGCTACCCTTATCTCAGCACTGAAAACAAACCTTAATGCTCTCAGCTCAGAGCATGACAGACACTCCACCTCTCAAGCTAGAAGCCTAGGATTCTAGGATTCAGTCTGGACACCTCCTTTCCACATCATTGATGAACAATTACTATCAAATTCTGTTAGTGCCACTGGTTCTATCTCCACTGCCACCATACTAATCTAAGCCACTCCTCAGGCATACACACACAATGGACACTCAAAAAATATCTCCTGGATAAAGGCATGATCAGATGGACTAGCGCTTCTATGAAGGCTCTTGAGACTGCCTCCTCCAGCAGGGTGTTGCACTGACACTAGGGGGCAGGCCATCTACTTCATAATTGTTTCAAAGATAAATGAAAAGAAACATACTCCAAGTGGATAAACTATAAAACCCAATGAGTCTGACTGAACTGCAATTAATGCCCTTTCTTTACGTTTGATAGAAAATGTGACTCAAATCAGCTCAAGCAAAGTAAGGGAGAGGTGGATTTAATGGTTCAGATAGCTAAAAAGACCAGTGGTAGAGCTTCAGGTACAGCTTGATCTAGGTGCTATTGATATCATCAGGACCCCATTTCACTCTATTTAACTCTTGATTCCACTTTTTTTCTACATTAGTTCTATTCTCAGAGAAGTTCTGATCTCACATGGGCAAAATGGTTGCTAGAGGTCCAGTCCATAGCCTTGCAGGTTCAAGACCAGTGGGGGAAAAAAAAGAATTTGCTCTTCCTTGGACTTGTGCCCACCCTTAACCAATCTTTGGGACCAGGGAGATGGAATGTGCTGATTGACCAGGTCCTGAAGTCTTGGATAGGGCCCTGCCTAGCCTAACAGTGAGGGAAGTGGGGTCCCCAAGAGGGAGTCTGAGTGTGATTTACTCAAAGAAGGGGAGATGGAAGCCAAAGGCAGTGGCCACCGACAATAACTTTCCTCAATTAACACTTATCTGGGCCGGGCATGGTGGCTCATGCCTGTAATCCCAGCACTTTGGGAGGCCGAGGCGGGCAGATCACGAGGTCAGGAGATCGAGACCATCCTGGCTAACACAGTGAAACCCCATCTCTACTAAAAATACAAAAAAATTAGCCAGGCATAGTGGTGGGCGCCTGTAGTCCCAGCTACTTGGGACACTGAGGCAGGAGAATGGTGTGAACCCGGGAGGTGGAGCTTGCAGTGAGCCGAGATCGCACCACTGCACTCCAACCTGGGCAACAGAGCAAGACTCCATCTCAAAAAAAAAAAGACTTATCTGAAACAGGAGGATGCTTTGCCCAGGGCTGGCAGGACCACTGGATGGAAGGTCATGAAGGTTAGTTACCACGAGCCACTAACCATGAGCAGCAGCCAGCTGAACAGAGCTCTGAGTCTGCCTACTTATTCCAGCACACACTGCACAGGTGCAAGGCCATACCCTGCATATGTGTGGTACAGGTCATAGGTAGGAAGGGAGAGCTTTGGGTCCTTCTGCTTTCCCCAGGATGCTGGTTATGGATCACGGTGCCTCTCACTTGGTGTCCTGGGTTGAATGGTGTCTTCCAAAAATGCATGTCCACTTGGAACCTCAGAATGTGACCTTATTTGGAAATAGGGTATTTCCAGGTGTAATTAGTTAAGATGAGGTCATATTAGACTAGATCCAATATGATTAGTGTCATTTAAGAAGTGGAAAGAGGCCAGGTAGGGTGGCTCATGCTTGTAATTCCAGAGTTTTGGGAGGCCCAGGCAGGAGGATAGCTTGAGGCCAGGAGTTAGAGACTAGCTTGGGTAACATAGCAAGACCTTGTCTCTAAAAAACTTTAAAAATTAGCTGGGCGTGGTGGTGTGCACCTATAGTCCTAGCTACTTAGGAGGTGGAGGTGGGAGGATTACTGGAACCCAGGAATTTGAAGCTGCAGTGATTTATGATGACGCCACTGAACTCCAGCCTGGGTGAGAATAAGATCCTGTCTCTTTTTTCTTTCTTTTTCTTTCCTTTCTTTCTTTTTTTTTTTTTTTTTTGAGACGGAGCTTCACTCTTGTTGCCCAGGCCGGAGTGCAATGGTGTGATCTCGGCTCACTGCAACCTCTGCCTCCCGGTTCAAGTGATTCTTCTGCCTCGGCCTCCTGAGTGGCTCGGGTTATAGGCATGCACCACCATGTCCCACTAATTTTGTATTTTTAGTAGAGACAGGGTTTCTCCATGTTGGTCAGGCTGGTCTTGAACTCCTGGCCTCAGGTGATCCGCTCACCTCGGCCTCCCAAGTGCTGGGATTACAGGCGTGAGCCACCACGCCCACCCAGACCCTGTCTCTTAAAAAATAAAGTAAAATAAAAATAAGTTTGAAAAAAAGCAGAAGAAAGGACAACAGAGACACTGACACACATGGAAGAATGCCACATGACAAGAGACGCAGAGAGTGGGGCCCAAAGAGGAAAGGCCACCTGGGGCCACCCAAAGAGGAGAGGCCACTTGCTTAGTGGTGATGCCGGAACCAGAACCTGAGTCTCTGGTCTCTTCCAGCCCTGCCTGAGGAGTCGAGGCAGGCATGGGCTTACAGAACACGAAGTGGTGTCCAGCTATTCCAAAGCACGTTCCTTGTCTATTTGCTAAGTATTCCTCCTGATTAACCCTGAGCTCAGACTGTCTTTATAGGGTTCTGGTTAAAACGGACATAGTAATATGCTCAAATGTAACTTCTTTTCAGCACCTGGCAATATAATGACAAAAATAATTCATTGTAAGAATTATATCTGCCAGGCACGGTGTCTCTCGCCTGTAATCCCAGTACCTTGGAGGCTGAAGCAGGATGATCACTTGAGCTCAAGAGTTTGAAACCAGCCTGGGAAACACAGCCAAACCCTGTCTCTACCCCCCAAAATACAAATATTGGCCAGGCGTGGTGGTCCACACCTGTAATCCCAGCCACTCTGGAGGCTGAGGTAGGTGGATCGCTTAAGCCTGGGAGTCGGAGGTTGCAGTGAGCTGAGATTGTGCCACTGCACTCCAGCCTGGGAAACAGAGCTCTGTCTCAAATAAATAAATTAATTAAATAAACATAAAAATCAAAAAGTTGTATCTTAAATATTTAGGCTTACAGAATGCTTTCCCGTAGGTCTCAACTAGGGGCAATCTTGTTCCCTAGGGGACATTTGGCAATGCGTGGAAACATATTTGGTTGTCACAAGGAGGGATTGCTACTGGTACCTAGTGGGTAGAAGCCAGAGATGCTGCTAAACATGCTACGAAATGCAGGACAAGACCCACAATAATTATCTAGCTTCAAATGTCAGTAGTGCCACAGTTGAGAAATATGGTCATAGATCATGCTGTTTAATCCTCCTAACAACCTTCAAAGGCAGAATTTTTCAACTCAGGCGCCAGGGGTACACATGGGTTACACACAATGGCTCCTCCTCTCCACCCTAGAGGCGGCAGATGGGGCCTGGAGAGCCCAGGGATCAGTTGCCTCTGGTTGCTTGTAGTCTCCTCCTGGCCTCTTGGAAAAACGGCCAGAGCTGAGCATAAACGCACTTGGCAAGCATTCTTCTGAAGTCTCCAAACGAGGCAATATTATGCCTATTACAAAGGTAAGTAAATTGAGACTCAGGAAGCTTGTCAGTTTCAGAGTCACACAATTCCGTCTTGGTTCCCAAACTAGTAAACATTAAAGCAGATTTTTTAATGCTCACTGTGTAAAGAATTGATGGCCATTTCTATTTTATGAATGAAGAAACTATCAGAGAGATTAATTTTCCCGGGTCACTTAGAAATAGAAGAACTGGGTTCAAACTCAGACTTGTCCTATTCCAAAGCTGCGCTTCTTTTCCATCACATAAAATGCCCCTTCCACAAGTCTCTCCTCTAGGTGGGTGGTGAGTCTTATTCCTCTTGCACAACCCTGGTTCACAGCAGGCACGCAATAAATACTTACACGTTGAATAGAGCCGGCGTTCCTTCCTTCCTTGGCTTAGGTAAATTCCTGATTGAATTGACATTCGATAGAACCCTACCTCCACCAAGCCTTGCCCTTCCTCTCCTACCAGGCCCCACTCACATCCCACCTCTTTCAGGACAGCTCTTTGAGTGGATTCAAGTTACTTGTTTCCTTGAGCACTTAAGCAAGTCAGGGTAGCAGGTAAGATGGAAGAAGCAAGAGGTCACATGCCAGGAGACCTCTTTGGACCTCTGTTTCTTTTTCTATAATGTTAAAAAAGTTGAAAAAATTTCAGACAGCCTCCAATTTATGATGGTTCAACTTACAGTGGTGCCAGAGTGATATGCATTCAGTAGAAACTGTACTTCAGCAGTACCCATACAACCATTCTGTTTTTCACTTTCAGTATTCAATAAATTACATGAGATATTGAACACTTTATTATAAAATGGGATTTGTGTTCGATTATTTCACCCAACACATGTGTGGGCTAACATGAATGTTCTGAGCACGTTTAAGGCAGGCTAGGCTAGGCTATGATGTTTGGTAAGTTAGGTGTATTAAATGCAGCTAGGCTATGATGTTTGGTAAGTTAGGTGCATTAAATGCATTTTCAACTTACAGTATTTTCCGTTTCTTTTTTTTTTTTTAGATGCAGTCTCACTCTGTCACCCAGGTTATAGTGTGGTGGAGCCATCTCTGCTCACTGCAACCTCTGCCTCCCAGGCTCAAGCAATTCTCCTGCCTCAGCCTCCCGAGTAGCTGGGATTACAGGTGTGTGCCACCACACCAGGCTAATTTTTGTATTTTTAGTAGAGACAGGGTTTCACCATTTTGGCCAGGCTGGTCTCAAACTCCTGACCTTGTGATCCCCCAGCCTTGGCCTCCCAAAGTGCTGGGATTACAGGCGTGAGCCACTGCGCCTGGCCAATATTTTCAATTTCTGATGCCGCATTGTAAGTTGAAGAACATTTGTATTTGTTAGACCCTTTCTGTGATAGGCTGAATGACGCCCCCCTAAAAATGTTCACGTCTTAATCCCCAGAAGCTGTAAATATCTCACTCTACATTGCAGAGGGGATTTCAGAGTTGTGATTAAATCAAGGGTCTTGAGATGGAGAGATTATCCTGGATTATCTGAGTGGATTCAGTATGATCACGAGGATCCTTATAAGAGGGAGGCAGGAGGGTCAGAGTTGGAGAAGAAGATAGAATAACAGAAGCAGCAGAAGTTGAAGCGAGGAAGGGACCATGGAACCATGACTGCAGGCAGCCACTAGAAGCTGGAAAAGGCAAGACAATGGGTTCTCCCTTAGAGCCTTCAGAAGGAATGCTGCCCTGCCAACCCCTTGTAGACTTCTTAAGCCACTACATTCTTGGTAATTTGTTAGAGCAGTAATAGGATGTGCCTTCCAATTCCCAAACCACTGGATTCTACACAGCTCTTAACTTTTAAACCGGACAGACCTAGGTTCAAATCCCAGCTTTGCCACCTATCAGCTGTGTGGTCTTTGAATCACTCAACCTCTTTTGGTCTTAGTTTCTTCATGTCCGTATGGCGATAATGATATCTACCTAGGGATCCACAATTCTGGCAATGTTATAGACTTGATGACCTAAAATTCATCTTGTTACAAAATACCCAGAAATGCTTAATGTAACCTGGCAGTCTTCCAAATGTATAAACTGACAGGCGCAGTGGCTCATGCCTGTAATTCTAGCACTTTCAGAGGCCTAGGTGGGAGGAGTGCTTGAGGCCAGGAGTTCAAGACCAGCCTGGGCAACGTGACAGGATTCCATACCTACAAAAAATAAAAATAAAAAAATTAGCCAGGTGTGGTGGCTTACACCTATAGTCCCAGACACTCAGGTGGCTGAGACAGGAGGATCACTTGAGCCCAGGAGTTCAAGGCTGCAGTGAGCTACAGTCATCCCACTGCATTCCAGCTTGGGTGACAGAGTGAGACCCTATCTCAACAACAACAAAAAATGTATAAACAAATTTCCAAGAAAGTAAGAGAAACCCATAGAAGCTAAAAATAAAAAAGGAAAACCAGAAACAGGACCACAAAGCACAAGAGCTGTCCCCGTGTTCCACATCATACCCCAGCCCCTGCCTGAGGACCCTGGTCCCAGGTGAGGGGAGGGCAATTGGAACTGAGACCCCATAAATCCATAACCCCCAAAAGACTACAACCTTAGCAAAACTGGGAAAATAAGGAAAACATCCTCTGGCTGGCACAGGTTGATGGCATGGAAACTTGCTGAGCTCTCTTTCTTTTTCCATAATGTTGAGGAAGCTTGTTTGTCCAGACCAGAGGTACTCAACCAGGGGCAATTTTGCCCCGCAGGGGACATTTGGCAATGTCCCTTAGGGGGCAGAGAGACACTTGATTATCACAACTTGGGGGAAGGGTGCTGCTGGCATCTAATGGGTAGAGGCCAAGGATGCTGCTAAACATCCTGCCATGTAGGGGGCAGCTCCTCACAACAAAGAGATGCCCAGCCCAGGATGTCAATAATGCCACGAAATGCCATTGAGAAATCCTGATCCAGGCCTGGGCTCTGTGCAGGAAAATGTCTTTGGGAATTCATAACCATGACCCCTGTCTCCCTCCCATAGGTTTGGAATTCAAATTTACTCTACACCCCTGGTTTTGGAGCTCTAATCCAATCAACTAACAACAACAGCAAAAGGAAGTCTGGGGCCAGTTATACCTAAGGGCAAATACAATACTCCCTCTAGAGGAACACATTTTCCATCCAATTGATGTAGGATTTCCACATGCAAAGCCTTACCGAAGATGAACTCACAATCTAAAATTACAAAACCCACAAGGAAATAATTCACCATGAGTGAAAGTTGGCAGATATAAGAGGCAGTAAGATCAGATCCACAAGAAATTCAGATTTAAAAAGGCTATAGATACAACTGTGAATATACTAAAATCCACTAAATTGTACTGTTTTTAAAAGAATGAACTTTATGGCATAGGAATGATATCTCAATAAAGCGTTTATTAAATAAAAAGGCCATAGGATGAAGACTGTAATATCTGTAATATACAAATGTTTAAAATTATTAAAGTCACATTATCTTGTTTTTTTTTTTTTTTTGAGACGGAGTCTCGCTCTGTCCTCTGTTGCCCAGGCTGGAGTGCAGCAACGCAGTCTCGGCTCACTGCAATCTCTCCCTCCTGGGTTCAAGTGATTCTCCTGCCTCAGCCTCCGGAGTAGCTGGGATTACAGGCATGCACCACCACGCCCAGCTAATTTTTGTATTTTTAGTAAAGATGGGGTCTCGCCATGTTGGCCAGGATGGTCTCGATCTCCTGACCTTGTGATCTGCCCACCTCGACCTCCCGAAGTGCTGGGATTACAGGCGTGAGCCACTGCACCCGGCCTAAAGTCATGTTATCTTCCTTGTGAGCTTATTCAAGAATTAGAGAAACTTATAACTGGCATAAAATAAGCACTCCATAAGTAGTATTTATTATTATCCCAGTGATTATTAATTTATCCTCATTTCCACTTTTCCTAAGCCTCCTATCATCTATCAAAATGTACCTGTGGGCCGGGTGCAGCGGCTCACGCCTGTAATTCCAGTGCTTTGGGAGGCCAAGGTGGGTGGATCACTTGAGGTCAGGAGTTCAAGACCAGCCTGGCCAACATGGAGAAATCACTTCTCCACTAAAAATAAAAAAATTAGCTGGGCATGGTGGTGGGCGCCTGTAATCCCAGCTACTAGGGAGGCTGAGACACAAGAATTGCATGAACCTGGGAGGTGGAGGTTGCAATGAGTTGAGATCACACCACTGCACTCCACCCTGGGCAACAGAGCAAGACTCGGTCTCCAAAAAACAAACAAACAAACAAAAATGTACTTGTGCCGTGTCCCATTCTGTTAGAGCCTTAATGTCATATTCCCTCAATTTTAAGAGGCCATAAATTGTAACACACACCATCAATCTAATGAAAGTTTAAAAAAAAAAAAAAAAAGGGCCTGGCGTGGTGGTTCACGCCTGTAATCCCAGCACTTTGGGAGGCCAAGGCCAGCAGATCACCTGAGGTCAGGAGTTCAAGACCAGCCTGGCCAACATGGTGAAACCCCGTTTCTACTAAAAATACAAAAATTAGCCAGGCATGGTGGCAGGCATCTATAATCCCAACTCCTCAGGAGGCTGAGGCAGGATGATCACTTGAACCCGAGAGGCAGAGGTTGCAGTGAGCCGAGATCTCACCATCGCACTCCAGCCTGGGGGAGAAGAGCGAGACTTCATCTCCAAAAAAAAAAAAAATTAATGCAATTTATCAAATGTATTTATTGTATTGTAAGTTGCACTCTGAATTTGCAAATATTAAAATAAGAAAAATATACTTAAATTTATAGTTCATGATAAAATAATTGTGGTAATGTAATAATGAATGCTACTAAGTAGCTGACTGAATGCTTTATGACTCAATCAAGCTTGTCCAACCTGTGGCCTGCGGGCCGCATGTGGCCCAGCATGGCTTTCAATGCAACCTGACACAAATTTAAACTTTGTTAAACAATTATGAGATTTTTTTTGTGTGTGATATTTTTCTTTTCTTTTTTTTTTGATTTTTAGTTCATCAGCTATCCTTAGTGTTAGTGTATTTTATGTGTGGCCCAAGACAATTCCTCTTTCTCCAGTGTGGCCCAGGAAGGCCAAAAGATTGGACACCCCTGCTGTAATTCCTGGATCATGCAACTTTGGAGCCTCTGTCCAGGCTGGCAGATAGAGACTGGCAATGTTACAGGCTAGAGAATGAGATTAGCATCACAGCCAAGTCTGTTTGTCCCCAAGGCAGTGGGGCTACACAAATCTGAAGTGGGAGGGAAGGAACAACATACAGCCTCAACACGGGGGAACTGTTCTCTTAGCATGTAAGCTTATAAGCATTATCTGGCCTAGTGGTTGCTTTTTTTTTGAGACAGATGACATTCTTGCTCTGTCACCCAAGCTGGAATGCAATGGCACAATCATGGTTCACTGCAGCCTCAACCTCCCAGACTCAAGCAATTCTCCCACCTCAGTAAGTAGCTATAGGAGTGTGCCACCACACCTGGCTAATTTTTTTATTTTTGTAGAAATGGGGTCTCACTATGTTGCCCAGGCTGGTCACAAACACTTGGCCTCCAGTGATTCTCCCACCTCGGCTTCCCAAAGTGCTGGGATTACAGACGTGAGCCAATGCTCCCAGCCCTGCATCTTCTTATTAAGGACCGAACACTACTCAGTGTTTGGTGTCATCAGCCTACGTGGGGATTCTTCTCCTTCCTGGGCCTCAATTTCCCTAGCTAGACAATGGAAGTTAAAATAAAAACATGAGTCTGTTTTTCTATGGACCACAGAAGTAAGGGCTTATTTGGCTCATTGTTTGGGAGGATGAAGTTTTCTTTCTTCTTCACCCCCTTGGTCCCTGCCCATGAGTGTGAAGCAGATTCATTAATAACCAATCCCAAGCAAGGCCTCTCCATGTGTGGGGCATAGCCAAGATGCTCATTATGCCAACTACCAGGGGTAGAGGTCAAACACTTCTGCCCACTGCATCCTGGGCTGCAGAGTTTCAATGACTGAGTCCGGTGAGAAAGAACACACAGCCAACAGGTTCTGTGAGGTGGGTTTATTGCTTACAGATAGGCAGCAGGAGACAGAAGAAGCCTCGGATCCATTGTGAGCCAGTTCCCCAAGGCTCAAGAGAGCTGGCTGGAGTGGATGGAGTCTTTTTTTTTTTCCTTTTAGAGACCGGGTCTCGTTTTGTTGCCCAGGTTGGAGTGCAGTGGCATTATCATAGCTCTCTGCAGCCTTGAACTCCTGGGCTTAAGCAATCCTCCCATTTCAGCCTCCCATCCCCATCTCTTCCAGTATTTGGGACTGCAGGCATGCATGACCACAAAAGGCTTGCAGGGGATGGAGTCTTTACTCCCTGGGTTATACACCTTGGGTCATGTGACCCACTGGACTAAAGCATTGAGAACATCCTGCTTCCACAGGAGAGAGAGGTTCAAAGCCTGTGGGAGGCAGTCCCTCTGTGTCTCAGGATGTTGCATTCCCACACATTGTAGTTATTCTTTTTTTTTTTTTTTTTTTGAAACAGAGTCTTACTCTGTCGCCCAGGATGGCGTGCAGTGGCACGATTTCAGCTCACTGCAACTTCCACCTCCTGGGTTTGAGCGATTCTCTTGCCTCAGCCTCCTGAGTAGCTGGTATTACAGGAGCCCACGACTACACCCAGCTAATTTTTTGTATTTTTAGTAGAGATGGGGTTTCACCATGTTGGCCAGGCTGGTCTCGAACTCCTGACCTCATGATTCACCCGCCTCAGCCTCCCAAAGTGCTGGGATTACAGGCGTGAGCCACTGTGCCCGGCCATAGTTATTCTTGAGAACTATAAGCAAGAAACTGTGGGGGATGGGAGGAGAACTGGGTCAGTCCAAAGCCACCTGGAGAATGGTCCTGCAATGAGAAGAGATCAAAGTCTTCAAGAGACAACATAATAGCTAAGGACAGAGCCTCATCTGAAGAATTCAAAGATCTGCTATCAGCCAGGACCATAGACCCAGACCTGTAGGGAGGGCAGAGGGAGAAAAAGGAAAGGGGAAGGGAGGCCAAAGGAAAAGGATTTGCGGGCCCCACCCGTGGCTGATTCAGTCTACACTGAAAAACCATCTAACGCTGGTATTTTAACAATAGGATTTAATGATGTGTGGCATAAAGCACTATCTCAGACGTAAGTGAAATTCAGCCTCCTTCACCCATGAAGCAGGAAGGCTTGGGCCGTCAGGACAAGGGGTCTTACATACATGCCAGTGTTTCTCAAACTTCAGCATCACATGAATCACCTGGGAATCTGATTCAGCAGATCTAGGGTGGCACCTGAGATTCTGCGTTTCTAACAAGCTCTCAAGGGATGTCAATGCTGCTGGTCTAGGGACCACACTTGAGTAGCAATGGCATAGGAGGTCACGACTAATACTTATTTATTCAATAAATCAATCAGCCATTCAACAAATACTTATTGAACACTTACTATGTACTGGACAATGCTCTGGGTGCTAGAGATACTGAATAGAAAAAGCAAGCAGAACATAAATCATGTATGCCAAATGAATGAATATAACATGGAATTAATTCGTTAGTGGAGGATGTTTGTTGTTTAGTACAACATAGCAATGAAAATGCAACAAAACACAATTTCTCCTGTGGCAATTTATCTTGCAAACCCAAACCCCAGTATCTGTTCAGTGAAGAAGAGAGCAGAAAGGAGGAGAGAGGGCTTCCTGGGCAGCTCATCAGCTGTGTGACCTTGGACATGTTCCTTAACCTCTCTGGCCTTCAGGTTCTTCATCTATTAAAGGAGGAGGTTATTCCAACTGTAAGTTATCATCTTGAGGATTACATCAGGAAATGTTCAAAAGCCACCTGGTCCAAATGCCTGGCACATAGTAGGCATTTGATATATGGCAGCTCCCATGATTTTATTATTACTTACCAAAAAGTGAAAGCACAGCGGCTCAGGCCTGTGTCTCCCCACACTCACCCCAACCTGGAGTTCTCCTTCCCCCCATCTCCCAACCCCCCTCACCTCACGGAGCCACAAGGCTACCCTGATGAGCTGTGCAGCTTACTGTGAAATGCGCTGCATTTTCTCCCCAGCTGCCTCCTGATTGCAGTATTTACTTTTAATCTCCTGTGCCTCAATGCCCGATAAAAACTTTGTCACATTAGATGGTGACAGATGGGGGAGAGAAGGGGGGCATCCCTGCAAGGGAGCGTCCGGGCCACTCAACAATCCTTCACCACGCCAATTACGTCCTTCAGTGCTCCCTGGCGTGGGCACCCATGTCAGCGCAGAGGGAAATGGAAAAGCATAAATAAAGACAAAACCAGGCTCAGCGAGGCTTTAATCTGCAGAATAACATTTCTCATTTGTGTGAAATATCACTGGATTCTCTCCCTATGCTCCGGGGGCACACATGAGCGCACACGCACGCCCAGGAGAGAGACTGGGGTTCCCGGCCCCGGCGGGGGAAGTTAACTGTGTGCAGCGTGCCTCGGAGCTGGGCTAACCCATCCCTTGTCCCTAACCAGGCTGTCAGGGATGGTTTCTTCTTCATGTTTGCAAGGTATTAAAGGGGAAGCAGGAGAAGGGAACTGACAAGAGGAGGAATGCAAATGGTTAAGAAATTACCAGGTGCGCGCAAGTCAGAGGGGAGGTGGGACGCTCAGAAGTTGGTTCTGTTTTCTCAATAATAGAATAATGATTTTGTAATAATGTGTGACCGGTACTTAACACTTCAAATCTTTTTCTTTCACAGGCTTTACCTTCCTGATCCTCAACAACTGTACCCTCACATGTGTGCAGGGATTTTCCGTGTTCAAAATATGTCTATTACTGCTGTCTCTTTATGGAGGCGGAGTATGTTAGTTTCCTAGGGCTGTTGTTACGAAATGTCACAAACCGAGTGACTTAAAACAACAGAAATCTATTCTCTCATAGTTCTGGAGGCCAAAAGTCTGAATCAAGGTGAGGCAGGGCCACACTCCCTCCGGAAGCTCTAGGGGAGGATCCTTCCTTGCCTCTCCCGGCTTCCGGCATCCCCAGGTAGACTGGGTTTGTGGCAGTCTAACTCCAATTTCTGCTTCTCTCTTTGCATCTGCACCCAAATTTTCTTCTTCTTATAAGGACACAGGTCAGATTGGATTTAGGACCCACCCTAATGACCTCATCTTTTTTTTTTTTTTTTTTTTGAGATGGAGTCTGGCTCTGTCACCAAGGCTGAAGTACAGTGGCTGGATCATGGCTCACCGTAACCTTCGCCTCCCAGGTTCAAGCGATTCTCCTGCCTCAGTCTCCTGAGTAGCCGGGAGTACAGGCATGTGCCACCACGCCCAGCTAATTTTTGTATTTTTAGTAGAGATGGGATTTCGCCCTGTTGGCCAGGCTGGTCTCAAACTCCTGACCTCGGGTGATCTGCCTGCTTTGGCCTCCCAAAGTGCTGGGATTACAGGTGTGAGCCACCACCGCCGGCCCTAATGACCTCATCTTAACTTGATTACATCTGCAAGGTCCCTAATTTTCAAATCAGTTCTCATTCACAGGGAGCAGGAATTGAGACTTAAACATATCTTTTTAGGGGATGCAATTCAACCCATAACATAGAGGCACAGTGATTTAAAGTGATTTGAAAAAAGACAAGCTTGTGTTTGAGCCCCAGCCCTAGGGACAGCTGCTTTGTCTTCTGGAGTAGAGGGGGAGAGTCCTCCAGACTACACTCAACACCCCCTGACGCCATGGAGATGAAGCTACAGTTGGGAGGTTTTGCAGAGGAGCTCGTGTGCATGCGCAGGAGCCCACGCCAGCCTGCCCATCTGTGCACACATCTGTGTGATATCAGAGAGAAGAGGAGAGGAGAGGAGCTTGGGAAAAGGAGTTCACAAAGTCCAACAGCAGAGGCTTATAACCTGAGAGACCCAGTGATGGGAGCAGCAGAGGCAAGAGCTGAGAGCTCTTCTAGAATAGTTATGAGTCCTCTGAGGGGGAAATGACCCACCCTACCAGCACCGGGTAAACTGTAGTAACCATGGCTGACACTTGAAGTGGAACTGGATGACAGAGAGCCAGAAGAGGAGATCAAAAACAAATAAAATTCTAGCCATTCCTGGCTACAGACGTCACCAAAACCCTAGCAGAATGGAATTGGCAGTTAGCCCCTGACCTTCCTTGGTTCATAGGAAACCGTGCTGGATGGAGACTGGTTCAGGGAAAAGGACAGGGGGCCACTGAGGTTTGGCTGCTGAAAGGAGCAGCGAACAGGGAAGCAGAGATAGTGATAGCCTGGTGGAGGAAGCCCAAATGAGAAACCACGAGGAAGTGAAATTCTAGCAATGCCTTAGACCAGGGGAGAAGTGGAGGGGAAGGTCATGGGAGGGTGCAGTGCTAGAATGACCCCCAAACTGCAAAATGAGTCCTTGAGAATGAAATAGCCCTCACAGCTGGAGGATGGGATGCCAAATAGCATTAAGGATGCCAAATAGCATTAAGGCTGTCAGATAGCACTGTGACAAGATTAATGTATCAGGCAATATAAAAAAAACTGATGTGAAATTCACATATCATAAAACTAACCATTTGAAAGTGTACAAAATTCAATGGCACTTAGTATATTCATGATGTTGGGCCACCATCATCTCTATCTAGTTTCAAGCATTTTTATCACCTTCAAGGGACACCCCGTGATCATTAAGCATTCACTGTCATTGCTCCCTCCCCACCTTCCCCTGGCAACCACTAATCTGCTGTCTCTATGGATTTACCTATTCTGGATATTTCATATAAATGGAATCATGCAACAGGTGACCTTTTGTGTCTGGCTTCTGCCACCCAGCATTTTGAGGTTCATCCACACTGCCGCTTGTATCAGAACTTCATTCCTTTTTATGGCTGCATAATATTCTATTGTATGGATATACCACATTTTGTTCATCCACTTATCCATGGGAATTTCATGGGCATTTGGATTGTTTCTGCTTTCTTGGTTATTATGCAAGCAATGTCATTTTGATGGGAAGTTTATTAAAGTAGCTCCTTATTCTAGCCAAGTGGGAGTTGAAAGAACTGTTCTCTTCCCATTTTCCCTCTCCCTCTCCCTCTATCTGCTCTCATTCAATCATACATCCAACACATATTTCTGAGAGCCAATTGTGTGCCAAGCCCTGGCTCTGTTAGAGAGGTGGCTGCAGGGGCCTGGACAGCATTGCTAACTCCAACTACATGTCCCAGGAGATCACAGGGGAGTCCCAAACTATAGACACTGCTCGAGCCTCTTGAGGCAGCTCCCCATTTGTCCTTCAGAGCAGAAGAGAGAATGGCTGGCATCTGGATTGGGCCTCAGAGGGCACAGAACCCTGGGGAACTTCCAAAGGCCTGGTTGCTAACACTCAGGCCTCCCCAGTGAGGATAGGGTGCCTGTGCCCCAAGAGTCTCCCCAAAGCCCCTTGGCCCTGAGCATTCATGGGAACAAGGCTTTCACTTGTTCTGGGTCTGGAGGGGGTGGGGCAATGGAGGGAACCTCAGATTAGGCTTCCCTTTGTTCTCCATAATCTGGGTGTCCACATGGGCTAAGAGAGAAAGAGAAAGAGAAAACGAGAGAGAGAGAGAGAGAGCACATGAGTGGGCCTGACTGTTTAGCAAGTTCACCAGACCCCAAGTGAAAGGGTGAACTGAAAAAAGTTGAGGTGATTAATTCACTATAGTTTTATGTTTAACAAACCTATCCATGGTTTATTCTCATATGGGTTTAGGTCTTCTCCAATAATCCTTTTCTTGCCCTGATAAAGTCCTGAGTTAAAATCCACCTTCAGGGTTAGTATTTGAGTCTACATTTGTGGAGTTCAGATTAAGATTCCAGATAAACAACACCCATGCAATGTTTCTCAAAATGCGACCCGCAGGACATGCAAAACAAGAAACTGGAGTTCTTGTACTTATTAAAAGTCAGATTCCTGGGCCTCCCAATACAATAGGGCCCCTTTCTCGTCTTTTTTATTTTCTTCCTTTTTGTGGAGAACGGGGTCTCCCTATATTGCCCAGGCAGGTCTCGAACTCCTGGGCTCAAGCTATCCTCCCACCTCTGCCTCCCTGAGAGCTGGGATTACAGACATGAGCCACCGCGCCCAGCCAGGCTCTTTTCTCAATGGTCCTGTCCCCACCAAAGTCCAAGAACTGAGTCTCATCGGTTCCAGTTTCCGGGCTTGAGTCGTGTGCCACCCCTGAATCCATCACTGTGGCCAGAGGCAGGACAGGGGTGCAATGCTTTGTCAGCCAAGCCAAATGGAGAGCTAAGGAGGGCATTTCCCAAGGAGAATCTGGGTGTTGCTAGTGGAGAAACGGGAGGGTAGATGCTACAGCTGGGGACAAAAATAACAGAGGTCAGCTCCAGTTCATGACGCAGTCACAGGGGAGCTGCAGGAACTGCATTTTTTCATTTGTCCATCAGCAAATGTTTACGGTGCTTCCTTCATGCCAGGCTTTGGGGAGCTCTTCATATATGTGAAGAGCCATCATGGGAAACTTCAATGCACTTGTGTGTGTGCATGATTATGTAAGTCTGAACGTCCCCAAGGAAGAACTAGAACAAATGGTTGAAAGTTATGGGAGATGAATTTTGAACCCACAAGGGGAGTCTTTTCCAACAATGATAGCCGACCAATATCAGACAGGCTGTGTCCTGAGCAGTGAGCTCCTCATACCAGAAGTCCTCAAGCAGAGGCTGGAAAATGGCCATAAATCAGGCTTACTGCAGAGGGGTTTCTGTATCAGGTAAAAGAGGCTGGAATAGACGACGGGCTGACAATTGTACTCAACGACTGCTGTAACAAGTGACCATGAACTTAGTGGCTTCCAATGGCACAGATTATTACCTTACAGTTCTGTAAATTAGAAATGCATCATCAGACCCGGTGCGGTGGCTCACGCCTGTAATCCCAGCACTTTGGGAGGCCGAGGCGGATGGATCACTTGAGGCCAGAAGTTTGAGACCAGCCTGGTCAACATGGTGAAACCCTGTCTCTACTGAAAATACAAAAATTAGCCGGACATGGTGGTGCATGCTTGTAATCCTAGCTACTCAGAAGGCTGAGGCAGGAGAATCACTTGAACCCAGGAGGCAGAGGTTACAGTGAGCCAAGATCGCTCCACTGCACTCCAGCCTGGGTAACAGAGCGAGACTCCATCTCAAAAAAAAAAAAAAAAAAAAAGGAAAAAGAAATACAACATCAGGTTCACAGGACTAAAATCAAGGTACGGCAGGGCTGTGGTCCTTTGTGGAAGCTCACAGGGAAAATCCATGTTCTTTCCTTTACCGGCTTATAGGGGCCACCCCGTTTTGTGGCGTTTGGATCTTTTTCTCCACCTTCGAAGCCAGCAATGAGGGATCTAGTTCTTCTCACATCGTATCATTCTGACCTCCTCTTCTGCCTCCCTCTTCCACATTCATGATTATATTGGGCCCACCCAGATAATCCAAGACAATCTTCCTATTTGAAAGTTGGCTGATTGACATTCTTAATTCCATCTGCAACCTTAATTCCCTTTTGTCATATAACACATAACATATTCCCAGGTTCAGGGGATTAGGACACGAACATCTTCGGGCACCCTTAGCCTGCCTCCCACAGGACCTCAATATCCCTTGCCAGCCAGAGATTCAGTGGTCCTATGATTGATTGGATCATTGGGTCTTTTCAAGCAGGGCAGAGACTCGGTCAGGCACAACTGGGCACAACAGTAACACTTGTCAGATGCCCCCAACAGCACAACATGTCTGACTGTTTGCTTCCAAACCAGAAGGCAGGTCACACAGTAATTACCTCTTTGTCTATTAGCAGCAATTACACTCAAGTCAATAGGAGGTCTAGAATTACTGTGGACTCAACCTCTATCTCAGGAAATTCTATTAACTGTCTGTGTAACTAAGAAGTCATAACAGAGCACTTGAAATTATAGTGTCACCTGCCTTAGAAAAATCCCTGCATCTCCCAGAGAGGAGATAATGGGTTGAAGCAGCAGGTAGATGGTTAATTCTCACAGCAGGTCCTTAAATTCTCACAGCAGGTCGAGGGCCCCATGAAAGTTAGAGCACTCTGAAACTTGGCAGGACCTAAAAGTGTTTGCTAAGCGATAATAATAGTGACTATTTATTGCTGCTTCCTGGGTGACAGGCATGGAACTGGGACTTTACACACTCCAGAGCCAAGTTCCTGAGTGATGCTCACTCCTTCAGGCCTTCCCAGGCTAAGAGGAGGCAGTGGACCCTCATGCTGTATTCCTGTTTCAAGGACAGAGGGGCTGAAGGCTGCTGGGATGGGGCTAAGAGATCCAAGCAGAGGCTAGAAAAGGAGCTTAGGTCTCAACCTGCCAGAACCATCCCAAGCCAGCCTCATGTCCTTGGCAAAGGCATGGGATGAGAAACAACACTGAGCAAGGAAACTGCAAGAAAGAAGCTTGGTTTTCTAAAGCATGAAGTCTGTAACAGGAAGATGAGGTTGGCTGGGTGGGCTGAAGCCTGGCCTGTGTTCCTTGCTGAACAGGGTACTGTTGAAGAGGTGGATTGTAACATGGTTGGAACTTTTAGACAGATCTTTCTGTTGACTGTGCAGATCAGGGGTCCCCAAACTTTTTCTGTAAAAGCCTAGATAACACATATTTTAGGCTTTGCCTGCCATATGCTCTCTGTTACACTACTGAACTCTCCTGTTGCAGCAGCCCTAGGCAATATGTAACCAATTGAGTATGGCTGTGTTCCAATAAAACTTTATTTACAAAAACAGACTGTGGGCCAGATTTTCCCACAGGCTGTGGTTTGCCAACCCCTGATCTAGATGATGGTTTTGAAGAGTGCATGCATTCTATGTTCCTATAACTTGGGGTTCCCGCCCACTGCTTTTTTATCCACTGGTATATTTAAATGAATATTTGAACTGGCTCAAATAACAATAACAGTGATAGCAATTAATCATATTAATATAATCTTTACATTTTACAGAGCTCTTTCATATAAACCATTCTACATGACTCTCATACAGTTTGAGGACATTAAGGTTCAGAGAGATTATGTGATTTGTTTAAGTTCACACAGCTACTAAGCATTTTTGGTTGTGTTTGATATCAGTTTGCCAAGGGTCATTTTTTTTTTAGCTCCATGTTTTCCTTTTATTAGTAAGAAGATGTGAAGGCTGATTGGGAAGTTTTTTCTTTGAGGATGTACTAGTGGGGGGTAGGATGGTGGGAACTCCTACCCAGGTTTCAAATTCTAGAGAGCTGGCTGGAGAGCAGCAGTGTGGTGCAGGTGCAGGACTGGGCTTCACAGGGAAGGCCCTTGGGACTGTGGATAGGCCTTGTCTCTCTCTTGGCACCTGGCAGAGAGAATGAGTCAGTCCTCTCTCAGGAAGATGGCGGCTGCCTCCAGGAGTTCAGCTACAGGCACCTGGGTTCAAAAGGCTCATTTATAAGGGTGAAGCTGACATGGTCAAGGCTAAAGGAATACAGAGTTGAGGAAGGCTCTGCAGAAAGAAGGGATGAGAGCTATTTCCTGGAGTGGTAAGGACAAGGGAAGCCTGCCACTATGGGCCCAAATTCAAGACAGTGAGTGTTAATGTGCCCACCATGTTAGGAATGAGAAGGATGACTAGATAATTAGTATATAGAACCCTCTATATATTAATGGCCCTCAGTGGAAGTTTCTTTCCTCTGAGAAGGGGGACAGGGAGGTTGGCAATTTCAGTGATTATGTTTCCCCACCAGCATTTAGTGGGCATGTCCAGGGAGGATGGCAAACACACAGGATAATCCTACATGACAAAGGTTGTTTCGTGTCTCATGTGAATTTTGGAAGGCAGCTTTGCTCACCGCTATACCACCAATGCTCATGTGAATTCTGAACGTCCACTGGACATTAATATATATGAAAAACTCAACCTGAGGGATCTGAATCTGGCTTAACACTTTTTTTTTTACATATAAATACAAAGCAATCTTTTGTAGAGTTTTAATATCACCAAATTTTCCAGCAATTCAACTCTTCTAAATCAAGGTAAAACTGAACTTTGTTTTGTTCATGACCTTGCCAAGAATTGTTCACTATTTCAGAAAATGAAATCACAATGGAAACACTATTCATCGTATTTGGCTCATTTGGCAGTATATATTAGCCTGCATTTGTAGCTATGAAATTCACTTACAAATTTTGAAATAATTATAGACTCACAAGAAGCTGCAAAAGTAGTACAGGGAGGTACCATGTACTCATAACCCAGCTTCCCCCAGTGGAAGCATCTTATATAGCTATAGCTTATTATCAAAATCAGGAAATTGATTGGTGCAGTGCAATTAACTAGACTATTACAGACCTCACTCAGATTTCACCAACAGACTCCTCCTTTATGTCTTCTGGTGACATCACACCTGATCATTTATAGATTAAAATACAAACTGTTTTGTTAAAAATTACTTTTTTAGTATTACACTTAAAGTCATATTGTTTTTTAAGTAAATTACTCATATTTTATTTTTCTTCACATTGTACTTAGAATCTGTAGTATTATTTTTAAATTCTGCGTTTACTCAGGTTATATTATTATGGATTTTATTTTAGAGTGGAAAAGGAAGCACTAAAATATCTGTTTGGAGGGTGATAATCATGATGAATCCCAAATATTTAGATGGGGTAATAGTTGTTAATAGATAATAATAACTGTGTGTGCTAGACCCTTAATATGCATTATTCCACTCAGTTTGCACAACATCCTATGAGGTGGTCATAATAATCTCTATTTTGCATTTGAGGAAATTGAGGTTCAGGCAGGCTATATGCTTTGCCCAAGATCCCACAGCAAGCAAATGGTAGAGCCAAGTGCCCTGAGTCTATAACGTCAATCACGAGGCTGGATGTTTGCAAAGCACTGTCATTACATCACCTAATAATGCTGCCATTAATACAGTAGTAATCATTTACACTAATTCCTACTCTATGTCAGATAGACGACTCTGTGCACTAAATATTTAACTTCTCAATAGTCCTGTGAAGAATCAATTTTTTTTATCCTCCTCCTAAAATCAAGACCCTGAGAATAGAGAGGGTAGGTAATTTGCCCAAAGTTGCACAGCAAGAACATGGCAGAGTCAGGATTCCAACCAGGTGGTCCTGCTCCAAAGCTCAGGTGCTCCACCTACACAACATGCTGCCCCATTGGCTTTCAGCTGTTTCAAACTGTTTCCACCATAATCTCATAAGGTCTGCCCTTAACCCAGGCAAGGGAGCCTCTGCCCTGGATCTCCACTGTCCCTCTTCTCTAGCAGGGCTCCTCCCTGTGGCACAAGGATTCCTGGAACAAAGCCTGTGTTCTTTTGTAGACCCTATTCCACATCCTCAGAGTTCCCTGTACACTTGGCTTCCAGGATGTATGTGGGCCTCCTTCCCGGCTCTTCCCTTGGGAGGTGGGTCAAGCTCATCCCAGGCCTGATGGGTGGCCCAGAGGCAGCTGTTTGGGAGAGGGAGCCAAAGTGTAGGGTGAGAGCTAGGTGTCCTATTGGGAGGGATGTGGTAGAGCTGCGGGTTGAGGGCCCCTGGACACTCTTGTTCTAGGCCACACATGAAGGCAGGGCCTAGGCCTTGTCCTGCAATTGTGCCGATTATTAGTCCTGTCTCCATCCTTGGATCTTTCGTCTCTGGTTGATGAGCACTTTGAGTTAAACTCCTCCTGGCTGCTGCCACCCAGGCCTAGCAAAGTGCCCTCTGTAAGTGCATCCAGCCAACATCAAGCCTCGGGCTACTGTTGATTTAGCTTTGAGCTTCAATCCCAGTTATTAACAGGGTGGAAGGGAAGGGGATCCCTGATTGGCCAAAGGCCCCAGTCCCAGCGGATGGGCCACCAGGCAGACACCTACTGAGGTCAGCCCCTCATCCCTCCCTGGGGCCTTGGCCACTGGCCCAGCAGGCAGGAGGGGAGGCCAGGGAGCAGCTTGTCAGGATGTATGAACAATGCTGGGTGGCACCGGAGGGGCCCTCAGAAAGATGATCTCACAGTTCGAACTCGTTAATGAAAGAAATAAATTAAGCAAGCTCATTTTTCAGGGAATTCTTGTGTAAACTGGAAATTTTCCAGTTCGTGAGCCCTGTGCCAGGCCCTCCCATAAATCACAGCAAGTAGGCTGTCGGCTCAGCAGAGGGGGAAGAGGTGGAGGGGAGAGCGGCAAAACAGAGGGGAAGCCAGCAGCTGGCCAGGGTGGCGGGCGGGAAGCACCCACGTTCTCCTGGTGCATTCTCTCTCCAGGTATCGCTGGGAAGAGGAAAGGGAAATGAAAGGGCAGCAGCACCAGAGGGCTTCTGCCTGCAAACAGGGCCCTGCACGCCTGCAAACACCCCAGCCCCCATGCTCCCAACCTGGGAGAAGTCCCCGAAACAGGTCATTTTTTAATTGAATACAATATTAATTACCGCGTGCACCATTAACGGTTTGTGGGATTTGACTAATTAATGTAATAGTTTTTGAGTCACGCTCATTAAATATGAAAATTACGCTGGTAAAAGGTATTGGTTTCATTATCAATCTTGTATGGACAGGATGGGGGCAGGGACTAGAGGAGGGACAGAGCCCTGCCTGTCTCTTCGGGGCTGCAAACAGCTGTATTGGGGTTCCACCCTTAAGGGGAGCCCACAAAGGGGCTGGGAGAAGGGAAAGAAGGAGAGCCAGAGGGAGATTTGGAAGAAACTCTGTGCAGGCCGGACCCACTGGCCACATAGAGCTCTGAAGACCACATCCCCGGGTTCCTTCCTACCCTAGACTTGTCCAAGTGGAACCCTCTCTTAGGCTGATTGATGGACTCATTCATTGATTCATTCATTGGTTGCTTCCTTCCTTCCTTCCTTCCTTCATTCATTCATTCATTCGGGTGTGGTGCAGCAGACGCTGTTGGCTGGCCACCTGACAGAATGCCCATTCCCAGCCCCCTCATTCCTAGCCTGCCTTCACCTCACAGACTGGAAAAGGGAAGCACTTCTATTTCCAACTTTCTTGTTTTGTCCAGGCTGCTAAAACAAACACTATAGACTGGGTGACTTATAAACAACAGGAATTTGTTTCTCACAGTCCGGAGACTGGAAGTCCAAGATCAAGGCACCAGCGGATTCAGTGTCTGGTGAGGGTCCGCTCGCTAGACAGCCACGGCATCTTCACACAGTGGGAGGGGAGAGGGATCTCTCTGGGGTCTCTTACAAAAGCACTAATCCCACTCATGAGGGCTCCTCCCCCATGACCCAGTCACCTCTGAAAGGCCCCACCTCCTAATGCCATCACTTTAAGGGTGAAAATTTCAACATATGAGTTTGGAGGGGACATAAACATTTGTTCCATTACACCAGCTTCCCTGGAGGCTGGGCTGGTCCTGTGATGCTGAAGCAGGCAATATGATAAGAGGAAAGTCAAATTAAAGGGACAGACACTGTGGGTGACACAGTTTCTTTCCTTCTATTTGGAGTTTTGGCAGCTGTTTTTGAACATGAGGGAAAGGCCAAGAGACACACAAAAATGCTGGTCCTGCTGCCACTGGGCCACAAAATCATCCCTAGACGTCATCTACTCCCAGCATTCTCGTTTTGGGGGAAAATAGCATTCTATTTTTCTAAAACATTGATAATTTTTCTGTTATTTGCATCTACAAGTATTCCTGAAAGATACATATGATAAAGGCAGATGCTATGAGGAACTCAAAGAAGCTTACGATCTAGTTATAGATAACAAAAAGATGAAAAAATTTAAAAGTGCCTATCGTTCAAGGCCACAAACATCTAGTGTCAGCTGAGTGGCCTCAAAGGGTGGCCATGCAGCTGGTGAGCCTGGTACAGCCTTATGGATCTTTGCAGCTGGGCTCATTCTGACCAGCCAGTGCCCATGACGGCTGATTATCAGATACTTAGATGATCACCCTGGATAGTGCACCCTGAGTTGTTCAAAGGAAAATTGGGTAAGATCATCCAGGAAGCCACTATGGTTGGGCAGGGATTCAAGTTGGGGTTTGAAGGGTGGATGGAATTTCCAAAGCAGAAATGGACAAGGGGAGGAGGAGTGGATGCCTTCCTAGGGTCAGTGAGGAAGTGGAAGTGAGCAAGGCCTGGAGATGGGAAAGGAAAAATCCATTGCAAGGAATGAAAAGTAGCCCTGATGGGTAACGAGAGGGAAGAGAGTACAGGGTCCCCGCTGTCCCCATTCTTGTCCTTATGGGTGTCTTGCACTCTTGCCAGTAATTTATAGGAATATCAAGCTCAGTAGCTACAGCTTTGAGCTCAGGGTCTCTGTCTTTTATCTTTGCAGTCTTCCTGGTTAGTTCAGGATTTGACAAATATGTAGTTGGCATGCAATAAGTGTCGATTGAATAAATAGAGATAAATTAGGGGAGTAGAAATAACAACAGTTATCATTACTGAGAGCCTGGTATGTGCCAGGCACTGTTCTAGGCACTTTACATGTGTTACTACCTTTATTTTACCAGGTAGATTTAGGTTCGAAGTCTAACTATGCCCTCTTGAGCTCCATAATCTCATGCAAATTAATTGACCTCTTTGAATATATGTTTTCTTAATAGCAAAATGGCAAGAATGATGCCTTTTCAATATATTTATTGTGGTGAGTAACATCACCATTAAAACTAATATTTATTTAGTGTGTGTTGTCAGGTACTGTGCTAAATGTTTCACGTTCATTATCTCAATTATTTCTTATATAATAAGCCTACAAGGCAGGTACTTCTATTATCTGCTTATTAGAGACAAATAGCCTGCAGCCCAGAGAGGTTAAGTAATGTGTCCCAGGCCACACAGCTAGTGATAGGAGAATGCTAGAAAAGTTGATTCATGCAGTGGGTGCTGTGAGAAGATACAAAGAGAAGACATGGCCCCTTTCCTTAAAGTGCTTAGCATGTGTCTGGGGAGCCTCAAAGGCCATGGCTAGCAAACAGGGCCAACACCCTGGAGTGCCACTTATGCAGTTCTGCAGAGGAGGACCTTGGTAAGGGAGTAATAGACTACCCCTGAGTCAGGTAGATTTAGATCCGATATGGGCAGGGTAGAAACAGGCCTAGAGTATTTCAGTCTCTCCCCTCGCCCCCTACCATTTATCAGAGATGAACTGAAAGTCCAGAGAGATAAAGTGACATTACCAAGTGAATGTTAGGTATGCTTTTGGCCGTAAGTGCATGAAAAAAATCTGAACAAACAGTGGCTGTATTCATTTCCTTGTGCTGCTATAATAAAGTTTAGAGGCTTAAAACAACACATATTTATCATCTTACTGTTCTGGAGGTCAGAAGTCCAAATAGGTCTTACAAGGCTAAAATCAAGGTGTCAGCAGGGCTGTGTTGCTTTCTAGAAGCTCTAGGGGAAAACCATTTTCTTTCCTTTTCTGGCTGCTAGTGGTGTCCTGCATTCCTTGGCTCATGGCCCCATTCCATCTTCAAAGCCTGCAATGCCGGTCGAGTCTTTGCCACACAGAATCACTGTGACACTGAGTCTTTTGCCTCCCTCTTGTACATTTAGGGACCCTTGTAATGGTTGCTTTTATGTGTCAATGTGGCAAGGCTATGGTGCCTAGTTGTTTGGTCAAATACTAGTCTAGCTATTGCTATAAAGTAGCTTTTTAAATTTTTATTTATTTATTTATTCTTGAGACAGAGTCTCACTCTGTAGCCCAGGCTGGAGTGCAGTGGTGTGATCACAGCTTACTGCAGCCTTGGCCACCCAAGCTCATGACCCTCCTGTCTCAGCCTCCCAAGTAGCTAGAACCACAGGGACAGGCCACCATGCCCAGTTCATTTTTTAATCTTTTGTAGAGAGAGGGGTTTCACCATGTTGGCCAGGCTGGTCTCAAACTCCTGGGGTCAAATGATTCACCTCCCTCAGCCTTCCAAAGTGCTGGATTACAGGCATGAGCCACCTCACCTGGCCTGTTGCTGTAAAGTAGTTTTTAGATGTGATTAACACTTAAATTAGTAAACTTTTTTTTTTTTTTTGAGTCAGAGTCTTGCTCCATTGCCCCAGCTGGAGTACGATCATGGCTTGCTGCAGCCTCGAACTCCTGGCCTCCAGCAACCCTCCCGCCTCAGCCTCCCGAGTAGTTTCTATTACAGGCATGTGCCACTGCACTCGCCTCAAATCAGTAGACTTTAAGTAAAGCAGGTGACCCGCTATTACTTGAGAGTCTTGATCCAGTCAGTTGAAGGCTGAGAAAAGACTGACGTTTCCTGAAGTAGGAGCAGTTCTGCCTCAAGACCGCAATATAGAATTTCAGCCTGAATTTTCAGCCTGCAGACTTTGCACTCAAGACTTCAACATTGACTCTTCCCTGAATTTCCAGCCTGACAGACTGCTCTACAAATTTCAGGCTCATGAGCCAATTCCTTAAAATAAATTTTTCTCAGCCGGGTGTGGTGGCTCACGCCTGTAATCCCAGCACTCTGGGAGGCCGAGGTGGGTGGATCACCTGAGGTCAGGAGTTCAAGACCAGCCTGGCCAACGTGGCGAAACTCCATCTCTACTAAAAATACAAAAATTAGCCAGGCATGGTGGTGGGTGCCTATAGTCGCAGCTACTCGGGAGGCTGAGGCAGGAGAATTGCTCCAACCCAGGAGGTTGCAGTGAGCCGAGATCACGCCACTGCACTCCAGCCTGGGCAACAGAGTGAGACTCCATCTCAAAAAATAAAAATTAAAAAAATATATAAATTTTCTCTCTCTGAGAGATATGTATGTCTTGAGGGATACATCTACATAGGTCCATTCAGATACTCCAGGATAATCTCCTCATCTTAAATCCAGCTGATCAGCAACCTTAATTGTATCTGCTACCATTATTTCCTGTTGCCAAATAACCTAACATAGTCACAGATTCCAGGGATTAAGACATGAACATCTCTGGGAATGGGGACATCATTCTGCCCATTGTAAAAACTTCAACAAGTAAAGGTGTATTTTCCTCTCGAAATAAGAAGTCTGAAGGGGGAGCAGAGGGCTGGGGGCAGTGTTCCATGACTCAGGCTCTTCACGTGCTCTAATATGTTGGCTTCGGTCCTCAAGCTCACCACCTCATGCTCACACGATGGCTGCCTCAGCTCCCAGAGTCATATCTTCATACCACAACGCAAAGCAGGAGAGAAGGGGATAGGCAGAAAAGCCCTCCTTTTTTATCCCGGACAACAAACCTTCCCTGGGGGCTTCTAAAAACTTCTTTTTGGCTGGGTGCAGTGGCTCACACTTGTAATCCCAGCATTTTGGGAGGCCGAGGTGGGTGGATCACTTGAGGCCAGGAGTTTGAGACCAGCCTGGCCAACATGGTGAAATCCCAACTCTGCTAAAACTACAAATTTTTTTCCTTTTTTTTGAGACCAAGTTTTGCTCTTGTTGCCCAGGCTGGAGTGCAGTGGTGCAATCTCGGCTCACTGGAACCTCCACCTTCCAGGTTCAAGTGATTCTCCTGCCTCAGCCTCAGGAGTAGCTGGGATTACGGGCGCCTGCCACCATGCCCAGCTAATTTTTGTATTTTTAGTAGAGATGGAGTTTCATCACGTTGGCCAAGCTGGTCTCGAACTCCTAATCTCAGTGATCCACCCACCTCAGCCTCCCAAAAGTACTGGGATTACAGGCGTGAGCCACCATGCCAGGCCTAAAAATACAAAAATTAACGTGGCATGGCAGCGCGTACCTGTAATCCCAGCTACTCAGGAGGCTGAGGCACAAGAATCACTTGAACCAAGAGATGGAGGTTGCAGAGAGCCAAGATCACGCCACTGCACTCCAGCCTGGGCAACAGAACAAGACTTCATCTCAAAACAAAACAAAACAAGAACCAACGCGCCAACCAACCAAACAAAAACCTTTTGCCTGCCACTGGGGGACACCTGGGTTATGGGGCCATCTCTGACTGAGGAAGTGAATGTGCAGCATTCCATTCTTTTTTTTTTTTTTTTTTAGACCAAGTCTTGCCCTGTCACCAGGCTGGAGTGCAGTGGTGCGATCTCAGCTAACTGCAACCTCCACCTCCCAGGTTCAAGCAATTCCCCTGCCTCAGCCCAGTAGCTAGGACTACAGGCGTGTGCCACCATGCCCAGCTAATGTTTTGTATCTTAGTAGAGATGGGGTTTCACCATGTTGGCCAGGAAGGTCTCGATCTCCTGACATCGTAATTTGCCTGCCTCAGCCTCCCAAAGTGCTGGGATTACAGGCGTGAGCCACCACACCTGGCCGCATTCCATACTTATAGAGAGAGGCGGGCAAGACAAAAGGAGCTTTGGGCAGCCATGCAAGGTCATACAGCTTCCCAAGGCAGAGCTGGAACAGAGCACGGTCCCTGCATGTGGCTGGTGGCCTCTACTCTCCTCCATGGTCCTGTTGAAACGAGCAGGTAGTCTGTGCAAACCGGGGCGGCCTCATCATCCAGGAGTGTGGCTTCACTATTTGAACTTGGGCACTGCCTCATCAGTAAAGTGGAGTTGTTCTGAAGATGAATAAGATCAGCTACATAAATGTGTTTGGTAACAGAGCAAGTTCCTTTTACACCAAAGTCACAGCCTAAGGGTTAGAGGCACAGGAGAGGGTTGGGAGGGATTCAGGAAACCAAGCCCTGGGGCTTCAGCCCATCCATCGCAGAATGGGCTGGCCTGCACGGTTTTCTAAGATGCCGCCTCCACCCTACAGGCCAGTCCTGCAAGTTCTCTATTGGTACTGTTGACTATTCTGGTTAATTAACTGATGTTTGCTGAGTGACGGAGAGAGACCCATTTGGACCAAAACCTCTTTCAAGTTGCTGGCCGGCCTAGAGCACAGCAGGAAAGATTATAGCAGGAACAAAGCTCCCTCTGAGGATAGTAAAAGTCCCCTTCGCTCTGGGCTCTCTCCTCCCAAGCATCGTGAAGGGAGTTGGGGACGTAGGCCTGTTAGTGACAGTGAGTGACTGCCAAGCCGAGCCCTGGGGAGGGGCCCGTGCCAGCTCCATTATGTTTATGTCCCTGGCTTGGCGGTTTCCTCTGGGCCTGCTCCACAGCGTGCACTCACACGGCGGGGAGGGGGGTGGGGGGGGGTGGCTGTGTGTCAGTGGGGGTTGGGGGAGGTGCCTCCGTGTGGGGAATGGGAGGCCAGAGAAGGAGAAGGGTGGCGAAGGGGAGGGGCAGAAGGAAAGTGAGAGTACAAGAACTAAGCCCTGGCTGGAAGACTGTGTTTCTTTTATTTTAAAGAAAGGATTAAGGGATGTTGTGAAAGAAAAGAAGAGAGGAAGGAAGAGAAAAACAGAATAATAGAAAGAGGGACAGGGATATGGAAGAGAGATAGGAGGCGACAGGTTAGGGGACCAGGAATTCACAAGTGCCGGGCACCACTGGTGGTGGTGAGCCTCAGAGGAGGGGAATCACCCAGGTCTCAAAGGACGGCTCTGAATGGGGACCTCTGAGCTGAAAGACCAAGCTCTTTCACCACAGTGACAAGGTTGGGGGCTGGGGGCCATGGGGGCAGTTCAGGGGACCTGAATTTAAGCAGTCAGCTGTTGGCTGAGGGCATGGGGCTCAAGTGGAAAATAGCCTGAGTGTGGGAAAAACTCATGCTCAGAGCCAAATCCTGGCTCTGTCATTTAGAAAAATTATTGAAACCGTTATGGCTCAGCTTCCTGTTATGAAAAATAGGGTAATCATAGTTCCCACATCGTGGCATTGTTGTGAGGGTTCCATGAGGTCATGCATATGGGGAGCTTAGAGTATCCAACATCAGCTAAGTGCCCAGTAAGGCTTAGGTGCCATGAGATAATTCTTTGCCAACAGAATCCCGATGTTGTTGAGGATGGCAATACTCTCGGTTCATTTCCTAGCCTTCTTTGCAGTTGGGGCGGCCCCTAAGATGTAAAAAGAAGTTATTGTTGGGGGGGCTTCGGGAAATCTTTTTAAAAGGGTCTGACTCCTCTGGCAAGCTCTTCCTTTCTTTTCTTCTGCATGACAGGAAGGTGGGCATGACAACTGGAGCAGCAGCAGCCATCTTGCAGCCCTGAGTTTCCCGTGAGGACAGACGCATGCACTAAGAATGGTAGAACAGAAAGGCAGAAGGAGCCTGAGGCGCTAACCACATCGTGGGCCTCTCAAAACAGCCCTGGACCTCCTGTCTCCACGAGTGCTTTGCCTGGGAGAAAAGCAAACCATTAACTTATTTAAACTGCTATAGCTCCCAGTTTCTATTAATTGTTGCCAAACTAAATATAGCTGACGCAAATTTTAAAGTTAAATAGATTCTAGAAGAGTTAGAGAAATGTATACTGATAGATCCAAAAGAGTGACTTGGCCGGGTGTGGTGGCTCAGGCCTGTAATCCCAGCACTTTGTGAGGCCAAGGAGGGGGGATCACTTGCGGTCAAGAGTTTGAGACCAGCCTGGGCAACATGGTGAAAGCCCGTCTCTCCTAAAAAATACAGAAATTAGCCGGGTGTGGTGGCATGCGCCTGTAATCCCAGCTACATGGGAGGCGGAAGTATGGGAATCGCTTGAACCCTGGAGATGGTGGCTGCAGTGAGCCAAGATCACACTACTGCACTCCAGCCTGGGTGACAGAGTGAAACTCTGTCTCAAAAAAAAAGAAAAACACACAAAATGGGTGACTTATGGAAGATTGGGTGTCATGGGGGCATGTGTGAAAGGCACCAAGTCACCTCCTAGGTCCCGTAACCTGTCCCCTGACCAGGTTGTCTGTGAGTCCAAGTCAGCCAGTGATTGTCTTATTGTCCTCATCAAAGCAATGGGAACAAAGGCCTTCTAGAAACCAGTTCAGGACAAACGCTCCTGGACATCAAAGTCCCATTGTGTCTAAGGGAGAGAAGCCCCCAGAACCCCATCAGAACCAGGGCTACCAGCAGCACGCAGTCACGTGGGTGGATATTGATATCACCCACCTGCAAGGCTGGATAGTGCTCCTTTTGCAGGAGATGAGGTGAGGCTATTTTCTTCTTGAGGGTAGAAGCAGCTGATTCCCTCACTGCTTCCCCAATCCCAGCTTTTTGAAATAGATGAGAGGAATAGGGCATGGAGCTAGGAGAGGCATCAAGAGGCTTTCCCCTGCTAAGACTTAGGAGTCTGGGGTGTGCTGAGCAGAAGCTGCCTGTGTCTGTGTTTGAAGGAAGGACACCAGATGGAAAGAAGGTAGCACTGAGATTTCCTACTGATGAGCCAGGGCCTAAGGCAGAGGGGCAAACAGAGACAAGCACTGGGCCTGGGCAGCAGAGGGTCCTCCAGACACCAGCTCAGAGAGGGTCCTGGCTCCCTGGGAGTGGAGGTGGAGACTTTGCTGCCTCCCGACTTCCCTGTGCATTCTTTGGGTCTCTGGAACATAAGCATATTTTTTTTAAAGTAATTTTTTAGTTGACATTGAGTCAAGGATGTTTGAAAATGAAAAATAAGTATCTGACTCTCTGGCAGGACACTTTGACTCCAGTGTCCTGGGTGGAGCCCCAGAACCAAGGGAAGAGGGAGAACCCCACTTTCTTTTATATTTTCTTTCTTATACAAAGAGCCACAAGCTCTTCGTATAAAAGAAAGGTCTTTAATAGAAGGGCAAAACAAACAGAGCATTATCTCTGCAGAAGGCATCAAGGAGGGATCAAAACTGAATAGGCTCAGGATGAAGGCATAGACAAAACTTCTTCAGAGGGATAAGATTTGAGGGGTCAATGCCCAGAAGAGCCCCTGAGTTTATTTCTATTCCAGAGAGTAATCTGAGAAGTGTCAGGGTGACTACAACTATATCCAGCATGTTCAAGAGCTTGCCTTCTCATCAAGAGATGTTACCCAAGTCTTTGACTCATTCATTTCATCAATCACCTATTCATTCCACAGTTTCATTGTTGTGTCATGCACATAACAAATACTTCCCTGGAAATCATACCTTTCACTTTCTTCCAGGGCTGAGTTCTAAATTCATTGCCTCCTCCCCATTGCTGGGGGTCCGTTAATCAGCCTTATGAGGATTGTTGCTCTTCTGTACATTGACCTGCATAGAGGAGGCCCAATAGCAGCACAGAGCTAGCTGGAGTCCATCCCCTTGTCTTGCCACGTGGATCTGGCCATTGAACTGTCATTGCACAAGAGATCTATTTCTGCCAATTTTGCTCAGTGTGCCAGAGTGTCTGCTACACTATTAGAATCTGCTCAGATGTCTAACGTTGACTGTATGTGGTTAAGAACCTTCATTCATTTAACACATATTTTTGGTGCCTCCCACGTACTTAGCACTTCATAATGTGACTTTTTGTGCTGAAACTTAAGCAGCAGAGAATCCACAAGAATGCCTGTACTTCTGAGATCTACACACCAGCAGGGTCTTCAAAATAAAAATAGGACGGTGGCACCAATGGCCCCATAGACTTTGAATCTTCCTTCTAGGAAAATGGGCAGAGCAACTAGGGTAGAAAAACAAAATATCCTTATGTACAACAAAATCAGAAGGAGGAATCCCATGAACCCCAAAATATGAGTGGGTGAAGTAGCCCAGAGACCCTCAAAACCACCCAGAGTGCTGGCTGGAACCATGACAGGCTAAAACGTGAGAGGAGCAGAGAAGCTGGGAGGGGTCTCGGCAGACCCTGAGTTGAGGTTAGGACACTCTAGGCAGTCTAGACCTGACAGCTCCTGAAACTAACCAGCGGGGGCTTCTTTCCAAGACAAACCCCACACAGAGGAGGAACTACAAACTAAGGCTTCAGACTGCAGACTGGGAAAGTAAGAGCAAAGGAGAGAAAGACCTAGAACTCTCTACTGCCCAATATGGAACCCTGCCCCACACCGCCCCCCACCCCCGCCACTGGCCAGATATGGCTACCTAACAATGGCCCTCACTAAAATTGAATGTTTGTTTGTTTGTTTGTTTGCTTGATAAGGAGTCTCGCTCTGTCGCCCAGGCTGGAGTACAGTGGCGCGATCTTGGCTCACTGCAAGCTCCGCCTCCCAGGTTCACCCCATTCTCCCGCCTCAGCCTCCCGAGTAGCTGGGACTACAGGTGCCCATCACCACGCCTGGCTAATTTTTTTGTATTTTTAGTAGAGATGGGGTTTCACCTTGTTAGCCAGGATGGTCTCGATCTCCTGACCTTGTGATCCGCCCATCTCGGCCTCCCAAAGTAAAATTGAATTTTAAGGGCAGGCAGGGTGGCTCACACCTGTAATCCCAGCACTTTGGGAGGCTGAGGCAGGTAGATCACCTAAGGTCAGGAGTTCGAGACCAGCCTAGCCAACATGGCAAAACCCTGTCTCTACTAAAAATAAAAAAATTAGCCAGGCATGGTGGCACACGCCTGTCATCCCAGATACTCAAGAGGCTGAGGCAGGAGAATTACTTGAACCCGGGAGGCAGAGGTTGCAGTGAGTTGAGATGGTGCCACTGCACTCCAGCCTGGGTGACAGAGTGAGACTCTGTCTCAAAAATAAATAAATAAATAAATATAAAATAAAATTGCATTTTAAAATGGAGTCTCTTAGTTGCATTAGCCACATTTCAAATGCTTGGCTAGTAGCTTTTGCTGTATGGTGGCTGCATTGGACAATGCAGATGTAGAACAATCCCATTATCACAGAGTTCTGTTGGGCAGTGCTGAAGTTACACAGTGTATTAGTACATTCTCACCTTGCTATAAATACATATCTGAGACTGAGTAATTTATGAAGAAAAGAGGTTTAATTGGCTCACGATTCTGCAGTCTGTACAGGAAGCATGATTCTGACATCTGCTCAGGTTCTGGGGAGGCCTCAGCAAACTTACAATCACGGCAGAAGGCAAAGAGGGAGCCAGTGTTTAACATGGCTGGTGCTGGTGCAGGAGGAAGAGAGAGGGCAGGTGCTACTTTTTTTTTTTTTGAGACAGAGTCTCGCTCTGTCACCCAGGCTGGAGTGCAGTGACGCCATCTCGGCTCACTGCAACCTCCGCCTCCCAGGTTCAAGCAACTCTCCTGCCTCAGCCCCCCGAGTAGCTGGAATTACAGACTTGTGCCACCACACTCAGCTAATTTTTGTATTTTTAGTAGAGACAGGGTTTCATCATGTTGGCCAGGCTGATCTTGAACTCCTGACCTCAAGTGATCTGCCCACCTCGACCTCCCAAAGTGCTGGGATTACAGGCATGAGCCACCACACCTGGCCATGCTATACATTTTTAAACAACCAGATCTCACAAGAACTCACTCACGATCATGAAAACAGCACCAAAGAGAATAGCACGAAGGGAATGGTGCTATTCGGGAGAAACTGTCCCCATGATCCAATCACCTTCCACCAGGCCCCACTTCCAACATTGGGGATTACAATTTGACATGGGATTCGGGCCAGGACACCGATCCAAACCATGTCATATGGGAAGGGAAGCAGAGGCCTCTGAAAGTGAAAGCCCATATTTTTTATCTCTCAAGAAAAACAATAAAAGAGCAAGGTCTTGGGCAGAAAGCTAGCAAGGACATCTTGCCCATATTCCCTTCCTGACAGTACAGGAACGCACATCTCTCTGAAACAGGAGGGACTGGAAAGGATTGCCACAAAATCCCCCACAGAAAGAAAATTAAATTGTCATCAGATTTTTCAACAGCAGTGCTTTGTGAAAAAACAAAAAAATTAAATAATAAATTAAAGCTATTCCAGGAAAGAAGTGAGTGAAGGATTTTATACCTACACAAATTGAGTCAAGTACAAAGGCTGTAGACAAACTTTTGAACATGTAAGAAACCCTTATGAATCCCTCCTGAGGAATCCACTAGAAACTAACTAAGACAATCGAAATGAGTGGAGTGACGTCAATTAAGACTAGTGCTGAGGCCGGGCGCAGTGGCACACATCTGTAATCCTAGCACTTTGGGAGGCCGAGGCAGGCGGATCACCTGAGGTCAGGAGTTGAGACCGGCCTGGCCAACATGGTGAAACCCCATCTCTACTAACAATACAAAAATTAGCCAGGCATGATGGCAGACACCTGTAATCTCAGCTACTCAGAAGGCTGAGGCAGAAGAATCGCTTGAACCTGGAAGGCAGAGGTTGCAGTGAGCTGAGATCTCGCCACTGCACATTCCAGCCTGGGATACAGGGCAAGACTATCTAAAAAAAAAAAAAAAAAGACTAGTGCTGAGTATTGCATATATATAAATGTATTTAATACATAAAGATCTGCTTAATATACAAAGGTGTTTTGTGCTTAAATATTAAAAATACAGTCAAATGATCAACATGGAGGGAGAATGTGAAGAGTATTTGAAATAAGCGTGCTTATTGCCTTAGAGGCATTAGTCAATAGTAAAGGATACTGCAAGGAATGAACAGCAAGTGACTCTGTCACTCCCTAATGTGCGACCATGGAAATGCAACTTTTCCTCTTGGATGCTCAGTTATTCCAGCTGTAAGACAGAGAGAATAAGATCTTCTGTGCCTAGCCTGTGGGGTATGAAAACCTATCAGGACTCTATAAACATCAAGTTTTATTATTTTGAGACCTGGGAAAGAGTATCCTATTTTTGAGCAGAGGAGACTAGAGGTTTTAGCCAAGGCATATGAGAAGGAGAAGGTGAAGGGACAGCCGAGCTCTTCAAGCCTTTTGCTGCTTCTTAGAAGGAGGTCAGCCCTGAATGCTCCCTGGCCTGGGCTGTGAAGGAGGCAACCAGGCAGCACCAGAAATACAGAAATACAGGGGACACGTTAGGGAAGCGAGGCCCCCGGGACTCTCAAAGCAAACGTGCTGCTCCAGAAGGGCGGGGAACAAGGTGAGCTAGGGGCCAAGTATGGGATGCAAGAAAGCAAAGTCAGAAGATGGGAGGCCCAGCTGGTGGGCATCACACCAGAAACTGGAAAAGCATGGCTGGAAGGGAAAAAATCAAACAGAAGGTAGTTATTTGTTGGGGGGCCATACATAGGAGTTGCAGTCAAGTAGCCCCACTGAGACAAACCCAGCTTTGTGCTGATCTCCTAGAGCAACCCTGCCTCCTCCCCAGGGAGGAGGGGACATATGACCCTCCTATGCACCAGCTAAGCCACATTTGCCAGGTGCACACCCAAGACTTTCGGAGAAGGTTGGAAGCTGGATCTCCACCCTCAGGGGCCCAGCGTACTCTGTGAACCTCTGGTGCTGAGCTGGTCCCTGACACTTGGTCAAATAAAGTTTGCCCACGGTCCCATCACTGCCACTGTGTCCCTGATTGCCTCTCCAAGGAACCTTGCTCTCCATTTGTCAATTTTAAGTGATAATTTCTATTCAATCTGATACATATTATAAGAATATAAACAAATGCCTCTCCCCCTATCGGCCCCATAATCACTTTCTTTTATAGCTATCATTTATTACAGGATGACAGATGGCCAGTTTGCAGAATTCCAAAGAGGCTCCCCGCCGGCCAGTCACCTGGGAACATGGGCGCATTTACATTTCTCCAAAACAGATGGGAAAGGGAGGGGGAAGGAGGCAGATTCCTGTCAAAACTTTGGCGCTTTCCAAAATGTGTTTCCTTTGCCTCTCCCTCCATCCCTCTGCCTTTCTCACAGATGGCACCTTTCCCTTCTTGCCCCTTTCCAAACCTCCCCATGCCCTCTCATTCGTCTATTTCCCATTGGTGGCAACTGAAACCGCCAATATGGCGGTCTCAATGGCTGGAGGCTCACAGGCTCTTGGCAGGTCACCTTCTGGGGACTTCTAGGGCCTGCTGTCCGCTACTCCAGCCTACCCTCCTGGCTTGTTATTTGGAATTGGGACTGAGGTAAGAGACCAGGGGAGCATGGGAAGTGAGTTGCTTCAGAGGACAGATGCTGGAGCCTGGCTTTTTCACAAAACTACAGAGCAGCGGCTCTCAACCCTGACAGCATGCAAGATCCCCTGAAGGCCTTTTTAAAAACATTGATGCCCCACCCAGAACGGTTAAATCAGAAAGTCTAGGGGTGGGGCCTGGCAAGTTGTGCAGCTATGGTTGAGAATCCATTGCTGCAGAGCCAAAGCAAAAGGAGATTACAAGAAGGAAAAAAATGAAGAAGCCATAGAGAGGAGAGACTACTGTGTGCCAGGCATTGCGAGAGTTGCAAAGTTACAACTCAATGATATATAGTCCCTGTTCCTGGCCCTGTGGGGCGAATGCAGATCAACCGACCACTGCAGTCGAGAATGGGAGGAGCTGAGAAGGAGCTACACCGGCTGAGATGGGACCTCAGGGACATCTCCCTACAAGAAGATGGCATCCAGAGTGAAGAATATAGAGGAAATAGGAGAATATCGATATGACCTCAATGTAAGGAATAATTTCTTAAGACACAGGAGTGGAACCCATAAAGAAAATGACTGATACATTTGCCTCCATTAAAATCAAGATCTTTTGTTCCCCAAAAGATACCACAGGGAGAAAAAGAAGACAAGCCACAAGATATTCCTAACATGGGCAACTAATAGAGGATTGATATCCAGAATACATAATGAGGGTCTATGAATCTTTACGAAAAAAACAACCCAGTAAAACAACTGGCCAAGGAAACACATTAAAGGAAACGTGAAATGGTCAATAAGCGTAAGAGAAAAAAAAAATCAACAAAACGCAAATTACAACCAGAAGGAGATGCCATTTCACATACATGAAATTGGCAAAAACTTAAGTCCGACAACATAAAGTATTATGAGGATATTGATGCTGGCAGATGTATAAATTGGTATAATGACTTTGGAAAAGCCATTCCGTGATACCTACTAAGGCTGAACACATGCACACTTTACTACCCAGCACTTTTACTCAGTACATATGGAAAAGAAACTTGCCTATGTGCCCAGAGATGCACACAATAGGAATCTTCATAGCAACATTGATCGTAATAGCAAAAACTGGAAATCCAAATGTCTATCAGCAGCAACATGGATAAATAAATGTTGCTGTAATCATATAATGAAAACCATACAACTATACATCCAAACAAACAATAGCTGCATACATCAGTGTAGATAAAACTCAAAAGCATAATGTTGAGTAAAAACAACAAATTATGAAAAAATACAATGAATAGGGTGCTACTTATATAAAGTTTGAAAACATGCATGACTAACTATATTGTTCTGGGATGCATACATATGTGATAAAATTGTAAATAAAATCAGGGAATGATTATATTAGTCTGTTCTTGCATTGCTATAAAGAAATACCTGAGACTGGGTAATTTATAAAGACGAAAGGTTGAATTGGCTCACAGTTCCACAGGCTGTACAGGAAGCATGATGTTGGCATCTGCTTGGCTTCTGGGGAGGCCTCAGGAAGCTTTCAATCATGGCAGAAGGCGAAGGGGAAGCAGGCATATCTTACATGGCTGGAGGAGGAGCGGAGGGAGAAAGAGAAGGGGGAGGTGCCACATACTTTTAAACAATCAAATCTCATGAGAACTCACTCACTGAGAATGGTACCAAGGAGAAAATCTGTCCCCAGGATCCAGTTACCTTTCACCAGGCCCCACCTCCAACACTGGGAATTACAATTTCAATGAGATTTGGGCAGGGACACAGATCCAAACCATATCAGTGATTAAGACAAACATCCACAAGGTGGAGATGCTCAGGTGACATCAGGAATGTCACATACACAGGTGGGGGGGAGGTGTTTTAAATGATAATAGTGATTCTATTTCTTAAGCCAAGTAGTGGATACATAGGTGTTCATTTTATTATTTTATATTATTTAAACACTTTTATATGTAATTTTATAAGAAAAAAATATATATATATATATATTTTGAGATGGAGTCTCACTCTGTCACCCAGGCTGCAGTGCAGTGGTGCCATCTCAGCTCACTGCACCCTCTGCCTCCTGGGTTCAAGCAATTCTCCTGCCTCAGTCTCCTGAGTAGCTGGGATTACAGGTGCATGCCACCACACCCAGCTAGTTTTTGTATTTTTTGTATAGAAGAGGTTTCATCATGTTGACCAGGCTGGTCCCAAACTCCTGGCCTGAAGTGATCCACCTGCCTCGGCCTCCCAAAGTTCTGGGATTACAGGCGTGAGCCACCGTGCCTGGCCAAATAAATGTTATTCTTTATCTCAAAGTTTATCCAAGAAAGTAGCTCAGTTTGGCCTATTTTTTTTTTTCCATAGGAAACATCCATCCTTCCTTAGCCCACTGAAGTCACTTAACAGACCCATATCAAACACTGAGGATACACTGTGGTCAATTTCCAGCTGAGAGGCAGGGCTCTGGGGTGTGGAAGTGGCCCATGCCCTGCAAGCCCCTCTAGCCCATCTATGCCTCAGTCAGAGGGTAAGTAAGCACCTGTCCTTGGAAAATGCCTGGCCTAAGTGTCTTGGGAGAGTCAATGGCCAGACCCTGCCCTAAGCACATTACCCTCTAATGATGAGGCAGGACAAAGGACCCACAAAAATCACCAAGTAAACAGCACTGAGTGACAAACACAAGGTACTCTGCTCTGTGTGTGTTGGTCCAGAAGCTGGAAGAAGTCCTGGGATCATCATGGGCACTACAGACAATATCCTTATTTCTCCAGGTGGGCAGAATGGACCAGGACTATCCTTTTTTTTTTTTTAAGATGGAGTTTCACTCTTGTCGCCCAGACTGGAGTGCAATGGTGTGATCTTGGCTCACTGCAACCTCCGCCTCTGGGGTTCAAGTGATTCTCCTGCTTCAGCCTCTGGAGTAGCTGGGATTACAGGCATGCAACACCACCCCCAGTTAATTTTTGCATTTTTAGTAGAGACGGCGTTTCCCCATGTTGGCCAGGCTTGAACTCCTGACCTCAGGTGACCCACCTGCCTTGGCCTCCCAAAGTGCTGGGATTACAGGCCTGAGCCATTGCGCGGGGCCAGGACTACCCTTAAGGTCCCTTTCAACTCTGAAATTTTTGATCCTATGTATATCTGGGGCTAAGTACCCCACGTATATATTTAGAAGACTGTTTACACCTAAGCTGATGGTTTTGTTCTTAACCTGATTGCATGCCTATGTGCATGACTTTACACAGAAATTAAGGAAAGCCAACGTGCCCCCATCTCTTCTCTTCTGAGATGAATACTGGCCAGGACTAGAACTCTGGCATCTGGGCAAAGGAGAAATTGATGGGGGTGGCAGTGTTTGAGGGGATGTGGAGGGACTAAGGTTTCAAGAGATGATCTGTGAAGCACTGCAGATGTAGGGAAGTGTGTAGGAAAAATGGGATGTGGGTGTCTTTGCTGATGTTAAGGTATGAAGAAGGTTTACCAGGCAGAGTGCAGTGCTTGGTAAAGAGGAGCCTCCCACTGAAGATTCCTCTCCTAAACAGGACTGTGATCCACTTGTCACCAAAGGAGTCTTTCAAGAGAGGAGACTGGGTCTTGAGGGAGGTGATTCCTGCTGAGGAGTCCAGGCCAGAGCTGACTAGGAAGGGACTAGCTTGAAAGCAACAGTGAGGATGCGTAGGCAGCTGGAGCAGGTGCGATGCAAAGGTGGTACGTCTGAGAGCTGCACAGCGTGGGCCTCTCCTGGACATCGCCTTGGCTCTGTTCACAACCATGCACTTGGCTCACAGCTTGGCCGGTGATAAGTGTCTCCAGGCAGGAACTGAATGAATGAAACCATGATAACAGCTACCATACACAGCATAGAGAGTGCCCTCGTAGGCACTGCACCAAGTCCTCTGCACGCATTGCGTCACCCTTGCCATGGTGCTGAGGGTCAGGCACTGTTTTTACAGCCATGTCTCCCAGGAGGCTGCTGAGGCACACAGTGTGGACTGTGATGGAGGTGGGTGTGACCTTGAGGTCTGATTCTAGATTTCTCGCTTGCTCACCCCTCTCTGCTTTGGTTGGAACTTCCATAATGACTCCAGAGAGTCACTGTTAAATGAGAATATATTTTAATGACCATTTGATAGATGAAAACCTGAGGTGGAAAGTGAGTGACCACTATGACCACATAGCTAATTTGTGACAGAGAGGAGAACTGCCCACAAGATTTTCCCACCCCTCTCTTCTTGTTCCGCTGGGTTACTGGGTGGGGAGACAAGCCAGGGGCTAAGGCATCTGGCCGGCAAGCTTGGAGATGCCTAGCATAAGGTCCTTGCCCTGGTGGCATCTACAGTCAAAGAGGAAAGGGCATGGAACCAGCCCCACAGCTCTTGCTGTGTGCTCAGCAGTAGGTTAATTCCTTTACCTCTCTCTCTCTCTTTCACTTACATTTACTAGTTTATTGTAAAAGATACACCTCACCGGGCGCGATGGCTCACGCTTGTAATCCCAGCACTTTGGGAGGCCGAGGCGGGCGGATCACGAGGTCAGGAGATTGAGACCATGGTGAAACCCCGTCTCTACTAAAAATACAAAAAAAAAAAAAAAAAAATTAGCCGGGCGTGGTGGCGGGCGCCTGTAGTCTCAGCTACTTGGAGAGGCTGAGGCAGGAGAATGGCATGAACCCGGGAGGCGGAGCTTGCAGTGAGCCGAGATTGTGCCACTGCAGTCCAGCCTGGGCGAGAGAGCGAGACTCCGTCTCAAAAAAAAAGATACACCTCAGGAACAGCCACGTGGAAGAGATGTGTAGAGCAAGGTATAGGGAGGAGGCGATGGGGCACGAAGCATCCGTGCCCTCTCCAGGCACGCCACCCTTCCAGCATCTTGATGTGTTCATCACCCAGCTCCGGCTCAATCCTCTTATTTGAAACCTGCAGTAGCTCCAGAATTATGTTTTCTCACCCTTGTTTTACAAAGGAAGAAGCGGAGGCAGGGAGAGGTCCACCCATGGTCCCGCAGCTGGTTTGGGCACTAGCAGCCCAGTCTGACTCTGGAGCTGTGTCTTTGGGGACATCAAGACTCCTTCTCCCAGTTCAGATGGGGCTTAGGCGGGAGGTGGGGCTTGGGAGGAGTAGGGAGCACACAGACCTCTTGTGTGCACCAACAACAGTTTCTGACGGTGCATTTAATTTTGGGCAAGTATGATTTGGGGAGAGGTGAGCAGAGGTAGAACACCTGGATGCACCTGTCCCAGCTCCAGCGGTGTAGACTGGAGAAGAACCTGGCAGTGCTGGGCCCTGGCCCTCCAGACAGTGCCTGGAGGTGGAAGGTAAGTGGTGAAACAATCGCTCCCTGCGCCACCTGGTTCAAGGACGACAGGCTGGAGAGTGGCACAGCTCTGGGAGAAGCAGAATTCTCTGAATTTTTTTCCTCCCATTTTTCTATCCCCTCCTCTAAGACCATTTTCTTGCTCGGGGCCCATCTCTCTCATCCCTTCCTGCTGACCTTGGACTTATGCTACTGTTAATGCTGCAGCCCTGTCCCTGAGAAATCACAAGCAGCCTTCTTCACATTGGTAAATGGTAAAATGAGGAGAGTGCGGACCCTGCCTGGCGCTGACCTGCAAAGCCCAGGAACTGTGGGCAGGAGCCAGAGGCCGGCTTTGGCCCTGACTGCCTGGGTGGCCCGGGAGGAGTTACTCATGCTCTGGAACCCCAGCCTGCTTAGGTGTAAAATGTACATAATCCCAGCAAGCCCCTCCAGGAATGAATGTGAGGATGAGTGACAGATTCTGCGTCCGTGGGGCTGGCCGAGCTTAAGCACTCTCTAAACCCTGCTCTGTGCTCCTGAGAGTCCTCATGCCGAGGGATAAAGCCTAAGGAGTGACTTCTTCCAGAGCTGTGTAGACACAAGACTGAATCTCTAACTGTGAAATTTCAGGAATCAGTAAGCAGATGACATCTGTGTTTTAAGAGGCAAGAAGAGCTTTTTGTTGCTGCTCAATTAATGCTACCTACTAGCCCTGGTCAGGAGAGTCCCAAGTATGTAGAATAACAATAATGATCAATGCTTAAGAAGCACTTAATGATATGCCAGGTTCAAGCCAAAGCTCAACAAATTTCAGCCTGGGGGCAAGTAAGGCCTGCTGCCTGTGTTTGTAATTTGAGTTTTGCTGGGACACAACCACATTCACTGGTTTACATTTTGTCTCCAGCTACTGTCCCACTAACTTTGGCAGAGTTAAGTAGTTGCAACAGGGACCATGACCCCTGTTCTAAGGACTTGGTGCATTTAATTTTATTTAATCCTCATCATATTCCTAGAAGTAGATAATATTGTTATTATTGTTATCCCCATTTAAGAGATGAAGAAACTGAGGTCAGAGAAGTAATGATAACTAGTAGCTCAAGATCTAAGTGTAGGCAAAGCAATGCCAGAATCTGGAATCATAATAACTACACTGGGTGAGGACTCTCTCTCGGATAGAGTTGCCAAATTTAGCAAATAAAAATACAGGACACTCCATTAAACTTTAATTTCAAATCAACTATGAAGAATTTTTTTTAGTATAAATAAGTTCCATGCAATATTTGGGACATATTTATACTAAATATCTATTCATTGCTGACCTGAAATTGAAATGTAACTGGATATCCTGTATTTTAACTGGAAACCCTTTTTTAGGCAGATGGAGGACTCAGAGGGCAAGCGGATACCATAGCCTTTGGGAGAAGCCAGTGTCCCTGGGAAGGTCTCTTCCCACAGCCAGATCTCTTCCTGGGAGGCAATGGGATGGGTCCACGCATGTGTCTCTGTCCCTTTATTCCCTCATTAAGTTTTCAGGGGTTCTTGGGACCCACTTCTCTGTTACCTATAGGCCTAAGCAGACAAGAGCAGAGGGAAGGCCTCAGGGGAAGCACAAATCTTCTCTCTCCTGTCCAAGGTTTAGTGCCCATCTCCCTTCCCCTAGCAATCTCTGGCATCCGCTTCTCCTTTCTCCCATCCTCCCCATGGATGGCCCCATCAAGAGATTCTCTCTCCCTGAGATTGCACAGGAGTTGTTTAAGGAAGAGGGAAAAAATAGGGCAAGCCAGAGTGATAGAAATCTAGGGTCAGGGGTTTGGAGGTGGGGGCCTAGGGGAGGCGGGTGGGAGAAATGGGAGATGGGAGAGGGCCGTCTAATTTTTTTTTTTTTTTTTTTTTGGAGACAGAGTCTCACTCTGTCGCCCAGGCTGGAGTGCAATGGCACGATCTCGGCTCACTGCAACCTCCACCTCCCCGGTTCAAAAGATTCTCCTGCCTCAGCCTCCTGAGTAGCTGGGATTACAGGCGTGTACCACCATGCCTGGCTAATTTTTGTATTTTTAGTAGAGATGGGGTTTCACCATGCTGGCCAGGTTGGTCTCAAACTCCTGACCTCGTGATCCGCCCGCCTCGGCCTCTCAAAGTGCTAGGATTACAGGAGTGAGCCACCACACCTGGCCCCTGGGGCCATCTAATTTTTAATAGACCGAGACATAAATGCAGCATGATTCACTTTGAACAGGCCACCTGGATTAGATGAAAGTTAATTAAAACAATCCCTCATTTCTCAGCCTTTAAAACTTCTTAAGTCTCACTTGGGGAAGGGTGCGGCAGGACTTTTTATTACTCTTAGATGGTGTTCAGAAGGCCCATAAATACATCTCCTCTTCCTGTGATCCCATTAATCTTACCGCCTCTCCTGCTCCTCTCTGCCAATAATCAGATCCCAGTAAACAACCTCAAGTGAAATTTGCAACTGTCAGATAAACATTAAAAATGCTTCTCTTGTCCTTTCCCATTGATAGTCCCATTAATATTGTAATGGAACAAAAAGTTATGAAAATGAATGCATGCTGGTTTTGGAAATGAATAATGCCAACCGCTGCTGGGATATAGACACACATGCATATGGATGGGCTAGGAAGATCGCGGATGCTGCCCATATCGACAGGAGGCTGTGTGCCGACAGGACTAGCCACGTGCACACCAGGGACCAAGGACACCTGCACACAAAGCTGGGTACACGTGTGCACACACATGTCAGGGTGGACAGACTTGTAAATGGAATAAAGGAATTTCACCCCAGAAAGGAATTCCACACTCACCACCTGGCTTTAAGCAGAGTAAAATATTGCAGGCTTTTCTATTTTATCATTATGTTTCTCTTCCCTTATCTATCTGCAGTCAGTGGCTGGGATTCTCTCTAAAGATACTAAGATACCCCAGTTGATACGGCTCCTTTGACATTTCTTCCTCATTTATTTTCCATGCAGAGACCTTCTGAATACACATGCATGCTTTCATGTGTGTGTTTATCTATCTGACGAATGAGCCCTTAAAATCTGAGGGTATAATACATAGGAACTTTATAAGAAAAAACTTCTTAAGGAGTATTTTGGGTCGAAGAGTCACATTTGATGCAGGAAATGAGTACAAGTGTATGTGTATTTAAGTTCACTAGGAGAGCAGACAGTGAAACAAACAAACAAAAATATCCTTTAACTGAAGTCTTTAGTAGAGGGATTTGAATAACCATCTCATCAAGGCCTTGCCTTAGTCTCCAGGTGGACAAGGAACACTTTGTATCTCCTTCTGATTGCAACCAGCCCTTGGCATAGCATCTGGCACTTAGTAGAGGCTCAAGAAATGTGACGCTAGACACAGTGACTCACGCCTGTAATCCTAGCACCTTGGGAGGTCAAGGCAGGAGGACTGTTTGAGGCCAGGAGTTTGAGACCAGCCAGGGCAACATAGGGAGAGCCCCATCTCTACAAAAAAAAAAAAAAAAAAATTTAAAAAATTAGCTGAGCATGGTGGTGTGTGCCTGTAGTCCCAACTATTCAGGAGCTGAGGGTGGGAGAATCTCTTGAGGCCAGGAGTTCAAGACTAACCTCGGCAAGACAAAGAGACCCCATCTCAACAAAAAATAACTAAATAAATTAGCCAGGTGTGGTGGCATGCCTGTAGTGCTAGCTACTCAGGAGGCTGAAGTGGGAGGATCACTTGAGCCCAGGAAGTTGAGGCTAAAATAAGCTATGATCTTACCACTGCACTCTAGCCTGGGTGACAGAGTAAGACCCCGTCTGGAAAAAAAAAAAAAAAAACATGAAGACCTTGCCCATGCCTATGTCCTGAATGGTATTGCCTAGGTTTTCTCCCAGGGTTTTTATGGTTTTAGGTCTAACATTAAGTGTTTAATCCATCTTGAATTAATTTTTGTATAAGGTGTAAAGAAGGGATCCAGTTTCAGCTTTCTACATATGGCTAGCCAGTTTTCCCAGAACCATTTGTTAAATAGGGAATCCTTTCCCAATTTCTTGGTTTTGTCAGGTTTGTCAAAGATCAGATAGTTGTAGATGTGTGGTATTATTTCTGAGGGCTCTGTTCTGTTCCATGGGTTTATATGGGATCTAGAACTGGAAATACCATTTGACCCAGCCATCCCATTACTGGGTATATACCCAAAGGAATATAAATCATCCTGCTATAAAGACACATGCACACATATGTTTATTGTGGCACTACTCACAATAGCAAAGACTTGGAACCAACCCAAATGTCCAACAATGATAGAATGGATTAAGAAAATGTGGCACATATACACCATGGAATACTATGCAGCCATAAAAAATGATGAGTTCATGTCCTTTGTAGGGACACAGATGAAACTGGAAACCATCATTCTCAGCAAACTATCGCAAGGACAAAAAACCAAACATCGCATGTTCTCACTCATAGGTGGGAATTGAACAATGAGAACACTTGGACACAGGAAAGGAAGCATCACACGCCGGGGCCTGTTGTGGGGTGGGGGGCGGGGGGAGGGATAGCATTAGGAGATATGCTTAATGTAAATGATGAGTTAACGAGTGCAGCACACCAACATGGCACATGTATACATATGTAACAAACCTGCACATTGTACACATGCATCCTAGAACTTATAAACACACACACACACACACACACACACACACATATGACAGCGAGAGAGGAAGGATATAAAATGAATACAGAATTACATTAAGTTCTTGCCTAGGAAAGAAGATATACACAAAACTTGAAAGAAAAGAAGGTGCAATCCTGTAACACGTAATTGGAAGCTACAGGTTTCCCTGGAATCCATGTGATGTGGATATATGGGTAACAGACTTCATCACCAACCCTTTTGAATTGTGGAGGCATAAACATTATAGCAACCAACAGAAGATTTAGTGTATCCCAAAAAGGGCACGGACCTGGTGATAACTTCATTGTCAGCAACCTTAGCTAACTGGATGTCATTGCCTTCCAAGAGATACATCGTTCAACTACAGGAAAATTTACAATTAAATAGAGACACATTTAAGGGAATCAAAACTATATTTTTGCATTAATGAATCTGTAAAATTTTGTTTTGTTTTGTTTTGAGACGGAGTTTCACCCTTGTCCCCGAGGCTGGAGTGAAATGGCGTGATCTCGGCTCACTGCAACCTCTGCCTCCTGGGTTCGAACGATTCTCCTGCCTCAGCCTCCTGAGTAGCTGGGATTACAGGCACATGCCAATGTGCCCAGCTAATCTTTGTATTTGTGGTAGAGACGGGGTTTCACCACGTTGGCCAGGCTGGTCTTGAACTCCTGACCTCAAGTGATCCGCCCGCTTCAGCCTCCCAAAGTGCTAGGATTACAGGCATGAGCCACTGCGCCCAGCCTGAATCTGTAAAATTTTGAAGTGCTACATACTTGCAAAGTTTAAGGGATTTTGGCCTTTAAGAGTAATAGCTTTCAACTCTAATTTGCAATGTGAAATTAAAGAATTGATTTAAGATCTGGGATTTTACATTGTATGGTGTTGGAACATTTAAGAGAACTTTATGCTCACTTTATTACTTTAATTTCATAAATTTTTGATAATTATTCCAGTACTTGAAAAGGTTTTATTTATTAAGTCAGGATATTGAAGTACTTAAGAAGGAAATAAAATATGTTACGTTTATAAATAGAGTTTAAAATACTTGAAAGTATTTAATGAGCTGAATTTTTAAGTGGGACAAAATAGAATTCAAGGGCCCCTTAAAATGATTGCTAAAATGAGGATAACAAGATTTATCAACTGACTTATAAATAGAATAATGTAAGCTGATCTTAAAAGCCTACCAAAAGATTCCAACATATGTTATGACATGGATGAACACTGAGGACATTACATTAAGTGAAATAAGCCAGTCACAAAAAGACAAAGACTGGATGATTCCACTTTAATGACGTCTCTAAGGTAGTCAGATTCATAGAGGCAGAAAGTAGAATGGTGGTTAGCAGAAGCTGGAGGGAAGGAAAACTGGGAGTTAAATGGGTCAGGGTTGCAGTTTTGCAAAATAAAAAAGTGCTGGTGTTTTGTTGCACAACAATGTGAATATGCTTAACACTACTGAACTGCACACTTGAAAATGGTTAGGATGGTAAATTTATTGTGTGGGCATTTTTTTATGACAATTTTTTTAATGAAAAAAATACTACAAAGAATTATAACTTTTAAAGTACAATTTTGGTTTATGGCACATTAATACTGAAAACCCTAAATAACTATTTCCTGCAATAAAAAACCACCCTTAAAAACATAAAAAGCCTCACACCAACCATCTATACGGTGGGGCTAAGCAGGCATGGCTGCGGGATCACTACAAGGATGAACGTGGACAGAAGTGAGAACACAGCTCCTGCAGTGTCTGGCTCAGACGAGGTGCCCAGCAGAGGTAGCCCCTACTTGTCCTCTTCCTAGGAGGAGCTCTTCCAGGAATGGTTGGGAAACACACATGAATGCACCCTTGGGGAACACACATGAATCTCCCAGACATCTACAGAGAAGTCTTCCCATTGTCCCAGTGACTAGCCAAGCCTGGGTGGCCAGCGAGGTTTTGTGGAGCAACTTCCCTCAGTCCCCAGATCTGAACTGTGCGTCCCTGCACAGCAGAAAAGGAGAGGAAAGAAGCAAAGGGCATGGCCACTGCTCAGACTCCGAACTGGACACCAGAATGGAGAGGTAAAGTCAGGCTGCCTAGGGAGGCTGATTCTACTGTGTACGGTACTGTGTATGGGGAGATGTGGAAAATGCTGGGCTGCAGGGAGAGGAAAGAGAATTAGCACTAAGAAGGAAGCAGAGGGTGTGTGTGTGTGTGTGTGTGTGTGTGTGTGTGTGTGTGTGTGTGTGAGAGAGAGAGAGAGAGAGAGAGAGAGAGAGAGAGAATCTGTAGAGAACATGGCTGCTTTGATTCCCGTCAGCATTCTACTTGCCAGCTCCAGTATCTCAGAAGGTCCAGGTGCACTCCCTGCTGTTGGTTCATTAGTTCATTCCACAAATATTTATTGAGGACCCACTACGTGCCGGGCAGTGTACTGGATGAGGGAGACATAGTAGAAGACACAAAGAGACAAGGTTGCCATCACATGAGGTTATGTTCCAATGTGTAAGACAGACCACTGATAGGTACAAAATAAATGGACTAGGTCATTTTAGATTATGAGAAGTGATATAAAGAACATAAACAGGGAAATGTGATGGTGAGTAATCAGAGGTGGGCATGAGGATGGCCTGCATTGGATAGGGGTTAGGGTACTCACTGAAAAGAAGACCATTTTTCCTGGGACATTAGCAGTAAGAATGAATCAGTTATGTCAAGAGCTGGCAGGAAAAGTCTTCTAGGCAAAGCAAACAGTAAATGCAAAGGCTCTGTGGCAGAAAAGGGCTTAGGTGTTGTGAAATTTCACTGTTTTCTCTCAGGGCTCTCTCTCTCTTAAGCAAATTTGAGTGAGTTTCTGTTGCTTGTTGCTGAATGAGGGCCTAAAAACACAGTTGCTAAATGAACAAACAAGGGTTGCATTTAAAGTTTTCTACCAGCTTCATCCCTTCCTGGTCTTCAGCCTTCTGGACCCTGTTTGTGTGCACTTTCCAATGACCCACTGTAGCTCTTCCTTACTGAGGTGCCTTAGTAATCACAACTCTTTCAGTTGCAAATGACAGAAATCCAACTTGAGCTGTTCAAGCCCAAAGGAAATTTATTGGCTTATTGACAAAGCATTCAGGCACAGCTGGATCCAGGACTGTAGACTCATCGTCAGCATTCTGCCCATCCATTTTCAAATCTTTCCTCTGGTTTCCCTGTGTTGACTGTATTTTTATAGCTGACTTTCCCCACATTGTGGCAAAAATGGCCACTGGGAATTCAGGTTTACATTAAACCAACTCAGCAACCACTGGGGCAAGAGAGGTTCTTACAAACCAAACTAAACCAAATGAAAATGAGTTTCCTTGGATGAACTTGAGTCATGTGCCCACCCTTGAGCCAGTCACTGTGATAGGCAAGATGAAATATTCTGATTACCAATTGTGGTTTATTCATGTCTCCTTCCTCTGGAGCTGGGGTGGGAGGTGGGGGTGGTTTTCCAGAGGAAAATCAGGGTGTTGTTACCAGAATAACGGAGGAAGTATTCAGGAAGGCAACGGTAACCAATCCCATGACAACACTCTTCTCTGTCTCTCTTGTACTCATCCTTTATAACACTGGATTCATCAGAGCTATCATCCTTGTAGTTTTTAGGTAGCTCCTACTATTCTTCCCCTCTAGCACCCTCTCCAGCTTCCCCATATGAAAGAGAAAATGAAGAAGTGCATTTGTTGGGAAGCGCATTTGAAGGGAAACACCTACAAAATGCCTCCAGGGTTGGCAGCACCCATTCTCAGATCGCAGGCTGTTTGTTCACCACTGTCACTATTAAGGCAAAATGACCAATACTCTGAGAATATGTGGTGATCTCCCAAGGCCAACTGAGCAAGTATTTCCATAGCCATAACTTTTAATTTGTAAATATATATTTATTGCCTATTTGAAAAACTAGACAAATAAATTACTGGAATCCAGAGAAAGGAAGTGCTCTCTACCCAAACATGTTGGGACATAGAGGGAGGGAGATGCATCCGGGTAGTTCTAGTAGGAATCAGGAAATTATGACTGACTGGCTAGCATCTGATATGTGCCAGTTACTATTCTAAGTGCTTTACGTATAGTAATCTACTTACTCCTATGACAACACTTTGAGTTTTATTATCCTCATTTCACAGGTGAGAAAAACATAGTCTCAGAGTGGTTAAGGGATTTGCCCAGGTTACACGGCTTGTAAGTGTCAGGACAACCTGGCTACAGAATCCACACCCTCTTGCCTCCTTGGCTGGACCATTCCTTTATTCTCTCTTTGATGCTGAAAGTAAAGCTCAGAGAGATTAAGTGACTTGACCAGGCTACACAGCTGACAAGTGAAAGAGCTAAGACTTCAACCCGGGTCCCCCTGTGCTAAGCTCTTGGCAGGAATGTAAACCCAGGAGTTTGGGGTACCTCAGCCATAAATATGCCTTCTTTCCACTCATTCTTGATTTGCAAGTCACCCTCCTCCACTCAAAAATCTACATTTTGCCACTAAGGTCCACTCGTGACTGATTTTCGGAATCCATAGTGATGAAAGAAAACCATGTTACTATTTAGTGTAGTGATTCTCAACAATGGCTACCCTTAGAATCACCTGGGTGTTTTACAAAATATGGATGCCAAGGCTCCATCTCAGACAAGCAAATCAGAATATTTGGAGGATATCAGTATTTTATAAAAGATAACCAGGTGAATTAAATGTATGGTCAAGGCTGAGAACCACTGATTTAACTAATTCCAAACACACACTCAGAGGATGCTGCCAAACGTTTATTCCCTTTCCCCATTGTCTTTCATCTCACACAAACTCTACCTTAGATGGGCCCCTGGGTGTCTCTTATTCCTGGCTCCTGTCTTTGTTCTCTTCTCTTACCCACTCCGCCCCATCACTTCCCACCAGAGTTCCTTGCTCCATCTGGAAGGCAAAAGTGGAACCTCACGACAGGAAATGAATTTGCCTTTTACAGTCTTCAGTGTGAATCGACTATAAGACAGAGCTTTCTCTTGCTAATACTCACAGGTGAGGATGGGATGAATGCTAATACTCACAGGGATGAAGAGGTACAGGAGAAGAGAACATCATCCTGCTACAATTACAAACTGAAAAGTGCTATGAGGGGAGAGCAACACATACAATGACAAGTCCAGCCAGGGCTGAAAGGCCTTCAGTGCCTCCTCTGGGTTCATATTCCTAACTATTAAACCAGACTGCAACACCTAGTCACATGTCTTCACTCCAAACGAAACCACTGAAAATGTCACCAGCTCCTTTCTTCTGCCCCATGCTTCACAAGCACTTTGCCATGTGATGGTGCTGGTTTTCTTCAATGTGGAGATGTTTTCATACTATCTGTAAAAGGCTATGATGTGGGCAGAAAGTTTTAGAACACAGTCATCTTAAGATAAAGTAGGCAAGGGTAGGGACACTTGAGAGAGCTGCAGAAGCATGATTCATAATTCCATAGGCATTTTCTAACCCTCTACTTGGAGTCAGATACTATGATGGAAGAAAGAGGCTAAATCTGTGCCCTAGAACATATCATATAGACGAAGAATTCCCGAATACTGTCTTAGGGGCTGCTATGAGGGTCTTCTAGACAGACTGGTCCTTTGAAGTGGCAAGGACTATAAAACAATAGTACCACACTCTGTTTCTGGAATGGATGATAAAGGAAAACACTGTTTTTCTATACTGTCAACACTTCTGACACCAAATGTATGAGTTATCTACACCAAGCAATTCTCCAGTTCTTTGCAGACACCAACTGGGTGTCCTACAATTTAACTCTATTCTTACACTAACTACCTGGAGTTAGCACAGACCTCACAGGCAAGGGCTTAGTCCCACAAGTCTGCCTCCACTTCAAAGGCTAATTGCAAGTAGCAAGTCTTCAGGGTTCCCACACTTCTGCCTAAGTTGAATGTAAATCGGGGTTCCCATGATCCTCTCCTCACATTTGATAATTTGCTGTAACAGCTCACAGGATTCAGGGAAACACTACTTAGTACCAGTTTATTATAAAGGATACAACTCAGGAACAGCCTAATGGAAGAGATGCATAGGGCAAGGCACGGGGAAGGGGCACAGAGCTTCCTTGCCCTCTCCAGGCATGCCATCCTCCCAGCATCTCACTTCAGCAACATGGAAGTTCTCTGAACCCCATTATTCAGGGTTTTTGTGGAGGCCTTATTATACAGGAATGATTGATTAAATCATTGATAATTGGTGATTAGGTCAATCTTCAGCCCCTCTCTTCTCCCTGGAGGTCAAGGGAGTGGACCTGAAAGTTCCAGCCCTTTAATCACATGGTTGGTTCCCCTGGCAACCAGTCCTCATCCTCCAACACAGTCACCTCATTAACATAAACTCAGGCATGATTGAAAGGGTCTTATTATGAAAACAAAAGATATTCCTCTTACCCCTATCACTTAGGAACTCTGCACCAGGAACCACAAAGACAAAAATATGTATTTCTTATTATAGCACAGTAGCACAGATGATAACAAGACATTTCATAGGAGGCAGTGTCTTTTTTCCCATCTTTCCTTTTATATTCCTTTAGCAGTAACTGGAAATTTGGGTAGAGTAGACAGATGGGTCATGTAATCTCTTGTCAACTGAAGCAATGTGGACCCTGAAGTTTAAGAGACATTTCTGCATTAGAGCTCAAGTTGGAGCCCTCAAAAGTCCTCATGGAAACTACAATGATTTCTGCCACATTGCAAGTTTCTCACCTCCCGTCCCTGAAAAAGGAGAGGTAGAGATGTGGGGCTAACTATGGATAGCTTTAGGAAGTCATGAGGTTAAAGAGCATTCATGTAGCGATTGTTCATAGAGGGGGTTCTAAGCTTCACAACAACTCTCCAAAGTCAATGGTGATCATTATACCCATTTTACAGATGACAAAAGTAGGTTCAGTGACTTAGATGACCACAGTGAATTAACTTATATGCAACTTATCCTCTTGCCAAAAACCAGTTAAAAAATTAAAAATATATGAAATGGCTAATTTCAGGCTTTAGATAACAGACTTCACAGGAATGAGAAAGAAAACAATCACTCCAGTTTTCTGCTTGGATTTATTTTCCAGACTGTAGTGCAGAGAGAGAGTATCCAAGCAAAAAAGAACAATATTGCTGAATTCAGGAAACTGAGATTTGAGTTTAAGGAAGCTGAGATGGCTGGAATTTGAAGGGCAGAGTATCAAAGATAAGGGAATATGCAGAGAAAGAACTCCAGAAATATGCTTTAGAGTCCTCCTTGAGACTGTTGATCAAATAATACAGGGAGTTGTCAGTTCCCAACTAGCCAGAACAGGGAGACCTCACTGTCTCCCTAAAGACCCTGTGGGGTAATCCCTTAATAATATTGGTAAACCAGTCTCAAGTAAAGGCTACTCTACACCCATCCTAACAAAGCTTAAAAAGAAGCCTAAAAAGGATCAAGCTGATTCATAAGAAACGTGACAATCAACCAAAACAAACTTTTTTTCTCTTTAAAGGAAGACAACAAAATCTAGACATTCGATAATGTAACATCGAAAATGCCTAGCACCCATCCAAAAATTACAAGACATTCAATGAAGCAAGAATGAGACCAATAACCAGAAGGAGAGAAAAAATCAAGAGAAAGAGAAAAAGAAATGAAGAAACAAACCATTAACAGACAAAACCTTTAATGTTTAAACAGCTAAAAACGTATATTATAAATATCCTCAAATATTTAAAGGAAAACATGAATATAATGAGAAGAGAAATGGAAGATATGAAAAAGAACTAAATGGAACATTTAGAACTAAAAAATATAATATTTGAAATAAAAAATCTATTGAATGGCTTTTTAGCATATTAGACACTGAAAAATAAAAAATTGAAAATATATAGCAATTAAGTAATTAAACATATAACATTAGAAACTACATAAATTGAAGCAGATAAAGAATAAAGGTTCTAGAGACTTCTGGTTCTAAAATGGCAGTGTAGACACAGGCTGACTTCACTCCCCACAACAGAAAAAACAGAACAAATATACAGTGCTGAGATTATTACCAGCAATATCCCAGAACTGAGTCATTTCTGGGGGGCTACAGAGAAGTGAAAAAAAACTCAGAGCAGACTGTAAGAGAATGGAATTTTCCATATCTTGATGCCCCTCCCTACATTCTGTGTGGCACTAATAAGCATGTGAAAAATCTTCCCCGAATCATGGTTTCTACATTGGAAACCTGAGGGGAAGGTGGCAACCGGCTTCCTTACCATCCTGAGTTTCCTGGCAAAAGGCTTATTCATGCCTCAACCCACAGGAGGCATCATGAGTGCCTGAAGTGTAAATCTCTGAGGACAGTCAGAGGCAAAGCAGGGAGGCAGGATTAACATCCCCAGCCCTGGAAACTCTGCTCTGTAACTCAGTCAAAAAAGATAGTAAATCAGAGTGGCTGTTCTGCGGCATCATGTTGTAGGACGTATGTTTCACATGTCTCCTGGGCATGAACTCAGGAGGTAGGCAGATCACCTAAGGTCAGCAGTTCAAGACCAGCCTGGCCAACATGGTGAAACCCCATCTCTACTAAAAAACACAAAAATTTGCCGGGTATGGTGATGTGTGCCTGTAATCCCAGCTATGCAGTAGCCTGAGGCAGAAGAATCACTTGAACTCAGGAGGTAGAGGTTGCAGTAAGCCAAGATCATGCTACTGCACTCCAGCCTGAGCGACAGAGTGAGACTCCATTTCGAAAAATAAATAAGTAAATAAATTTGAGAATTAAAAAAGAATAAAAGTCCTAATATACATCATATATATAACATACACACACACACACACACACACAGAGTTTAATGATCTGTGGGAAAATATCAGCTACATTCTAATATGTAAATACTTGAAATCCCAGAAATTGAGAGGGGAAAACATATTTGAAGAAAATTTCCAAATGTGATGGAAATTATATGCCCACAAATCCAAGAAGCTAAGTAAACCCCAAGCAGGGCAAACACAATGAATAGCACAATGAATAGCACTAAAGCACATTATAATCAAATATCTGAAAATCAGGAGTAAAGAGAAAAATGTTAAAAGCAGCCAGACAAAAAAGATCTATTACATACAGGAGAACAAAGATAAGAATGATGATAGACTTCCTGTTCAAAACACTGCAAGTCAGAAGACAATGGTGTGACATATTTAAGTGCTGAAAGAAAACAAAAATTGCCAGCCTAGAATTCAAATGCTACATCCAGTGAAAATAGCTTTCAAAAACAAAGAACAAATAAAGATTTTTTTTCAGCCAAATAAAGCTTACCTATACTGCAAGGACAGTCAAAGGAATTTTACAGGCTAAAGGAAAATGATACCAGAAGGAAACTCAGAACTATAGAGAGAAACTGAAGATTGCTGGAAATGGTAGGTATTTAGGTAAATATAAAACTCTGTTTTATTTATTTAAAAGACAATTAATGGTTTACAGGAAGAATAATTCCTGCTTGGGAAATGAAGACAGGAAGAAATACTGCAATCATGGGCAATTTAACCATCTCTTTTATTTCTATTATATTACTTTCTGCTTATCGTAGCCTACTAGGTAGTACCCTTCTTTGCTCCTACCTACCCACCATAAATGTGATCAATAAATAATCTTCCTGAAGCTCAGCCCTCACTGTGACATTCCAACCCCAAGCAGTATTCAATCTTTACAACCTTCCCATTACATATGTGGTAAAGTCTATAGTCCCTAACCCAGCATTCTAAGCCTACTGTAATCTGGACTAAACCCACTCACTGGCCAGACACAGTGGCTCATGCCTATAATCCCAGCACTTTGGGAGACTGAGTCAGGTGGATCACTTGAGCCCAGGAGGTAGAGACCAACCTAGGCAACATGGCAAAACACTGTCTCTAAAAAAAAATTAGCCAGGTATGGTGGTGCACACCTGTGGTCCCAGCTACTCAGGAGACTGAGGTGGGAAGATCACTTGAGCCTGAGAGGTTGAGGTTTCAGTGAGCCAAGAACACACCACTACACTTCAGCCTGGGTGACAGAGCAATACTCTGTCTCAAAAAACAAAACCAAAAACTTGCCCACCCTTATCTACTGCCTCTACCATGCACAAATAATGTGAGTCTTCTTACCTCCTCCTAGATTCTTTTTTTTTTTTTAATTTGAGATGGAGTCTTGCCCTGTCACCCAGGCTGGAGTGCAATGGCATGATCTCCGCTCACTGCAACCTCCACTACCCGTGTTCAAGCGATTCTCCCGCCTCAGCCTCCTGAATTACAGGTGTGTGCCACCACACCCAGCTAATTTTTTGTATCTTTAGTAGAGACAGGATTTCTCCATGTTGGTCAGGCTGGTCTCAAACCCCTGACCTCATGATCCGCCCGTCTCAGCCTCCCAAAATGCTGGGATTACAGGTTTGAGCCACCTCGCCTGGCCCTAGATTCTTATCTCTAAGCCTCTACTCACTTTTCTTTCTCCCTGGTATGTCCTGCTCCTCCCCACTCCCCACCCTCCCCCCACACACTTTTTTCCATCTTCTCTCGCCTTTAAGACCAGGCTGAAGTCTGACATCCCTCCCACCTTGTTCACATTCCCAAGGCCATGATTTGTCTACAGAAAGACCATGGGCTCTGGAGTCAGATGAACCTGAATTCCAGTCCTGCCTCCACCACCAAATGGGTAAGAGACCATGAGGACTGGCTTAATTTCAATTTCCCCATCTTTTAAATGGGGAGGGGTGAAGGGATAATTGTCTTAGATTATTGCATTGTTGTTAGGATTAAAATGAAATAATGGCTGTTAAGTGCCAAACACTTGTATTAAGTGCTTCAGGCTTAACCGAAAGCTTGTGAGACCTCTTAGTGATGTCTGCCATGAGTGCAGCAGGGGAAAGGAGGGGGACCCCTACAGTAAACTCTGCAGCTTCTCATATGTAATGGCAGACTCAGAGAGCCACTGAGATCTTAGTAAGAATTAGCTTACAAGCCACAGAGAATTTATGTACATCCCAAGGGTCTGAGAAAAAAGTAGACAGGACCCTGAAATTATTGGCCCAGTAAAAAGACTCACAGGTTTGGGATCTAGATGTTCAAGCGATAGGGTCGGGGGTGCAGGACACGCTGTCCAAGGCAAGCTTGGATCAAGGTTGGCACTCACCCAAGACGTGCCAGACACCTTGCACTCTCTTTCCAATTATCTGTAAAGAACAGACAACAACCTAAAGAACACTTTCTGCTTTTTTTTTAAAAAAAAGAGACAGGGTCTGACCCTGTGGGCCAGGTTGTAGTGCAGGGACACAATCATAGCTCACTGTAGCCTTGACCTCCTGGGCTCAAGCAATCCTCCTGCCTCAGCCTCCTGAATGGCTGGGACCACAGGCACATGCCATCATACCTGGCTAATTTTTCATTTTTTGTAGAGATGTGGTCTTGCTATGGTGCCCAGACTGGTCTCAAACTCCTGCCTGGTCTCAAGTGAACCTCCTGCCTTGGACTCCCAGAGTGCTGGGATAACAGGCGTGAGCCCCCATGTCCAGTTGTTTGCTGCATTTTAATAGGGATCAAAACCTAAGCTAAAGAAGCACCAGTCAGCAAGTAAAGGAGTTTCAGACCCAGAGAAGCCTTTGCAGGTGTATTCGTTTCCTAGGGCTGCTGTAACAAAGTACCACAAACCACCTGGTTTAAAATGACAGGAATGTATTCTCTCACACTTCCAGAAGCTGGATGTCCAAAATCAAGGTGTCAGTAGGGCTATGCTCTTTGAACTCTCTAGTGAGGGAGCCTTCTCTTATCTCTTCCAGCCTCTTGTAGCCCCAGGCATTCCTTGGTTTGTAGCATCATCACTCCAATCTCTGCCTCCCTCTTCACATGGTTGTCTTCCCTCTGTTGCCCAGGCTGGAGTGCAGTGGCACGATCTTGGCTTACTGTAACCTCTGCCTCCTGGGTTCAAGCAATTCTTCTGCCTCAGTCTCCCAAGTAGCTGGGATTACAGGCGCCCGCCACCACGCCTGGGTAATTTCTTGTATTTTTAGTAGAGACGGAGTTTCACCATATTCGCCAGGCTGGTCTTGAACTCCTGATCTCAGGTTATCTGCTCATCTCAGCCTCCCAAAATGCTGGGATTACAGGCATGAGCCACCAAGCCCAGCCTTTTCTCCTCTTCTTATAAGGACACCAGGCATATTGGATTAGGGCCACTCTAATTCAGTATGACTTTAGCTTGATTACAACTGCAAAGACCCTGTTTTCAGATAAAGTCACACAGGTGCCAGGGGTTAGGACTTCAGCATATCTTTTTGGAAGAACACAGTTCAACCCACAACAGCAGGACTTCTCATCCCCAAGACAACTTGGAAGATGAGGAGAGAGGCACTCGTCACTGGGGTGAGGCCAGCTCTGGAAACCTCAACCTGGCAAGAGCTGTGCTGCCACGTCGGCTGCTCCCTCCTCCCTTCTTCTCCACATGAAGGTCCTTTCCAATGGGTCCCATGCCAGGATGTCACAGTTCTTCTCTAGAACCGATGGCATTGTGATCAGATAGAGGTGACTCCTGGTCTCAAAAGTTTTCTCCCAACCGTAGAAGCCAATTACAGGGACACTGGCTTCCACGGTTGAGAGAAAAGGCTCACAGTCATTACCAACCTCACTGGCATGGGAGTCGGGGCCTGGTGGGAATCCTGGACCCACAGCTCTCAAGCTGTGAAGCCTGGGACAAGTGACCAAACATCTCTGAGCCTCAGCTTCCACCTCTGGAAAGGGGACCTCACAGAGATAGGTATGGTTTTTGTCCTCAATAGTGTCAAGTTGAGGCCCCGAAACCATCTATCTGCTTCTTCTGAGTCAAATTAAGAGAGCCCAGAGATGGAAAAGACCTCAGAGGTGATGGGCCCAGGTTCATCCCCCACCACCAGGAAAAAAAAAAAAGGAAGACAAATAAAATGGCCATTTTAACTTACATCCTCTGCATTAATTTTCACAGTTAACTGATGAACTGACTAAATTCTTTTCTTTTCTTAAGGATCTTTATAAATTCCATCATTAATAAAATCAGACATTCAATTAGAAGGAAACTCTGATTGGTAACTGATCATTTCCTCGATACCTTTCTCTCCCTCTCATTCTCTGCAGAATCCCTGGATTTTCCCGGACTTTTCCCTGCTGGTGCTTCATTTCCCATTTGTCCTTCTGCTTCCCCCAACGCCTGTCAGCACCCCCAACAAAAGCCAGAGAAGAACAGGGGCTGATTCCATTAAGCTCTGTCAATGCTTAAATCTCTCTCTTAATTAACATGAGTTAATATGATTAATCAAAATAATGAGACAAACCTATTAAATTAGGGGGCTCAAATGACAGAACTCAGCAGGAGTGGTAAAGGCAGGAGCAGGTGATGAGAAAGGCCAGGTGGGGGGTGGCAAGTGCAGAGGTGAGGAGGGCAGGGCTTTGGGCAGCCAGCCCAGTCCAGCCCAGCCAGCTCTGGGCTGGTGGAAGATGTGGGCAGTAGCCTGGATAAATTGCCTCTGAGGTGGTGTTCAGTGTTTGTGCCACTCTTGTCTAGTTATAACCAGTCCTTGCACTTTTCTGGGGCCTGCCCAGCTCCTTTCTAGGCACCCCCAGCTTCTGAATTATTTATTTTTTTAGAGACGAGGTCTCTCTAGATTGCACAGGCTGTCCTTGAACTCCTGGACTCAAGTGATCCTCTTACACAGCTGGGATTGCTGGCACACACCATGGTACCCAGCCCTCTCCTATGTTGCCCAGGCAGATCTCAAACTCCTGGGCTCAAGCAATCCTCCCACCTTGGCCTCCTGAGTAGCTAGGATTATAGGAACACACCCCCACACCCAGCTTTGAATTTTTTTTTTTTTTTTTTTACCCTTCTAAGACAGGGTCTCACTCTGTAGCCCAGGCTGGAGTGCAGTGGTATGATAGCTCACTGCAGCCTCAATCTCCCAGGCTCAGGTGACCCTCCCAACTCAGCCTCCCAAGTAGCTGGGACTACAGGCTTGTGCCACCATGACCAGCTGATTTTTGTATTTTTTTGTAGAAATGGGTTTCACCATGTTGCCCAGACTGGTCTGGAACTCCTGACCTCAAGTGATCCACCCACCTCAGTCTCCCAAAGTGCTGGGACTATAGGTGTAAACTACTGCACCCTGCCTCAGGCAGCCTTCAAATTCTCGATATCTCTGCCTGGGTGATCTCTATCTCTGATGGCTATATCGTCTCCCTCTTGAAGCTAGGCTCTTGGAAATAGCTGCATGTCCTAAGGCAGAATGACTCAAAACCCAGCTCTGACCCCTCACAGGACATGAGACTTGGAGAGAATTATTTTACCTTTGAGGCTCAGTGGACCCACCTGCAGGAATGGGAATAATCATCCTGAGTTTGAATAACTGCTGGAAGAATTCAGAGAGACACTATGTAGGAATACCTGCCCCAGCACCACGGTGGATCCCCAGTAAATGTTCCTTCCTTCCTTCTTCCCCCGGTATGACTATGCTAACACCTTAAGATTCCACAGTGCTTCTTAATTCTAAGCATTTCCATATCTATCATTAAGCAGACAAGCATTATTTACAGATCAGTGAGGTTTTGCAAACATAACTGAGCACCTGTTGTGTGTTGGCCACTGAGCAAAATCACCGAGATCCCACAAAGGTGAAGTGGCTTATCCGGGGTCTCTTCTAGACAGACCCGGGTCTCCTAACTCCTAGGACAATGGGATTTCCATTGCCTCAACCCCAAGTAACAGGAACTCCCATGGTGCCCCCCAGGGCTCCTTATTTTCACCCTGGATTATTCTCAAGCTGTGGTAGCTTCCACCACAGGCAAGTGGTTCCGTGGCCTTCAGCGGCTGAGTTGCTCAATCGGAAGTCCATTCAAAGGAGTACAATGTCTCCCCAATGCAGGACATCTGACATCTCACAGATGACCTGGGCTCATCCTCAGAATTTTGAATTCTAGGAAATCTAGGCCCTTGGAGCCTCTTCTGTGCTACCTCGAGTGCTCCCCAGGCAGCAGGGTGGCCCACAGTTACACACCTCTGCAGGCACAGTGCTCAAGTGGAGAAGCTCTTAGGAAAATCCCTGGGGAGAATCCTATTCTGGGCCTGGGACCACCTGACACCCCTATGGAATGATTTTCTCTTTTCACTAGAAGCAGATAAGAGTCACACTAAGATCTAAGGGTACCTTCCCAGAGATGGGCTGAATATTGGCAACAAAGGAGAAAGTGTATCTAAACATCTCCTGCTAAAAGCCCCACTTTCTTTAGATTCATGTTCACATCTTTTTATGTTTCTATAAAAGAATAAATAGAATCATGCCCCTCATGTCCCAAACGAGGTAAGAGGAGTGACTGGATGACACCACAAGCTCCCAACCCTGTCCTGCCCCCTCCCCCACACACAGAGGGTCAGAGCAACCACTCCCCACCTCCTTCTCCAGCCCTAACACTGAGTGGTTTCCCAGTTGTTCTTGAAGAGCTTGGCTGTGCAAAAAACCCTTCCTCACATACCCATCGCTGAATGAGCCAGTCCAGCTCCCGGCCCAGGACCCCCGTTCAGACAGCTCAACAACCCACCTTCAGACACAGGGCTGCAGACTGTCATTCCTGAGTAGCAGCCCTTGGCATTGCATCTCAAAGGGAACAAAGAGGGAGTGGGTGAGACCCTGGAACTCGTTCTGTCTCCTGGTGTCCTGTGATATCCACTTCACGATGAGGAAAATGATAACAACAATAGTATGTAACAAAAACAGCAATAGCAGCCAGGCACAGTGGCTCACACCTGTAATCTCAGCACTTTGGGAGGCCGAGGTGGGAGGGTCACTTGAGGTCAGTAGTTCAAGACCAGCCTGGCCAACATGGTGAAACCCCATCTCTACTCAAAATACAAAAAATTAGCCTGGTGTGGTGGTGGGCATTAGTAATCTCAGCTACTCAGGAGGCTGAGGCAGGAGAATCACTTGACCCTGGGAGGCGGAGATTGCAGGGAGCAGAGATCACACCACTGCACTCCAGCCTGGGTAACAGAGCAAGACTCCATCTCAAAAACAAAAAAATAGCAATAGCTATTTGTATTATATATTTATTGCTATTTTATTGCTATTTAATATATAGCAATAGCTATATATATCTATTAATATGTAGCAATAGCTATATATATCTATTAATATGTAGCAATATATATATAGCTCTGTTGCCCAGGCTGGAGTGCAGTGGTGCGATCTCGGTTCACTGCAATCTCTGCCTCTCCTGCCTCAGCCTCCTGAGTAGCTGGAATTACAGGTGTCTGACACCATGCCCGGCTAATTTTTTTATTTTTAGCAGAGACAGGGTTTTGCCATGCTGGCCCAACTGATCTCGAGCTCCTGACCTCAAGTGATCCAGCCACTTTGGCCTCCCAAAGTGCTGGGATTATAGGCGTGAGCCACTGCACCCAGCCTCCCACTTTTTGGAACTGGATCCATCAACTCTCCCGTTTCTCCTCTTTCTCCATTTTGTGTCTTTAATCTCTTTCTCTTCTCTGGAATCTCCCCCTTAACCCTGAGTATCCATCATCCCTAAAATAAAATCCACAGCTGCGTGTAACAAAAAACCCAACCAAAATGCTTTAAACAATCATAAACTGTATTATCTCTCATTAGTGAGAAGCCTGGGTCTCAGGCAGTCTCCAGTGGCTGTCAGGAGCAGGGTCAGCGCTCTGTCCTCACACGGCTTCCCTCATGATGGTTATATGGTAGCCAGCAGCATCACGGCCACACATTTCCTGATTCAGAAAAACTGTTCCCTCAATCAGTCTGACTGGACCATGAAGTCAAGTGCCCATTCCTGGACAATAAATCAGTGGCCAGGGGAACACCCCGCACTGATGGACTTAAGCCAGTGTTCCTAAGCCATCAATGGCAAAGAGGCATAGAATTGCTGAGATTGGCTTAATCAGCATCCATCCCTGCAACTATGAGTCCAAAAGGATTCAATGGGGTGGGACAAAAACCTTAACAAAACTGGGGTTCTGTTAGGAAGTAAGAAGTGAGAGAACAGGGGCTTGGAAGACAAGAAACAGCTGTACCACTCCACTTTCTTCTACTCCCTCTACTGCCCCCTCTCCTTCTCCTAATCCCCACCCTCCTTTAGGAGCCGCTGCATTGGCTGTCATTGCTAACCAGTGCACTGCTTCAGATCCCCACCCTTCCACTCTACTAGAAGTGCACTTGCAAATATCAGTGGTGTCCTAATTTGGACTCTGTGGGCTTTGACACCTCCAATTCCCTTATTTACCCTCTCCATCCATCACCCTACTCATGACCTTCAGATGATCAAGCCATCCTCTTCCATAACATGCTCCCCCTCACTCATCGATGTTTATTCCACAAACATGTTTTGAGCATCTACCATTCTGCACATAATACTTTGCAAATTACTCTGGAATGCACAGTTTAGTTGTGTCATTGTTCACTGCAACAACTGCAATAACTTCCTAACCGGCCACTCTGCCTCCAGTCTCTCTCCTTCCACAATCTGTCTTCCTTGCTCACAAGGGTAATCTTTCCAAATGCAACTCTGATCATCATACTACCCCGCTTACATTTCTCCTACAGGAGAAAGCCTAAAGTCCCCAGCATGGCGTTTAAGCACGACCATGGCACCCAGGCCCCACCAGCCTCTCCTAGGGTGTAGCCCATCCTTTCTACTCTTATAATGTCAGCTCTGAGAATAATGAACTACTATTTTCCAAGCAGATCATGAGCTTTCTTAATTTGGAGTTTTGCTTATACTTTCTTCTTAACTAAAATGCCTTCCCTTGATTTTTCTGTTAGGAAAAACCCTACATTTTTCAAAACCCAGGCTTCATGAGACCTTCTCAGTAAAGTCTTCTCCAAGGCTGAATGAAGCATGTCCTCTCTGGTTCCATGTCAATCATAAGCACTTCTCATAGCATATTACTATTAGGTTTATACTCGTGAATTCTTACAGGGGAAGGACAGGATCTAATTCACCATTCTGTACGAAGCACAAATACCTAGCAAAGCACACTCAATATATGTTTGAAGAACTAAAGTGAGCCAAGCGTGGTGACTCACGCCTGTAATCCCAGCACTTTGGGAGGCAGAGGCTGGTGGATCACGAGGTCAGGAGTTCGAGACCAGCCTGGCCAACATGGTGAAACCCCATCTCTAATAAAAATACTAAAATTAGCTGCGCATTGTGGCCCATGCCTGTAGTCCCGGCTACTCAGGAGGCAGGAGAATCGCTTGAACCTGGGAGGCAGAGGTTGCAATGAGCCGAGATCGTGCCACTGCACTCCAGCCTGGGTGACAGAGTGACACTCTGTCTCAAAAAAAAAAAAAAAAGAACTAAAGTGAGCTACTTATTTCAACCTCCTCTCTTCTCAGACAGGGAACCTGAGAGTAAAAGAGGAAGTGACTGAAAATGGTTACTCTGTGTGTTTAATCAGTGTTCTGTCAGTTCAAGTAGGAAAAAAAAAAAGTCTTAAACAAAAAAGTTTATTTGGTGCACTGAATTTAACTCTCTCTCCTCAGGCACAATTTCAATCTAAACATTCAAAAAATATCATTGAGACCTAATTCTCAGCTCCACTTTCCTCTTTATTGGCTTCATTCTCTGGTTCTGTATCAGAACAAAATGGCTGCCAATAGCTCCAGCCTAAATTCCCCCACCTCCCTACCCCAGTTCATATCGGTGGAAAGAGAATGTCTTTTTGTGGTCATGTAGGCAAAAGTCCCAACATTTGTTCTGATTGTGACTTGAGTCACATGCAGTGGCCTGATTGGCAAGTTGCAGGCCACATGTTCATCCATGCATCTTTGGGTAGTCAACTCCATCAAGCATATGGACTGAGAATGGGAGAGGAGTGATTCCCCCTAGATTAATGCTGTCCAATAGAACGTTCTGTGGTGAGGTCATGGAAAGTTCACAGAGAGCAGCTTGGGTGGCATCTCTGTGGCCATATTATTATTCTGAGTCTCAGAGTTTCTAATACTACGGAATACAGGAGATGCCTACCTTTCTCTTTCCCTCCCTCTCTCCCTGCCTCCCTTTCTTTCTGTCTTCCTTCCTTCTGTCCTTCCATCCTTCCATTAGCCATACCATGAGCACCTCCTAGGTATAATTTTCTACGCTAGATACCTTACATCATTGACTCATGTATTCATTCACACATTCATTAAATATCTTTTATACACCAAGCGTTCAGCTCTAGGAATTAAAATCTGAACAAGAAAGACAGGTTCCCTCCTGGAAAGTAAGACAACACTGAGTAACTATTTACCAATACTATAGGCATTAGAAAGGGAGAGGACGAGACAGTGGCCTTCAGCATGTCTAGAGGAAGCCTCGGTGACATTAACCTGAGACTGGAAGAGGAAGAGTGAGGGGCTGGGTGAGGGGGTGTGGTCCGGGCAGAGGGACAGCAAGGGGCAATAAAGGGTTGGAAGCAGAGGTGTGACGTGCTCAGATTTGCATCTTAAAAAGATCCCTCTGGGAATTATGCTGAGTAAAAAAAGCCAGTCCCCAAAGATTCCATACGCATGATTCCATTTATATAACATTCTTGAAGTGACAAAATTACAGAAATGGAGAACAGATTAGTGGTTGCCAGGGGTCAAAGATGGGGTGAGATAGAAGAAGAGTTTGGCTATAAAAGGGCAGCATGAGTTGTTATGGACTGAATGCTTGTGCCCCCCACCCCCGAAATTCATATGCAGAAGCCCTAACCCCCAATATGACTCTATTGGAGACAGGGTCTGTGAGTAGGTGACAAAGGTTAAAAGAGGTCATAATAGTGGGGCCCTAACCCAATGGGGCTGCTGCCTTTATTAAAGAGGAAGACACACCAGCGTTCTCTCTCTCCATCATGGGGGAACACAGCGAGAAGGTGGCCATCTGCAAGCCAGAAAAGGGTCCTCACCAGGAACTGAATTAGCCAGCACCTTGAACTTGAACTCCTAGCCTCCAGAACTGTGAGAAATAAATATCTATTGTTTAAGACACTCAGTCTGTGGTATTTTGTTATGGCAGCCCAGGTCAACAAATATACTAGTGTCATGGGTTGAATAGTATCCTCCCAAAATTCACGTCCACCCAGAACCTCAGATATGACCTTGCTTGCAGATGTAGTTAACACAAGGATCTCAAGATGAAATCTTTCTAGATTAAGATAAGCCCTAAATCCAATGACTGATGTCCTTATAGAAAGAGAAGGGAACATGCACAGAGAGACAGGGAGAAGAAAGGAGGTGAAGATGCCGGCAGAGATTGGAGTTATGCTGGTATGAACAAAGGAATGCTGGGAGCCACCCAAAGCTGGAAGGGGCAGGAAAGTTCTCCCTGAGAGCCTTCAGAGAGAGGAAGTCCCTGCCAACACTTTGATTTAAGACTTCTGGCCTCCAAAACGGTGAGAATAAATGTCTATTGTTTTAAGCCACCACGTTTACGGTCATTTCTTACAGCAGCCCTAGAAAACTCATACAACAAAGGACCGATGTGGCACCAGAACTGCTTTTTATTTTATCAATGTTGACATCCTGGTAGTGATATTATACTGTAGTTTTGCAAGACGTTACTATTGAGGGAAACAGGGTGAAGGGTACATGGGAGCTCTCTGTATCATTTCTCACAACTGCATGTGAATCTACAATTATCCCAAAATAAAAAGTTTAATTAAAAAAGGTTTCCTCTGGGAGCCATGTGGTAAACAGAGAGGAAGCTGAGAGACCAGTTGATGCCATTGAAGTCGCTCATGGGCAAGATAATAGCAGGTAGGCCAGGTGGTTACCAAGGAGACAGAGAGAAGAGGATGGGTTGGGGAGAAAGTCAGAAGGTTGAAGTGACAGCACTTGGGGACCAACCTGGTGATGGGAGTGGAAGAGTAAGAGGTGTCCATGATGACTCTGGCTCATACAGCAAAAGTATGGTGGTGGCTTTAACAGAGGCCTCTGGGCAAAGAGCAGATTTGGGGAGAAAAGAATGGGAACCACAGCATGTTTCACACAGAACAGTTCAAATAACCAGGCTATCCAGTTTCCTCTCAGAAATGGCCATCTGACCTCATTCCGTCTTTATCTCACATTTTTACTCCACAAAAGAGATTCTAATTGAGTCAGTTTCTTACATCCCAACATGGAGCAGGGCAGCCATGTGCCAGGCTACCTCCTGGGCCCCTCTTGTGATCACTGTATACTTGTCTTCTTTTCCTTGGAAACTGATCCTTGGTCTCAAGGCACAAGACATGGCCACTTCATTCAGGTAGACTGAGCCTGTGGTATGGCAAGAACTTAGGGTTTCAGGGGTCTCCAATACAGCCAGTGGAGCTTAGCAGAGATGGTCAAGGATGGAGGAAGATTGCTCCTAAAAAAATCTCTCAAGTCAATGCCCATGCAAAGAAAGGAGACCAAGCCGGGCACAGTAGCTCACGCCTGTAATCCCAGCACTTTGGGAGGCTGAGACGGGTGGATCACGCGGTCAGGAGTTCAAGACCATCCTGGCCAAGACGGTGAAACCCCGTCTCTACTAAAAATACAAAAAATTAGCCAGGCGTGGTGGCAGGCGCCTGTAATCCCAGCTACTCGGGAGACTGAGGCAAGTATTGCTTGAACCCGGGAGGCGGAGCTTGCAGTGAGCCAAGATCGTGCCACTGCACTCCAGCCTGAGCGACAGAGTGAGACTCTGTCTCAAACAAAAAAAAAAAAAAAAAAAAAAAAAAGAAGGAAAACCAGAACTCTTCACATCAACTCTAGCTTTGTTTTCTGAGGAGAGGGAAGGTTGGAGGAGTCTTTCCAAACAAAGTTGGAGGACTAACACAGCCTGATCTCATAGCTCATCATAAAGCTACAATGATCAGAATAGTATGATATTGGCATCAATATAGACAAATAAATTTGCAAAATAGAATAGAGAATCCAGAAGTAGACCCACACACATGATCAACCGATTTTTGAAAAAGATGTAAAGGCGATTCAGCAGAAAGAGTATAGTCTTTTCAACAAATGCTGCTGGAACAACTGAATATTCATATGGAAAAAGTTGAACTTCGACATATACCTTACACCATATACAAAAACAAACTCAAAATTGATCATAGAATGAAATGTTAAACCTAAATCTATAAAACTTTAAAAGAACGCATAAGTGAAAAGCTTTTGTGATCCTGGGTTAGGCGAAGATTTTTTAGGTAAGACATTAAAAGCACAATCCATAAAAGATTATGTTGGAATCTGTCAAAATTTAAAACTTCTGGGCCGGGCGCCGTGGCTCACACCTATAATCCCAGCACTTTGGGAGGCCGAGGCGGGCGGATCACGAGGTCAGGAGATCGAGACCATCCTCGCGAACACGGTGAAACCCCGTCTCTACTAAAAAATACAAAAAAATTAGCCGAGAGTGGTGGCGGGCACCTGTGGTCCCAGCTACTCAGGAGGGTGAGGCGGGAGAATGGCGTGAACCCGGGAGGCGGATCTTGCAGTGAGCCCAGATCGCGCCACTGCATCCAGCCTGGGTGACAGAGCGAGACTCCGTCTCAAAAAAAAAAAAAAAAAAAAACTTTTGGTCTTTGAAAGTCTTTTAAGAGAGTGAAAAGGCAAGCCACATACTGGGAAAGAATATTTGTGATCATGATCTCTAATAAAAGATATGTATCTAGAGAGTGGGACGTCCGGCTTCAGAACGGGAACCTTCGTTGCCCCAGCAACAAAAAAGAGAATTAAATATGGGTGATGCTGAGAAAGGCAAGATTTTTGTTCACAAGTGTGCCCAGTGCCACGCCGTGGAAAAGTGAGGCCAGCACAACTAGGCCTAATCTCCATGGACTCTTCGGGCGGAAGACAGGTCAGGCTGCTGTATTCTCTTACACAGACGCCCGTAAGAACAAAGGCATCACCTGGGGAGAGGATACCTGAAGGAGTATTTGGAGAATCCCAAGAAGTACATCCCTGGAACAAAAGTGATCTTTGCCGGCATTAAGAAGAAGACAGAAAGGGCAGACTTGATAGCTTATCTCAAAAAAGCTACCAATGAGTAATAATTGGTCACTGCCTTATTAATTACAAAACATAAATGTCTCATGACTTTTTTATGTGGACTATACCTTAATAGATCTCATACACCAGAATTCAGATCATGAATGACTGACAGAATATTTTGTTGGGCAGTCCTGATTTAAAACTAAGACTGGCTTGTGGTTAAATGAATATGTTCAGTTTTTGAATTTTAATAGTAATTCCAAATTCAGTAAATGCTATCACTGTTTACCGTTTCTAAAGATATGATTAGACTTGGTTAGTAGTGTTCAACTTTTCACAAGATGGTGAATGCCATCTTAAAACATACTGGAGATTGGTTTTATATTTAGATTTACATAACTCGTTATGTGAATATATTTAAATACTGGGGAAATTCCTTCACTGTCTCAGAAGCAAGCAAGATGCACCTGTGTTTTGCGTTCATTTGCCTCTTAAAGGCAAGGGTTGAAGATAAATAAGGGAGCAATGTCTACTTTATATTTTTGGCCTTAACTATGCCAATCTAATTAGAATTCTCTGTATTTAAAATGGTTCTTTTTACTTATTGAAAGGCATTTTAGTGTGGTTTAAGTGTAATATCAAAGATTAACACTTCTCACATTTTATAGATGCTCTAAAAGGTCACATGCTTTTAAAATAGTAGCAAATTAAACTTCACTCTTTAATTTTTTACAGTCTAAGTCTAAGTTATAATTTAGGATTGTTGGGGGGTTTTTTATTTGTTTTTGTTTTTGTTTCTGAGACAGAGTTTTGCTCTTGTTGCCCAGGATGGAGTGCAATGGCACGACCTCGGCTCACCGCAACCTCCACCTCCTGGATTCAAACTATTCTCCTGCCTCAGACTCCTGAGTAGCTGGAATTACAAGCATATGCCACCACGCCAAACTAATTTTGTATTTTTAGTAGAGATGGCGTTTCTCCAGGTTGGTCAGGCTGGTCTTGAATTCCCAACCTCAGGTGATCCACCCACCTCGGCCTCCCAAAGTGCTGAGATTACAGGTGTGAGCCACCGCACCCAGCCAGAATTGTCTTTAAACAGCCATTCAGAAACATAAAACTGTAGAACTGCTGTATATTTGTGTTTGGGAATGGTGGTTTTGCCAACTTAAAAGGATTAGAGGAGATATACACAAATTTTAAAATTATGTGTGATCAAAAGCTTAAGATAGTTAAAAAGAAAACCACAGATTAAAAAAACGGATACGTATCTAGAACAACGACCTTTCAAAACTCAATAAAAAGAAAACAAAGAACACAATTTTTCAAATGGGCAAAAGATTTGAACAGATGTTTCAGTAAAGAAGATATACAAATGGCAAATAAACACATGAAAAGATGCTTAACATTATCAGTCATCAGAAAATGCAAGTTAAAGCCACATATGTATTAGAATATCTAAATGTGAAGGGCTGACCACATCAAATGTTCACAAAACTGTGGAACAGGTGGAACTCTCACACACTGATGGTGGGCATGTATAATGGTGGAACCAGTTTGAAAAACAGTTTGGCACTTTCTAAAATAAAAAACAAAAAAAATACACTTAATATATGATCCAGCCATTCTACTCCTAGATATTTGCACAAAAGAAATAAAAGCATGTGTTAATACAAAAATGTATATGTGAATGCTCATAGACACTTTATTTGTAATAACCAAAAACTGGAAAAACCCCAAATGTCATCAACAGGTGAATGGATAAACATTTGGTATATCCATATAGTGGAATACTACACAGCAATGAAAAGGAATTGGTTATTGATGCATACTAAGATGAATCACAAAATAATCATGCTGGATGAAAGAATAAGACAAAAAAGAATATGTATGGTATGATTTCAATTATTAAAAAATTCTGGAAAATGCAAACTAGTATTTAGTGATGAGAAGCAGATGAACAGTTGCCAGGAGATGGAGTGAGGAGGGAAAGGGGTGAGGAGTGATTACAAAGGGGCACTAGGGGGTGACAATGCATATGTTTATTATCTAGATTGTGGTGTTTAAATATGTCAAAACTTGTCAAATTGTACATTTTAAATGTGTTATTTTTGTATGTCAATTATACCTCGATAAAATCATCTTTTTAAAAAGGAATCCAGGCCAGGTGCTGTGGCTCATGCCTGTAATCCCAGCACTTTGGGAAGCCGAGGCAAGTGGATCACAAGGTCAGGAGTTCAAGACCAGCCTGGCCAAGATGGTCAAACCCCGTCTCTACTAAATATACAAAAATTAGCCAGGTATAGTGGCGGGTGCCTGTAATCCCAGCTACTCAGGAGGCTAAGGCAGAGAATTGCTGGAACCTGGGAGGCGGAGGTTGCAGTGAGCCGAGACTGCACCACTGCACTCCAGCCTGGGCAACAGAGTGAGGCTCCATTTCAAAAAAAAAAAAATGGAATCCAGGGGAAACGCAGGGCCTTTCTTCCCTTGTGTGTTCCCTGCCCTCTCCTCGTCTTTCACAGAGCCCATCTGCTTCTGAAAAGTAGGGGCTATGCTTTCTTCCCCCACAAGCCATTCACTTATAAAGAGCAGTCTTGTGGGGGATGAGCTTGGCTGGGTGCGAGGAAGAAGACTGGAGAAAGAGTCATCATGAAAGTCAAGGCAATTCTTTTTTTTTTTTTTTTTTTTTGAGACAGGGTCTTGTTCTGTCACCCACACTGGAGTGCAGTGGTTCACTCCGGGCTCCAGCAATCCTCCCACCTCAGCCTCCTGAATAGTTGGGACCACAGGCACATGCCACCACACTCAGCTAACTTTATGTATGCTTGTGTGGAGAGAGACAGGGGTCTCGCTATGTTGCCTAGGCTGGTCTTAAACTCCTGGGCTCAAGCAATCTTCCTGCCTCAGCCTCTCAAAGTGCTGAGATTACAGGCATGAGCCACCACACCTGGCCAAGGCAATTCTTTAGCAGTCATCGTTCCAGTGTGACCCAGTGCCCAAAGAAACAGGAAGGGACTATGCATAATTATAATGCAGACAGTAAGTCTCTGCAATCAGACAGACCTGGGTATAAATTCTGGCTCCATGACTTAGCAATGTTTTGATTCCTAATCTCTTTAAACCTCTATTTCTTCATCTGCAAAATGGGATCATATGCCACACAAAGGATGCCAGGAGATTAAGTGAGGTTCTATTTACAAAGAGATTAAGTGAGGTTCTATCTACATCAGCCAGGCAGAGTAAAGGCTTCCTCTACCTGGGAGACAGCATCTAGACGGGGAAGAGCACAGAATCCAAAAAAAAAAAAATTCTGAGTTCTAGTCCTAACTCTGCTGCCAATCACTTATATTGTCTTGCCACCAGTCTGTATAAGCCCTTCAGCACTGGGGATGGAGAGAGGATAACAGTGTCAAAAACACATTCATTCTCCATTCCACTAGCTTCTCCGAGACCTGACTGAGGATTCAGTAAAATCTGGCCCAGGGGCCAAAGGCAGCCCACTACCTGTTTGTGCAAAGTCCATGAGCTAAAGCTGGTTTTTACATTATTAAATGGTTGAAAATATCAAAAGAGAATAATATTTTGTACTGTGAAAATTATATGAAATTCAAATGTCATCGTCCATAAATTAAGTTTTATTGAAACACAGGCCAGGCGTGGTGGTTCACGCCTGTAATCTCAGCACTTTGGGAGGCAGAGATGGGTGGATCATCTGAGGTCAGGAGTTCGAGACCAACCTGGCCAACATGGTGAAACCCCATCTCTACTAAAAATACAAAAATTAGCCGGGTGTGGTGGTGGGCAGCTGTAATCCTAGCTACTCGGGAGGCTGAGGCAGGATAAATCATTTGAACCCGGGAGACAGAGGTTGCAGTGAGCCGAGATCACACCACTGCACTCCAGCCTGGATGACAAGAGCGAGACTCCACCTCAGAAAAAAAGAAAGCCCTACCCATTTGTTTATGTATTGCCTGTGGCTGCTTTCCCGATATAAAGTCAGAATAGAGTTGTTGCAACTAAGACCATATGGCCTGCAAAGGATAAATTACTTGATATCTGGCCCTTTAACAGAAAAAGTTTGCAGACTTCTGGGTTAGATCATCAGAAGAAACATACTTGTCTGCTGTTCTCTTAGCTGCCCACAGAAAAGTATTGAGTGTGTTAAGATTAAATGTTATGGCATTAGGAGATATACCTAATGCTAAATGACGAGTTAATGGGTGCAGGAAATCAACATGGCACATGGATACATATGTAACAAACCTGCACATTGTGCACATGTACCCTAAAACCTAAAGTATAATAAAAAAAAAAAGAAAAAAAATGTTATGGCCTTAACTTTTATAGGGATTCATAAGAAACATCCATTTGATTGGAATTTCTGTGTCTTTTGCAATAAATGTTTCCTTGAATTTTATGCCAGGAAATAAGATGGTCTTCAACTGACCTTATATGCATTATTTTATTATCCCACTATGTAACTGGCATATTGTAAGTAGCATACAGACTAATTTTAGATTATTTTAGTGATATTAACAGACAAGAATTCTTAATTTTAATGGTATGTACTTATCTGTGTCATTATCCTCTATTCGTGGTTAGTGATGGTGGCTTTCCATTTACAAAAATACCAAGTTTTTAAGATTTTTTTAATTAAATGAAATAATTGTATTGATTTTTTAAAATGTCAGGTAAGTAACAATTTTGCTAGAACCACAGGAAAGGCAAAAACATTACAGTTGTTCAAGAACGACAGAAGTTTAGGAATAACATATTGGACAATAGGAACATGTTTTCCTTTTTACCATGGTTGCTGGGAAGCTCAGGATTAAAGGCAGTGGCATTTTACAATAGTATCCAGAGTTCTGTAATTTATCGCATTGGACTTCTTTGCAGCTGCCTTTAATAGAGCACTGACCACATCGTGTGGTTTCTGTTGGCTCATGTGACTATCTGCCAAAGGAAACAGGAGCCGGACTCACCAGGCTAGAACTTGGGAGACCCACTGGGTTGACCTGTTCCATTTCTTCTCTGGCTGTTCCTCTTGAACCCACCGACATCTGGCTCTCACTTCTTTCCAAAAACTATTCCCACAAAGGTCATTAATTACCTCATAGGGCCAAATACAATGGCTTCCTTCCAGTTCTCAATCCATGGGGCCTCTGCTCAGCACTTGACTATGTTTATATATGGGTTATTACACAGCTCATTTATAAATTATTACATGGGCTACTATAGTAAGCTAGTGATATCCCCATCCACTCAAGTGCTCAAGCCAAAAGTTGCTACCCTCCTTCCTCTGCCCCCACCCTTCCTGCCAAGCTCTTGACCAGTGCCGTCCTTCCTTCCACTGACATATTTCTCAGCCTTCTCTGCCCCTCTTAGGACTTGATGGCCCTTGAGACCTTTCCGTTGCTTCCCTGGGTGTGACATTCATGTCCCTGCCTTCACTTGCACCCACACCAGTCAATGTGGTTAACTTTCTAAACCATGAGCGGGCAGGTTAAGGTCAAACTAAAATGGGCCAAGTCCAGCCCCCCCACCACCTGTTTTTATAAGTGGTTATGTTTAGCATTGTTATATAAGTAACTACATGTATCCTTAATTTTCCTCTTTGTACACAAAGCCTAAAATCTTTACTGTCTGGTCCTGTCCAGCAAAAGCTTGCCGACTCTGTTATGAACCCAGAACTGGCCGCTGTCCTGCTTCTCCTTGCATACCCCAGACTTTCCTACACATTAGCATTCCCTGAAGGCACTGAGGAAATGCAGATTTCTGGGCCCCAACAGCTAGAGATTCTGATTCAGTGGGTCTGGGGTGAAGCCTGCAATGTTCCCACACCCCAGATGGTTCTAATGTAGGTGGCCCAAGGTCCACACTTTGTGAAATTCTGCTGTAATCGCAGAGCCAGCCTGAAGTCCCTGAAACATTATGGGTACTGGCCAGCGAGGGCCAGTGCTCTGTGCTCTCAGTTCTGTCTGCCTGGAAAGCCTTGGAAAATGCCTTTCTCCTCTGCAAAAGTCATGTCCTCTTCCCAGACCTCCCACTCCCATACCAGACAAGCATTGTCACCTTCTCCTCTCCTGCTCCATAAAGCACCTGTCCCTCTACAACCCTGATGATGTGCTTGTGTGTCTGTCTCAGTAGCCAGACTGGGAGCTCTTCCAAGATGACATCATTTCACTGCCCCCAGCCCTTGCATAGAAGGCCTTAGATCAATATTTGGTGAATCAATGAATGAACAGATGGACTTGCTCCAAATTGCTGCATAAAGCAATGCAAAGTCAGGACTGAGTCCAAACACTGGGATCCCCTGTCGGGTAACCTCCAGGCTGAGCCATCAGTTGCTGGAGCACAGTGGTTCAGAGCAGAGCTGGCCTGGGTGTGAATCCAGCTCTGTACTTTGCTAGCTCTGTGACCTTGGGCAGCTTATACAAGCCTGATTACATCACCTCTAAAATGAGAAAGACGATGCTAATAGCACTTACCTCACAGAGTTGCTCTGGGGTTTAAATGAAGTAATCCATGGAAAGCCCTTCAGCACATAGGAAGCATTTAATACATGTTAATTATGGTTTTATTCTGTCATATCTCTTTGTCCACGCCAGGCATTTGCCAAGGTGAAGCCTGATAGGAAGCCTCAGCCTTTCTATAGTGAGGGGACAGCAGGGACTACTCAGACTCAAGTCTCAGGGTCAGCCAACCCCATGTCTCATCACTGGGATTCTACTGGAAATCGCCAGCTGTGGGGAAGTCCTGCCAGGTGGCCCAGGACCCTGGAAATAGGCAGATCTTAGAGTTCAGCTACTAAAGCTCCTGCTCCCTCCTCCCAGCCCAACTCAAGAAACCTACCCCGCAGCACCTTATTCTCTGGTCACCAGCCAGGAGGGTCAAGGTAGAGTTGTTTCAGGAGACAGATGACACTGAGTAGGCTGGAGGATGTGACAAGGGCGGGGCTACAGGGAGGATGCTGGCAGCAGTGAGTAGCACCAATACTGAATGTTAATTGAGCCCTAATCAATAAGTACTCTCCCGGGGCAAATGTGACCAACCCCAGGGAGAGAGTTGGATGGAGATACAGCAGGAACCCCAGCGGACCACAGAGTGGACCTGCCACACGCAGAGAGCAACAGCGCCCGCATCCTTATGTGGCAAATCCAGGACAGGGGCTTCTAAAGCAGGAAGTCCTCTGGGGTTGTGGAGATAAGATTACAGGCCCATCTGCAACAGCTGAGGTGATGGGGTCACTGTCTCAGAGCCCATGGGACTACAGAATCAGAAAGAAGAGTAACGTTTGGTCTAATATGCTTTTTCTTTCTTTTCTTTTCTTTTTTGAGACAGAGTTTCATTCTTGTTGTCTAGGCTGGATGGAGTGCAGAGGCTGATCTCGACTCACCGCAACCTCTGCCTCCCAGGTTCAAGTGATCCTCATGCCTCAGCCTCCCGAGTAGCTGGGATTACAGATGCCCACCACCATGTCTGGCTAAATTTTTTTGTATTTTTAGTAGAGACAGCGTTTCACCATGTTGGCCAGGCTGGTCTCAAACTTCTGACCTCAGGCGATCTGCCTGCCTCGACCTCCCAAAGTGCTAGGATTATAGGCATGAGCCACCACGCCTGGCCAACTCTTTTTAAACCATTCCTCAATTGCACAAACCAAAAACCTAGGAATTGGCCTTGACAACTGTTTCTCACTTAATCCCCCCAACCTGATCCTTCATCATACAGCACCACCATTTTTATCTTCTAAGGATCTCTGCCATCAAGCCATCCCGATTCCCGATCTTGATCTTGCTTACCCTCTTCAATTTTTTTCTTTTTCCATTGCACATAATACTTTGCAATGTATTTACTTATTTATTATACTTACTATCTCCCTTCTCACTAAAATATAAGCTTATCCTGTTCACAAAAAAACGTACCTGGCATGTAGTAGATGCTCAATAAAGATTCGAGGTCTGATTCTGCATGACCACCTTCTCTTGTCTGAATGATAGCACTAGCCTCCTGTCTGGCCTACTGCTGCCTACTCCGGTTCATCTTCAATCCATTGCCCAGCATGGTGCTTTCTCAAAATGCAAATCTGGTCATGTGTCAGTTTTGTGCCACCAACTCCTGCACTCACAGACATCAGACACATCAATGGCTTTCCACAGATTCAGGGTAAAGCCTAATCCCCCCTAATGTGGCCCACAAGGTCTTCCTTGGCCTTCTCCTGCCTTCCTCTCTGGCTTCTGGTGCTCCCCACCTCCTCACTGTCTCTGCCCCAGACCCACTGGCATCCTTTTGCCACAGTCACTCCCACCAAACTGCCTGAGCCCATGAAGTTCCTGTGGAGTTTCCTGTGCATGGGTGGCTCTTCCCTGCCTTCGGATTCCAGCTCCAGCAGCCTTTCCTGACATGGCTCTCCACCCTCATTAGGTCAACTCTTCCCATCCCAGGATCTCAGATGCCATTTGTGACTTCTCCACAGAGCTCGACATGGTTGCATCTTTAGACTGGTACATGGGCTGTTTGGAAGCGTCTTTCTTCCTGACCACACTGAGAGCTCCATGAAGGCAGGACTGTCTTCATTGCTCACTATTTTAGCCCCAGTTCCCAGTGGTGTGCCAGGCACATAACAGGCACTCAATAAACATGTGTTGATTAAATGAAATAAGTGAGGAAACCCAGGCCCAAAGAGCCCAGGTGACTTGCTCACCGTGACACAGCTTGGAGATGGCCACTGCAACACTGAATTCAGGGCTCTGCCAGAATTCATGCCACTTCTCTTTGGCAGGGCAGAGACAAGGGTCTCCCAGCCAGTGGGGAGCCCTCGCTGGCCAGTACAACCAGGTAGCGGGATGGAACCTGGGCCTGCCTTGGGTCTTCTCTGGGAAAACAGCTCCAAGCCGAGAAGACAGAAGGTTGATATTCCACGCTAAATTCCCCTCTTGGCCATTATAATTCACATCCTGCATATTGAAGGCTCTGAAAAGTCCCCAGGTCAAGAACTTTCACAGTAATAAACAAAAGATTTCCTTTTCCCAGAGGGAAACATTTCTGCACAAACAGAAGCAGGTCTCCCTGAAGGTCAGCTCCAGGCACAACCAAGCAGACACTCATTTTTCCTAAGAACATTTATCAAAGACCTACTCAGTGCTAAACATTGCAAAGCCCCAGGGAAGCTGCAGAGAGGAGGATGGGCAAGGCCTCAGCCTCAGATGGTTGCATATAAAAGGCACTGTGAGGGAAAATGCCAAACATGAAACCAAGGAAACACTGAAACAACCATCTAGCCACAGAGGGACCTCACAGTGAGTACAATGAAAAGGAGATGCAGGCTGTGGCTGTTTGGGCTGGGCTCTCTGAGGACGTGACTACACGGCTAACAGCTTGTGGCAACGGGGCCAGTGTGACCAGAAGGCCAGGGTCTGACAGTCCAAGCTCCTAGCAAGCCCACCCTTCTGTTGTGAATCTGCTCAAGAAAAACTCGAGTCCCCTCCTATGCACTTCCACATGCCTCTCAGCAACCATCCATGTAGAGAAACCACAGGTGTGCCAGGTGATGACCTAGGGACGGTGACATGGGGACTCCTTGTTGTAAAATGTCAAGCACTTTGGTCCTGAATGGCAAAGCACACACAAAAAACACTGTTCCCCTTTCTCGGCCCAATCTCAAAAGCCAAGCAAGATCCGTGTCTAAACTCTCATTGAACGCGCTAAAATGTTTCTGAAGAGCACAGGAATTACTTAGATGAAAAATAATTGTTGAGGAGACATTATTATTATTCAAGATGTGTCAAATGACATTGAAGTGTTCTATTTAATGTGTGGTCATTACTATCATCTTTTAGAGAATATGAAAATAAGCGTTCGTCTGATTACCTGAATGCCCACACCTATTTTCCTCCTAATGTCCTACGACCAGCCACCTGGAGTTCTCCAACCTTGGGAGCTTTCAAGAACACAGCCCTCACAGCTGAGGCAGGGGAGGCCATCAGCACGCAGGTCCTGGATGGGCCTGAGGCTGCTGAAATATCTAAGTTCCTGCAATGATTTCAGAGCGTGCTGTACAAATGGAGGTGCTTTCTTAGCAATCTCTCTGTTTCTTGTGGGAAGATGAGGAGAAAATCGGCTGTTGAGTCTGGGAGCCCAGCTGGCAGCTCACCCAGATTGACCCCCGCCAGTGGAGCATGGAGCATTTCCCAACACGGAAAGGACTGCAGGGTGCCAAGGGCCCCGAGCCACAAAAACGTGAGGCTTGCCTGACCCCTTGTGGTGTGAGGCTCTCAAAGCCCGCTCCTTGCTGTCTAGAGAGAAGGGGCAAAGACTGGGTTCATTGTGATTGTGAGTGCTTGTCGTGGATTGAATGACGCCCCGCAAAAGGTATGTTCCCCCAATGTGACCTTATCTGGAAAAAGGGCCTTTGCAGATGTCATTAAGGATCGTAAAATGAGAGCATCCTGGATTACCCAGGTGGGCCCTAAATCCAATGACAATTGCCCCTTATAATCCACAGAAAAAGAAAAGCCACAGACATACAGAGCAGAAGTCCACGTGAAGACAGGCAGAAAAGGGAGTTATACAGCTACAAGCCAAGGAGTGCCGAGGCCCCGGCAGCCAAAAGAGGCTGGGAGAGAAGACACATCTGCTGTTTGAAGGCACTAGGTTTGGGGTCATTCGTTATGGCAATGACCCCAAAGGAAACTTCAATATGGGGTCAAGGGATAGGAGGACTCAAAGCCAGGGGTTTCCAAAGCCTGGTCTGCAGAGAGAGTGCATCAGAACCACCTGGTGCACTTGATTCCTTGATTCTGATTCAGAGTCCATACGTCGGGGCTCTGGAATCGTACATTTGACGAGCTAGTCCTAGTCAATTTTTCTGCACACCCAGTTCTGGGAGCTGCTGCTCCAACCAACTCAGGGATAACCTTTGTGGTAGTTATTAGTGCTGTTCACTGAATAGCTCTATCTCTTTACCTTCTGAGCACAGGATAAGATTGTGCTTCCTGCCCTGCTGTGGGCAGACGGGGTCAAGGGACTAGTTTTGACCAATGGGTTGTGGGAGAAGTGCTGTGTGTTAAATCCGAGCTGAACTGTAATTACCAGTGCAAGACCCCCCACCCCAGAGCTCTCTTCGCTGCAGTATTTGGGGTGGTGGCTGCTCTACTAGCCTGGACCCAAGGGACTGAGTAGAATCCGCCTACCCACCTGTGATGCACACGCACCTGGGGCTTTTAAAGCCTCTGAAATGCCAGGTTGGTTGTTACTGCAGCATAACCTAGTCTATCCTGACTGATTGAAATATGGGAATGTTTTGTTTTCAACTTCAAGTCACCCGCTAGAGCCTAACTTGGATGCAGACACATTTTTTAAGCTTTGCAAACAATTTGCCTAACAAGATTCAGGTTCATCAATAGCAGCCACTTTTCATATTATGGGGAACACCGAATTGAACGAAATCAGTATTAACACCCAAGCAACTCCAGAGCTTGTTTTTCTTGCTATTTTATTAATTCGTTAAAACTAATAATTTTCTAACTAATATCAGACTCTACTGTGCATACAAATTACGAGATCTTGTTAAAATGCACAGTGTTACAATTAAGAAAGTCTAAGATGAGGGTCTGCCTTAGTCAGTTTCGGTTACTAAAACAGATACCACAGACTGTGTGGCTGAAACAACACTTATTTCTAATGGTTCTGGAAGCTGGGAAGTCCAAGATCAAGGTGCTAGCAGATTCCATATCTGGGGAGGGCCTGCTTCCTGGCTTGTAGGCAGCCACCCTGTTGCTGTATTCTCATGTGGCAGAGAACAGAGATAATCTCTCTCATGTCTCCTCTTATAAGGGAACTAATCCCATTCTGAGGATCCCACCCTCATGACCTAATCACCTCCCAAAGACCCCAACTTCAAACGCCATCACACTGGGGATTCAGGCTTCAACACAGAAATCCTGGCTGGAGGCGGGGGGTGGGGCACAAACTTTCAGTCCACAGCAGACTCATTCTATAGCTCTAACCAATTCTGGGGTGATGCCAGTTCTGCTGGTCTGTGGACCACACTTTGAATAGCAAGATTTTAGGTAATGCTTTTCTACAAAATACATTATTGAACTAATGGGTAAGTTAATTTCATAACATCCATAATTATAATAAACTACATCTGTAAAGCCATCTCTAGTTTCACGTGTATTCAACTTAAGCCTCATAATGGCCCTGTCTGTCAGTGAAAACAAGCAGATTTTTTTTTTAATTTTATTTTTTGAGATGGAGTCTCATTCTGTCACCCAGGCTGGAATGCAGTGGCGTGATCTCGGTTCACTACTGCCTCCACCTCCCAGGTTCAAGCAATTCTCCTGCTTCTGAGTAGCTGGGACTACAGGTGCCTGCCACCACACCCGGCTAATTTTTGTGTTTTGGGGCTTTTTGGGGGTTTTTGTTTGAGACGGAGTCTCACTCCGTCACCAGGCTGGAGTGCAGTGGTGTGATCTCGGCTCACTGCAACCTCTGCCTCCCAGATTCAAGCGATTCTCCTGTCTCAGCCTCCTGAGTAGCTGGGACTACTGGTGTGCACCACCATGCCCAGCTAATTTTTTTGTGTTTTTAGTAGAGACGGGGTTTCGCCATGTTGGCCAGGCTGGTCTCGAACTCCTGACCTCAAGTGATCCACCTGCCTTGGCCTCCCAAATTGCTGGGATTACACGCACTGTGCCTAGCCGAAAGCAAGCATATATTCTTATCCCTACTTTGCAGATGATAAAAATAAAAGCTGAGAGAGCTTGAGACTCCCTGAGGGTCATCTTGTTAGGCAATGTCAAGGATTAGACTAGAACACAAATCTTGTCTATGCTCTACCACTGCCTAATAACAGTCCCCAAGATTTCATCAGTGTTTGAATGCTCAGCAAGATTCTAAACATGGTGTGTGTGTGTGTCTCATTGGAAACCACCTCAAATCCAAATGCTGTGGTCACTTTCAACCTAGCCTCTCAGTAGCACCCTGCACTTTGGCTTTGGGATGGCCTCCTACATGGAGGAAACATTGCCACCTAGTGGACTTCCAGAGCATCAACTCTTAGGACGCTGAGTCTGGGTTACATCTTGGGTTACATCTTTCCAACACTGGCCTTCATAGCTCTGGTTCTTCCAGATAACACAAATGCTAGACTCTATATAAGAGATGCAGATGTAGCATTGTCATGGCCTTTGCTTCTAGGAACTCTTGAGGCAGGTGCAGAGACAAGATTTTTTACACGAAATAATTAGTTCTTTGTTCAAATTTCGTGATCAGAGGACATGCGTAAGTTTTAACCTTTAGTAGTTGTGTGATCTTGGGCAAGGCGCGTGACCTCTTTCATCCTCCATTTCTTCATCTACAAAGAGAAGATACAATAGTCTTGCCTCGCTGGGTCATTGGGATGAAGACGAGAGATTTCGTATTAAAAACCAGCAGGGCCTGGGAATGGAGATGTTACGGGGAATGGAGGTCATGATTTCTAGATGGCACCAAGATTTTGAGCCTGGTTGACAGGAACAATGATGATTCCATGGGGAGAGATAAGGTGGACAGCTATTTGAGGGAAAAGATGGTAAGTTTAGATTTACCTATGAGTCTGAAATGTCACTGGGACAGATATGGGACAATATCCAAAGCAGCTGGAAGTGGCTGTGGAATGAAGACCCAGGTTTGGAAAGGCAGGAGAGTAGAGTGGTCAGGTGCATGGGTCTGGGGCCCAACAGCGTGGGTTTAACTCTCAACTTCACTGCTTCCCAGCTGTGTGACCTCCAGCAAGTTGTTTAACCTCTCGGTGTCTTGGACTGGTCACCTATAAAAGGCAAGTAACGGGGCCGGGTGCGGTGGCTCATGCCTGTAACCCCAGCACTTCGGGAGGCTGAGGTGGGTAGATCACTTGAGGTCAGGAGTTCAAGACTAGCCTGTCCAACATGGTGAAACCCCGTCTCTACTAAAAATACAAAAATTAGCCAGGTATGGAGACGCACACCTGTAGTCCCAGCTACTCGGGAGGCTGAGGCTGGAGAATCACTTGAACCCAGGAGATGGAGGTTGCAGGGAGCTGAGATCATGCCATTGCACTCCAGGCTGAGGGACAGCAAGACTCTGTCTCAAAAAAAAAAAGAAAATAAAATAAAAGAACAATGGTTGCTGTGAGAATGACATGAGTTAGCATAGCTACATGAACTCTAACATCTATTAGGTACTTTCTGTAACTTTTGCCTGAGTCAGGCTTGAGTACACAGGTTGGTGGGGAGGGCGTCAAGTGTATGAGTTGATTATGAACCGTTTATTCACTGGAATAGAGGCTCCAGGAGGGCAGGAGTTTCTGTGGTTTACTTCTATCTCCTGGTACAGCATAGATGCTTAATAACTAGTCATTGAATAAATGAGTGAATGAATGAATGAAGTAATTGACACAGGCCTGGTGAACAGTGGAGTCAGGAGAGGCTGAAAGGGAAACCAGTAGACTGGGCTTTGGATGTGACCCAGAGGTAGGGGCTGAGGCCACTCTCAAACCATGCTCTTTGTAGAAGTGTGAGATGGAAAGGACTAAGTTAGTGGTTCTCAACCCAGGCAATGTCTGGAGAGAGACATTTCTGGTTTTCACAATTGGTGGGTATAGGGAAAGTAATCCTGGCATCTAGCAGATGGGGGACATGGATGTTGTTAAACATCCTACAATGCCCAGGACAGACCCCAAAACAGAAAATGATCTATGCCCAAATTTCAATAGGGCTGAGTCTTAGGTGTCCAAAAGATCATTCTTTTATAACTTTTTAAGCTGTTACATAATAGTTGTGCAAATTTTGGAAGTACATGTGATATTTTGATACATGTACACAATGTAATGGTCAAATCAGAGTAATTGGGCTATCACCTCAAACATTCATCTTTTTTTGTGTTAGGGACATTGCAATTCTTCTGGCCATTTTGAAAACACAATAAATTATTGTTAACTATAATTTCCCTACTGTACTATGGAATGCTAGGTCTTATTTTTATGATCTAACTGTATTTCCAAAAGATGATTCTAATCCCTGCTGTGTTTCTTAATAGTTCTGTGGCCTTATCAGCCAAGTCCTTGATTCCTCTGAGTTTGTTTCCTTATCTGTAAAATGGGAACATGAGTACCAGTGCTATTCATATTGTGGATACGTGGTAAAGAACACAATACTGTGTTCGTGGCACCTGCCACATGGTGAGTCCATGTTCAATCCTACCATTACTCTAGTTATTGCTCTCACGCTAAGATGCATAAGAAAATAAAGCCTCATCTTCTGGGACTATGGATTCTACTATGGAGCTTGACAGTGTCACTTTGAAGAGATCAAATGCTCACTCTTAGCTCCCACCATCCTACACACCAAAGCAATTCTGCTAATAGTGGTCTTGCACCTCCTTTCATCTATCCTGAGGACATGGACATTGGTGTAGTGTTGAGAATGACCCTGGACTTGCCACTAGCACTAAAACAGGCTGAGGCTGCTCTACTTATAATCAGTTCATAATCAACTTATAAACTTGACCCCTCCCCTCCACCCATGCACTCAGGCCTGACCCAGGCAAAAGTTACAGGGCTGAGTCTTCCATCAACTACACGCCATGCAGTTCCCAAGAAAGTGCACACTTATGGGGATTACGGTGAGGAAGAAAGCAGTCACCATCCTTGCTGGACCTCCATCACTCCACTAGCAGAATTTAAGTAGTCGTTATGCCCCAGGCCTCCCCTGGTCACATGTCTTCCCCTTCCCCACACACCACAGGAGTGCTACCAATTTTAACCTAAACCCATCTGGGTGAAGATGCTTGGGGAGAGGGAAACTGGAGTGAGAGGCAGCACACGTTGTGATGGGCTTGAACAGGTTCTAGAAGAGGCATGACTTGAATATTGCCAAACATGGCCAAAGGCTTATAAAAGACCTGGCTTCGCAGCAAAGAAACAAAAGTCTGGGTAAAAGGTTGTGAAGGCTGCAACGACTTAGACATTGCTGTTCATGAGTGTGCAGATGGATGGCCTGGCATGCAGGTGTTGTGCACACTGAGCTTCCAGCTCCCCTGAATGCACCCATACAACACTCGCTAACACTCCGGGTTGAATCCCAGCTGTCAGCATGGCATCTGTACCCAACATGTGGCCTTTTTTCCTCTCTGGTCTGCTCCAGCCTCAGCTGAGAGATGATTCTGGCCTGATAACTGCAGCTTTGTTTTGTGAAAACAGAGACGCAAGCATCAGTTCCTTCCTCTGCCCAGAGGTCTCAAGGAGTTTGGACAGGGGTATCATGGGGGCAGGGAAGACAGGGAAAAAGAGAGAGCGGGGAGGAAATGAGGAACAGGTAAGAAATGCATTGCTGTGGGAGAAAAGAGCTCTCTTCAGCCAATAATAACAGCTGAGGTTGTCTGAGCACTTACTTTCTCCCAGGCACTGTGCTAAACACGTTTGTTACTCAGTCCTCAGACACTCCCGTCAGTTCAGTTTAAGAATTCCCATTCCACACAACATGGAAAGGGTGCGCCAACAATTATGTTGCTGCAGACCAGCTCATTCTCAATCTACCCAACAAACATGACCCTAGGGTAGAATGTAAAGTGATTTAAAAGGAACACCTGCCTTACAGGAGATCCTTTCTACTCAGCATTTGGGAGGGGAGAGGTTTTTTTATTCTATTTGGATGGCTAATTAGTTATCACAATGACTGAGGAATGGGAAGGTGCCACTGGCATTTAGCGGAAGTAGTCCAGGATGCTAAAATATCCTATGCTGTAGAGAACGATGCTCTAGTCAAGAAACATGAGAAATGTATGCCCCTTGGCTCCCCCATCTCTATAGTGTTGACATCACCTGCCTTATCAGCTTATAATGAGGACTAAATGACTCACCATCTGGAAGGTACCAGTTCCCACAATTTAGCAGAAGCTGTCAGTACCTCAACCATACCCTTTGGCTATGTACTGTTTCTGAGCAGGCTGGCCTGACCTCCACCAGCCAGCATCTGTATCTCCGTTTCCACAGGTTTTTCTGGCCATGAAAGCACACCAGAACCTCCCATCACGAGACAAACTCAAGGCAGCCTGGGGCCCTCCACCAATGGCTGGTGGGAGTTGGTGTATAAACACGCAGCTACCTCACTCTTTGGAGGGACAGAGCTGAGACTCATGTTCTGCACTGTTTACAGAGTTCCCCAGTAGGATTAAACTCCAGTTTCCTACGGTGGTAACCAGCTTCCTTTCCTTCTCTCTCAAGCTCACCACTCTCTATGGTGCTCTCTGAGACCATTTCCCAGTTAAACCATTTGCTTACAAATCCCTGTCTCCGAGTTGCCCCTCGGGAAGCTGAATCTAAGACACACAGTGAACAGTGAACTGTGACCCCCTTACTTCTGTGTCCTGGTTAGTTTGTATGTTTTTTTTCAACCTAGAACGCCCATTATGTGTGTGTCTTCTTGTGCAGGTCTGCTCATTTTAATAACTGTGTACTGTGAATTATGTTGGTTCCTCTCTCTGGCTCGTTAGCAACATTATTGAAAATCGGGTAGGGAGGGCAGCCCAGGAAACCTCACAAACGGGAGGTGATTCTTTCCCAGATAATGCAGGCACTGCCATTTCTGCTTTGGGACTGAGAAACTCCCCCACCCCCAGCCCCCACCAGCCAGGAAGAAGAGTGGATCCTTGTGGTACAACAGTGAGAGGGACGTGCAGGTCCCAGGAAGCTCAGAGAGCTATGTTTGGGGAGGCCTCTGTCTGACCTCACATAAGCGACAGAGCTGTACTGCCCAAATGGTCCCTCCTGAACACAGCAGGGCTAGAGGCTGGCTTGGGAGAACATCAGAAGAGGATGACGGCCCTGCCCTTGAGAAAGGAACCAAAGCACTGACTAAAGGGACAATCAAGCAACCGTGCAACCCAAAACCCACGATTCTCCATAGTTCACAATGAACAGCACAGCTGCATTTAGGCAGTGCTGGTTTCAAAACTGGTCCTTTGCCTCTTTTTTTTTTTTTTTTTTTTTTTGAGAAAGGCCGGAGTGCAGTGGTGCAATCTCATCTCCCTGCAACCTCTGCCTGCTGGACTCAAGCGATCCTCCCACCTCAGACTCCTGAGTGGCTGGGACTACAGGCACACACCACCGTGCCCAGCTAATTTTTTGTAGAGATGGGGTTTCACTATGTTGCTCAGGCTGGTCTCAAACTCCTAGGCTCAAGCGATCCTCCTGCCTCGGCCTGCCAAAGTACTGCAATGGTTCTTTGCCTCTCAAATTTGTGCCTAATTTACTTTCATTCCCACCCCTAGAGCTGTTTTATGTCTTCCAAGTTTATGCCCTTCATGGGGAAGTGAAGCCACATCCAAAAGGTTGGGGAAATGTCCTGAAGAGCTGAATATCTGCCACCTCACCTGCATGGCTCTCGTGCTCGCAGCCAGGCTGTGGGACTCCAAAGCCACCCCGGGAACCTCCGGGCCCTTGTTGCCTATGATGTGCGGTGGACACTTAAGGAAATCGCCAAGGGACAAATCTGGTAATCTCACATTGACCTGCTTTGCTATATAACCCATCGGCTCCAGGCCTGCCTTGCACTTAGCCTCAATGAGTCTGTGACCAAGACACTTCAACTGCTAAAGTCTCATATTCTGCAAGTGCAAAGTAGGATTTTTTTTTTTTTTTTTTTTGCCCGGGCTAGAGTGCAGTGGCATGATCACTGCTTACTGCAACCTCTGCCTCCTGGGCTCATGCGATTCTCCTACCTTAGCCTCCCAAGTAGCTGGGATTACAGGCGTGTACCACCACACCCGGCTAATTTTTTTTTTTTTTTTTTTTTTTTTCAGTAGAGACGGGGTTTCACCCTGTTGACCAGGCTGGTCTCGAACTCCTGACCTCATGTGATCCGCCCACCTCAGCCTCCCAAAGTAAGATTCTAATCATAACCACTCCTTAGCGTCGTTTTGAGGATTAAATGAGATAATATACAGAAGCAGCAGACGTGAGTTCCTGATGTATAGGATCCAACTAATAAACATTGGCCAGGAATAAGAAATAGTTTGAGCAGCAATGGTCACAGCAGCAACAGAATGGTAGGGGTAGTTAAGAGCTTGGGATCGGCTGCCTTCCTGTATCCTCTCTAGTAGCTGGCACAAACTCTGTACAAAGTGCACACTCAATAAATATTTGCATGAAAGCATTGAGTAAACCAAGCCAGGCTGAAGATGTTTAAAGCTACTGTTTACTGTGTCATCAGATACCAGGCCCTGGGGTGAGCACATCATTTAGATTTCCTCATATGATCTCTTTAAATTATTCCCCTGCTTCTGTGGTTTCCTTCCATGGGGAGCGAGCTCAGCCTGCTGAGACACTCCCGGCTCTTCACCTCAGTACATCTTCAGTGGGAGAAGCATCTGAGTGGGGAACTGGGAGGAGAAACTGGGCATGCACGGCCCTGCCTCTTCCCACCACCTCCTCCCCTTTGGGGGCTTTACTGTCTCACCCTATGAGCTTTACAGGGGCTGTGAAGATCCAGCGATGCTGGCGGCCAGGTGTGTCTGTGAACTCTGGGGCTACGTGTCAGGGAAGCTACGTGTTATCCAACCTGGCCTTTGTTGTAAGGCAGGTGATTTGGGGCCTCCATATGCTGGCTCTTTTATCTTATTCAACAATTGGTTCAGACCCAGGTGGGGAAGGGTGGTACTATCTTTCCACTCCCTATAACGTAATTCCTATACCAACTCCAGAGGTGAGTGACAGCATCCCGTATTTCCCCATGTGATGGGTTAAATGACTTGCCCAAGGTCACACAGGTGAGCTACAATTCAGACCTGGGTGTGTTTAACTCCAAAGAACGGCTCAGACCTGTGCTGTCCCCGTCCCTGGAATGTTGCTGTGCCCACAAATCACCAGCTGAAGCGTGCATTGCCAGCCTCATGAGAAGAGGCAAAGAGGGCCATTTATCTAGGAGACCTAGACCTGAGCCTACCGGATGTGCTTCCCATTAGCCCTTGACGACAGTCATTCCAGCTGGCTCCCTTCATGGGTGGGGCCTTGCTGGAAGCTTTCCTCCTGCTCTCAGGACTTTCACCCATCTTCCTGTTCTCTTCTCTCCACTTTTCTCGTTATTTGGCAAAAAATATCCCAAGCCCTGGAAGACATGTAATTCCCAGAGCTTCTTCCCTGGGCAGGCTCAAGTCTCTCCTGGTTGGCTCTTTTATTATTTCTTTCATTTATTCCTGGAAACCCTCATGATGACATGGGTTTCAGACTCTACTTAGTTCCCAAATGACTTGTTGGCACTGCTGTGTGGCACTGGGATCAGTAAGGGAACGCACCCTCACCTCTTCTCTATAAAATGCCTCCTTTGGTATCTTGGCAGATATTCTCACATGCCCCCATCCACCGGGTGTCTGTAGAGTCAAGGAAGTTAAGAGTCTGGAAGGGAGTCTGGAAGGGTCTCTACCTCCTCCTCTTCCTCTGCCTCCTCCTGGTTATTCTTCTACTTCTCTCTCAAATAACTGCCTAGTTGTCTGCATTTGAAATACAGTACCTGGTTATAAACTCCAGAGATTTGGAACTCAAGGGGACCCTGCTTTTCTAATATTATAGATGAGGAACTAAGGCACAGAGAGGTTAAGGGACTTGCCTGAGGTCACACAGCAAAATAGTGGCTGAACTAGACTGTCACTTTCTTGACTCTCAGTCCAGTGCTCATCTCAGAATGCCATTTGGTTAAATTGGCCCACTGGGTTTAGAACCACACAGTTAAGTGAAGCAAGCACAGCCATTCCCTACCTTATTGAAAGCCAGTTCTATCACATCTGTTCTGTTAGAGTCTGACTGTGTCAACTCCCTCTCTGCCCTTCATTCACTTTTCTTACTATTGTGCGAAGCTAGTTCCCGCCATGGGACCTTGGCACTTGCTGTCCCCTTGAGGTGAATGCTCCTCTCAGATCTTCCAAAGCTCTCTCTAGATTGTTCAGGTCTCCGCTCAAGTGTCCCCATCTGACCTAAAACTGTCCCCTCCTCTATCATTCTCTGCCTCCTACCCTGCTTTGAAATTTAGAGCACTTACCACTCTCTGAAATATTGTTTGTGCTTGTCCTCTTGTGTTGCCTGCCTCCCACACAGAAATGTAAATTCCACACAGGCAGGGACTTTGCTTTGCTCACCACTGTGTCCTCAGCATCTGGCACTTGGTAGATGATTGATAAGAATGAATTTGTTTGCTATTAAGATATTATGGATTAACAGTGGTTAGGACCAAAATATACCACAGAGGATAGGGTGACAGGCAACCCAGATGGCTGCCATGGGACCCAGGAGGAGATTACACATCCTGAATCTAGACATGGCAACGCTGTTCTGAGTGTACTGGATTTTCAACTTCACAAAACCAAACACTCTGCAGAGCACAGCACATCTGGCTCCGGAGGGAGAAGAGCAGGGCAACATCTCCTCCAATCAAGGTCAACAGGCTAAAATGCAGGCACCGGTTTTGGTCGTCTCTCTCTTGCAAGGAACTGCTCTCCTCTCTCCTTTTTTCTGTCTATTAAACTTTCCGCTCCTTAACCCACCCACATCTGTCCATGTTCTGAATTCTTTCTTGGCAAGAGACTACGAACCCCATGGCATATACCCCAGACAATGTAGCTGTTTCAGTTGGGTGTTCTCATAAGGGATCAAGATGAGAATGGAAGGTAGAATCATTGGTGTGAATCAAGGAAACTTATTTTGAACTAATTATGGCCTTTAATAATTGAGTAAGGTACACTCCTGTGAACAAAATTTGGAGCATGTTTGTTTCTCTCTACCTGGTTCCTCCAGAATTTGGAAACCATCTACTCACCGTTCTTATTCCTGTGAATCAAGTGGTGATCTGCAGCTTGGAAGAAACAAAAAGTGATGCAACATCTGGTGGAGGCAAACCAGTGTTACAACCCATTGGAATGGCTGACAGCAATCAAACTCCAAACAGTGCTGCAGACCGAACCACGCATGGACACGCCTTTCTTCCGAGGACCCTTAGATCAACCCCAGGAGGAGCCCTAGGTGCTGTTCCCCACATTACGCCCCTTTTCAGTAGGAAGTAGCCAGGAAGAGTCATCACCGAACACCCCCTAACACCAGTTAGTGTTACCACTCCAGAGAGGGGAATGATATAGGAGTTAAGAAGAAATCACTTAGGCAAATAGTAAGGGTATGGGAGTCCTCATAAGGCTTTTCTGTTTAATGAAAAGCAGCTGCAAACCATTTTCTAACAAAGAACCGCCTGTAAAGTCTAGCTCTAGACATGGCTGGGAGCTTGCACAGGTGAATGCCAGCAAGAACCAGGAACTAGACATGTTCAAGATGGTGGCTCCACCTTCCCTTCTCTTTGTCAGCCCGTGTACAGTAAAGAGCAAACAAGATGGTGGTGATCAACTGGAAAGCCCATTTGCGTAATAAGATTAGGATGGGGCAACTTGCCTTCTCCGCGTACTACGTAAACGTCATACCTGATCAAACCAATCAGTGAGCCCAACATAAATCAGACACTGCCTTCTCCAGCCTGCCTATAAAATCTGTCCTGGCACACTGCCTTTTCCTTTGCAGACCTTTCTCTCTCTCTTTCTCTCTGGCAAGGACAGAGAGACTAATAAACTTTCCACTGTTTAACCCAAAAATAAATAAAATAAAAATGAAATAAAATAAAATAAAATAAATAAAATATAAAATAAAATAAAATAAAATAAAATGCAGGAACCTGGCAGACCTCACAGGAGCCCAGGCCTGATCAAGGTGCTCCTTCCTGCCTCCTGTTCTTACCAGATAACTGATTCTCTCCGTGATGAGATGCACACTTCCTGGGATCCCATCCCCTCACAAGGATTCCACAACTTATCAGACCACGTGGTTGCCCTTTTCTCCCACTCACCATCTGAGAATCACATGTTGTTTGCAATCCATCTTCCACCTACAAAAATAAGAAAGTAACTGACACCCTCAGGTATGGAGCCCTGTTAACCCAGAAGTCAGCAAAGAAAAATGATTTGCCTTCTGATCATGGAATGTGGGATATCAGTAAGCAAGGGGTATAGTTTCAGGTCTAGTGGTCTCCTTTTCTTAACCTCTAGCCTCACAAGCCAATAAAAGTCACAGAAATCCTTCCCCTGCCTCATTAACCCCTCAGTCAAGTGAGGAGGCAGTCACCCCCCCACACCAAGGTAGCCTTATGCTTTCCTGTCCTGCACTAGCACTGAGATACTCAGATGGTACCCAGACCTCATCCTGCCATTAGCCCAAGCCAGGAACAGCTCTGTCTGTGGAGAGAGGAGAAGGCAGTCAAGTGCTTGGGATACACTGTCTCTATTCTACAGTGTAACCTGAGAACCCCAAAATGCCCTGAGGCAACCCAATCCTGCCCATCCCTCAAAGATGGCTTCAGTATTCATGTTTTATCATGTTATATATTATAATTTTTTAATTAATAGAAAAGGAATTTTAACACAGGTCATCTGGATCCAGAGCTCCATGCTCTAAGTTTTTAAGGCTATGAATTTTCCTCTTAATATAGCTTTGACTACATCCCTTAGTTTGCAGTTTCTACTACTTTCATTTTAATGATTTTCTAAACATTCTGTAACTTCAGCTTTGACTTAATTCTTGACCTAAGGGTTGTTTAAAAGAGAATTTTAAAATCTTCAAATGGTTTGAAGTTTGTTTGTTTATTCTTATGAGTCAGAATTCTCTGATCGCAAGGAAAATAACCCCAACTGACTTCAGTGAAAGATGGGAATTGTTATAAGGATATAAGGACCTTGTGTACTCCGAGAGCAAAAATGCATCGAGACTCTTAAAAGGGCATAAATCAGTGACTGGTAAATCATCAGGAGCTTCTCTCTGATCTCTGCTCGCTCCTATGTATCTATTTCATTGTTTCTGGGTTTGTTTGTTTGAGATGGAGTCTAGTTCTGTCACCCAAGCTGCAATGCAGTGGCACAATCTTGGCTCACTGCAACCTCCATCTCCTGGGTTCAAGCGATTCTCCTGCCTCAGCCTCCCAAGTAGCAGGAACTACAGGTGCCTGCCACCATGCCCGGCTAATTTTTGTATTTTTAGTAGAGACAGGGTTTCACCATCTTGGCCAGGCTGGTCTTGAACTCCTGACGACCTTAGGTGATCCACGTGCCTCAGCCTCCCGAAGTGCTGGGATTACAGATGTGAGCCACCATGCCTGGCCTATTTCATTGCTTCTATAGTGGTTTGGAGTTTTGTTTTGTTTTTTGCCAACAAATTTCTTCTTTCTTGAACTCACATGGCAGATCACAATCACTGATAGTTCTCAAATTTGTATATTGTAGGTCCAGCCACCTGAGAGATGATATTCCTGTCTCTGTGCCTCAATTCTAGATTTTCAGGGAAGGAGGTCTGGCCCATCTGGATCAGGTGTCCAATCTTAAGTCAATCAGTCAAGGCCAGGGAAGTGGGATCATATTGTACTAAGTTGTTGCTGAAAACCAAAATATGGGAGAAGGAGTTATGGAAGAGAAGGGACAGGGATTCGTTATTGTGAACAGACTGGACACATGAAAAGGTATCCACTACTGAGGGGGTGGAGCCAAGATGGCCGAATAGGAACAGCTCTGGTCTACAGCTCCCAGCCTGAGCGACACAGAAGACGGGTGATTTCTGCATCTCCGTTTAAGGTACCGGGTTCATCTCACTAGGGAGTGCCAAACAGTGGGTGCAGGACAGCCGGTGCAGCGCACTGTGCGCGAGCCGAAGCAGGGCGAGGCATTGCCTCACTTGGGAAGCGCAAGCGGTCAGGGAGTTCCCTTTCCTAGTCAAAGCAAGGGGTAACAGACGGCACCTGGAAAATCGGGTCAGTCCCACCCTAATACTGCGCTTTTCCAACGGGCCTGGAAAACGGCACACCAGGAGATTGTGTCCCACACCTGGCTCGGAGGGTCCTATGCCCACGGAGTCTCGCTGATTGCTAGCACAGCAGTCTGAGATCAAACTGCAAGGCGGCAGCGAGGCTGGGGGAGGGGCGCCTGCCATTGCCCAGGCTTGCTTAGGTAAACAAAGAAGCCTGGAAGCTCGAACTGGGTGGAGCCCACCACAGCTCAAGGAGGCCTGCCTGCCTCTGTAGGCTCCACCTCTGGGGGCAGGGCACAGACAAACAAAAATTCAGCAGGAACCTCCGCAGACTTAAATGTCCCTGTCTGATTGATAGCATTGAAGAGAGTAGTGGTTCTCCCAGCACGCAGCTGGAGATCTGAGAACGGACAGACTGCCTCCTAAAGTGGGTCCCTAACCCCCAAGCAGCCTAACTGGGAGGCACCCCCCAGTAGGGACAGTCTGACACCTCACTCGGCCGGGTACTCCTCTGAGACAAAACTTCCAGAGGAACTATCAGACAGCTGAATTTGTGGTCTCACGAAAATCTGCTGTTCTGCAGCCACCGCTGCTGACACCCAGCCAAATAGGGTCTGGAGTGGACCTCCAGCAAACTCCAACAGACCTGCAGCTGAGGGTCCTGTCTGGTAGAAGGAAAACTAACAAACAGAAAGGACATCCACACCAAAAACCCATCTGTACATCACCATCATCAAAGACCAAAAGTAGATAAAACTACACAGATGGGGAAAAAACAGAGCAGAAAAACTGGAAACTCTAAAAAGCAGAGCACCCCTCCTCCTCCAAAGGAACGCAGTTCCTCACCAGCAACGGAACAAAGCTGGATGGAGAATGACTTTTGACGAGTTGAGAGAAGAAGGCTTCAGACGCTCAAACTACTCCGAGCTGCGGGAAGAAATTCAAAACAATAGCAAAGAAGTTAAACACTTTGGAAAAAAGTTAGACGAATGGATAACTAGAATAACCAATGGAGAGAAGGGCTTAAAGGAGCTGATGGAGCTGAAAGCCAAGTATCGAGAACTACGCGAAGATTGCAGAAGTCTCGGTAGCCGATGCAATCAACTGGAAGAAAGGGTATCAGCGATGGAAGATAAAATGAATGAAATGAAGCAAGAAGGGAAGTTTAGAGAAAAAAGAATAAAAAGGAACGAACAAAGCCTCCAAGAAATTTGGGACTATGTGAAAAGACCAAACCTACATCTGATTGGTGTACCTGAAAATGATGGGGAGAATGGAACCAAGTTGGAAAACACTCTGCAAGATATTATCCAGGAGAACTTCCCCAATCTAGCAAGGCAGGCCAACATTCAGATTCAGGAAATACAAAGAACGCCATAAAGATACTCCTCAAGAAGAGCAACTCCAAGACACATAATTGTCAGATTCACCAAAGTTGAAATGAAGGAAAAAATGTTAAGGGCAGCCAGAGAGAAAGGTCAGGTTACCCACAAAGGGAAGCCCATCAGACTAACAGCTGATCTCTCGGCAGAAACTCTACAAGCCAGAAGAAGAGTGGGGGCCGATATTCAACATTCTTAAAGAAAAGAATTTTCAACCCAGAATTTCATATCCAGCCAAACTAAGCTTCATAAGTGAAGGAGAAATAAAATACTTTACAGACAAGCAAATGCTGAGAGATTTTGTCACCACCAGGCCTGCCCTAAAAGAGCTCCTGAAGGAAGCACTAAACATGGAAAGGAACAACTGGTACCAGCCCCTGCAAAAACATGCCAAATTGTAAAGACCATCAAGGCTAGGAAGAAACTGCATCAACTAACGAGTAAAATAACCAACTAACATCATAATGACGGGATCAAATTCGCACATAGCAATATTAACTTTAAATGTAAATGGGCTAAATGCTCCAATTAAAAGACACAGACTAGCAAACTGGATAAGGTGTCAAGACCCATCAGTGTACTGTATTCAGGAAACGCATCTCACGTGCAGAGACACACATAGACTCAAAATAAAGGGATGGAGGAAGATCTATCAAGCAAATGGAAAACAAAAAGGCAGGGGTTGCAATCCTAGTCTCTGATAAAATAGACTTTAAACCAACAAAGATCAAACGAGACAAAGAAGGCCATTACATAATGGTAAAGGGATCAATTCAACAAGAAGAGCTAACTATCCTAAATATATATGCACCCAACACAGGAGCACCCAGATTCATAAAGCAAGTCCTGAGTGACCTACAAAGGGACTTAAACTCCCACACAATAATAATGGGAGATTTTAACACCCCACTGTCAACATTAGACAGATCAATGAGACAGAAAGTTAACAAGGATATCCAGGAATTGAACTCAGCTCTGCACCAAGCGGACCTAATAGACATCTACAGAACTCTCCACCCCAAATCAACAGAATATACATTTTTTTCAGCACCACACCACACCTATTCCAAAATTGACCACATAGTTGGAAGTAAAGCACTCCTCAGCAAATGTAAAAGAACAGAAATTATAACAAACTGTCTCTCAGACCACAGTGCAATCAAACTAGAACTCAGGATTAAGAAACTCACTCAAAACCGCTCAACTACATGGAAACTGAACAACCTGCTCCTGAATGACTATTGGGTACATAATGAAATGAAGGCAGAAATAAAGATGTTCTTTGAAACCAAAGAGAACAAAGACACAACATACCAGAATCTCTGGGACACATTCAAAGCAGTGTGTAGAGGGAAATTTATAGCACTAAATGCCCACAAGAGAAAGCAGGAAAGATCCAAAATTGACACCCTAACATCACAATTAAAAGAACTAGAAAAGCAAGAGCAAACACATTCAAAAGCTAGCAGAAGGCTAGAAATAACTAAAATCAGAGCAGAACTGAAGGAAACAGAGACACAAAAAACCTTTCAAAAAATTAATGAATCCAGGAGCTGGTTTTTTGAAAAGATCAACAAAATTGATAGACTGCTAGCAAGACTAATAAAGAAGAAAAGAGAGAAGAATCAAATAGATGCAATAAAAAATGAAAAAGGGGATATCACCACTGATCCCACAGAAATACAATTACCATCAGAGAATACTACAAACACCTCTATGCAAATAAACTAGAAAATCTAGAAGAAATGGATAAATTCCTCGACAAATACACCCTCCCAAGACTAAGCCAGGAAGAAGTTGAATCTCTGAATAGACCAATAACAGGCTCTGAAATTGTGGCAATAATCAATAGCTTAACAACCAAAAAGAGTCCAGGACCTGATGGATTCACAGCCGAATTCTACCAGAGGTACAAGGAGGAACTGGTACCATTCCTTCTGAAACTATTCCAATCGATAGAAAAAGAGGGAATCCTCCCTAACACATTTTATGAGGCCAGCATTGTCCTGATACCAAAGCCTGGCAGAGACATAACCAAAAAAGAGAATTTCGGACCAATATCCTTGATGAACATTGATGCAAAAATCCTCAATAAAATACTGGCAAACCGAATCCAGCAGCACATCAAAAAGCTTATCCACCATGATCAAGTGGGCTTCATCCCTGGGATGCAAGGCTGGTTCAACATATGCAAATCAATAAATGTAATCCAGCATATAAACAGAACCAAAGACAAAAACCACATGATTATCTCAATAGATGCAGAAAAGGCCTTTGACAGAATTCAACAACCCTTCGTGCTAAAAATTCTCAATAAATTAGGTATTGATGGGACATATCTCAAAATAATAAGAGCTATCTATGACAAACCCACAGCCAATATCATACTGAATGGGCAAAAACCGGAAGCATTCCCTTTGAAAACTGGCACAAGACAGGGATGCCCTCTCTCACCACTCCTATTCAACATAGTGTTGGAAGTTCTGGCCAGGGCAATCAGGCAGGAGAAGGAAATAAAGGGTATTCAATTAGGAAAAGAGGAAGTCAAATTGTCCCTATTTGCAGATGACATGATTGTATATCTAGAAAACCCCATTGTCTCAGCCCAAAATCTCCTTAAGCTGATTAGCAACTTCAGCAAAGTCTCAGGATACAAAATCAATGTACAAAAATCACAAGCATTCTTGTACACCAATCACAGACAAACAGAGAGCCAAATCATGAGTGAACTCCCATTCACAATTTCTTCAAAGAGAATAAAATACCTAGGAATCCAACTTACAAGGGATGTGAAGGACCTCTTCAAGGAGAACTACAAACCACTGCTCAATGAAATAAAAGAGGATACAAACAAATGGAAGAACATTCCATGCTCATGGGTTGGAAGAATCAATATCGTGAAAATGGCCATACTGCCCAAGGTAATTTATAGATTCAATGCCATCCCCATCAAGCTACCAATGACTTTCTTCACAGAATTGGAAAAAACTACTTTAAAGTTCATATGGAACCAAAAAAGAGCCTGCATCGCCAAGTCAATCCTAAGCCAGAAGAACAAAGCTGGAGGCATCACGCTACCTGACCTCAAACTATACTACAAGGCTACAGTAACCAAAACAGCATGATACTGGTACCACAACAGAGACATAGATCAATGGAACAGAACAGAGCCCTCAGAAATAATGCCACATTATCTACAACTATCTGATCTTTGACAAACCTGAGAAAAACAAGAAATGGGGAAAGGATTCCCTATTTCATAAATGGTGTTGGGAAAACTGGCTAGCCATATGTAGAAAGCTGAAACTGGATCCCTTCCTTACACCTTATACAAAAATTAATTCAAGATGGATTAAAGACTTAAATGTTAGACCTAAAACCATTAAAATCCTACAAGAAAACCTAGGCAATACCATTCAGGCCATAGGCGTGGGCAAGGACTTCATGTCTAAAACACCAAAAGCAATGGCAACAAAAGCCAAAATTGACAAATGGGATCTAATTAAACTAAAGAGCTTCTGCACAGCAAAAGAAACTACCATCAGAGTGAACAGGCAACCTATAAAATGGGAGAAAATTTTTGCAACCTACTTATCTGACAAAGGGCTAATATCCAGAATCTACAATGAACTCAAACAAATTTACAAGAAAAAAACAAACAACCCCATCAAAAAGTGGGCGAAGGACATGAACAGACACTTCTCAAAAGAAGATATTTATGCAGCCAAAAAACATATGAAAAAATGCTCATCATCGCTGGCCATCAGAGAAATGCAAATCAAAACCACAGTGAGATACCATCTCACACCAGTTAGAATGGCCATCATTAAAAAGTCAGGAAACAACAGGTGCTGGAGAGGATGTGGAGAAACAGGAACACTTTTACACTGTTGGTGGGACTGTAAACTAGTTCAACCATTGTGGAAGTCAGTGTGGCGATTCCTCAGGGATCTAGAACTAGAAATACCATTTGACCCAGCCATCCCATTACTGGGTATATACCCAAAGGACTAGAAATCATGCTGCTATAAAGACACATGCACACGTATGTTTATTGCGGCACTATTCACAATAGCAAAGACTTGGAACCAACCCAAATGTCCAACAATGATAGACTGGATTAAGAAAATGTGGCACATATACACCATGGAATACTATGCAGCCATAAAAAATGATGAGTTCATGTCCTTTGTAGGGACATGGATGAAGCTGGAAACCATCATTCTCAGTAAACTATCGCAAGGACAAAAAACCAAACACCACATGTTCTCACTCATAGGTGGGAACTGAACAATGAGAACTCATGGACACAGGAAGGGGACTGTTGTGGGGTGGGGGGAGGGGGGAGGGACAGCATTAGGAGATATACCTAATGCTAAATGATGAGTTAATGGGTGCAGCACACCAACATGGCACATGGATACATATGTAACAAACCTGCACATTGTGCACATGTACCCTAAAACCTAAAGTATAATAAAAAATTTAAAAAAAAATTTAAACAATAAAAGATTCTTCCCAAAAAAAAAAGAAAAGGTATCCACTACTGTTTAGTTTTTCTTATTTATGTCTGGGTTTATTACATTGTGGACAGAAGATGTCTGTTTTATTTCAACCTTTAAGAATGTATAGAAATTTTCTCAATTATAGTTATGTTCTCATTTGCTTTTATAGAAAAAGAAATGTGGTAAAGTTTCCTACTACTGTTGTTCCTGTCAGTTTCTTAACACGTTAATACTATATTGTTTGGCACATGAAGTTTCAAGTGTATCACATTCAACTTGAGTATATTACAATTTTCTGTCATGTTTAGTTAAATCATAGCCTCCTCAGGGTTGCAAGAGACCATAAAGGTCACTTAGTTAATTCCTCCTTCAGAAGCTTCACTGCTGTCTAACAATCCCTCAAGGGGCCATTAGCCATGTTTGAGCTCTGCGTTTCATTATTAGACTGCTCTGACAGCCAGGGAGCTCTTTCTCAAATTGAACTGGACTCTGCCTTTCTGTCACTTCTAACCATTGGTATCCTAGTCCTAACACTGAGTATCCTCTCCCATATATCACCCCTTCACATTTCTCAGGTCAATTTCCAGAAACACAAAACCAGAGCCCCTCTTTCTGAATGCCTTTTCTGATAGCTTTGAATATACTAAACATTTCACAAACTTCAAAATGCCAGTTGGGAAAGAAATACCTTAATCCCAAAAGTCTTCCTGTTTCTGCCCCTCACTTTTTAAGGGATCCTTGAAAAAGTTAGTGATGGGGGATTTTGCCTCAGTTTCTCTCAACTTCATCAGAGGGTCTAGAAACAAGTTCGCAAACAACCATTCTGATGGGGCAGGAGGAAAGAGGGAGGGAAGAATGATGTTTATGTGTTGGAGGATGCCTTCAGAGCCCTGGTGGGGTGGACTCTGCTGGGAAACCAGCCATTTGGTAAGAGCATTGATCATCGGTTGAAAATTGCTTGTGTCTTGTCCATGGGTGAAGCTTTTGGAGGCAAAAGGAGATGTCATAGCAAGAACTGCTGCTGCCCAAGCTGCCACTGTCAGGGGTGAACATTTGTTTTGCTTGTGTGTGCCTGTCTCCCCCAACTAGGGTGAAAGCTCCATACGTCAGGAGCTTTTCTTCCCCTGTCTTGCTCACTTCTGCATCCTCAAGGCCTAGAACAGTGCCTGGCACATAGTAGGTACTCAGTAAATATCAGCTGAATGAATAAATCAATTCATGCAGCTCAGCTTTCTTAATTTAAGTATCACTCTCCCCTTTAGTTAACAAGTCATCTGGTTGTTTCTCTTCTCTTTAAAGTATGAGAGAGAGCCCACTTCAACCATCCATGCCCTCTGGATTCTTATTTGAGCCATATTGTCAGACTTTGTCAGCAGCTTCCCAGAGGGAGGGCACTATCTATAGGAGAAAAAAATGGAAACACAGAATTAAAGAATTTTTGAGCTTCCTTGGTTCTACCCTCAAAAATGTAAGGCTCTGTAGTCCCTAGAATTCCCATGTTACTAACTTCTTTGGGTAAAGACACTTGTATTAGTTTTTTAGTGCTGCCGTAACAAATTACCACAAACTTGGTGGCTTAAAATAACAGAAGTGTATCCTCCCACTGCCCTGGAAACCAAAAGTATGAAGTCAAGGTGTCAGTAGGGCCATGATCCCTCCAGAGACTCTAGGGGAGAATCCAACTTCTGGTGGCTGTCAGCACTCCTTGGCTTGTAGTCACATCACTGTATTGCTTGAAGGCCAGCGTCTTCAAATTTCTCTCAGCTCTGTCTTCACATCACCTTTTCCTCTCTCGTGTATTCCAGTCTCCCTCTGCTTCCCTCTTATAAGGATACACATGATTGCATTGAAGCTTCATCCAGATAATCCAGGATAACCTCCCTGTCTCAAGATCCTTAACACTCATCACATCTGGAAAGACCCCTTTTCTTTATGAGATAACATTTACAGGTTTTAGAAATCAGGGCCTGATGTCTTTGGGACCCCTTATTCAGCCCACTACAACACTGAAGGCCACCAGTTAAATATTTGTCCATTCAACAGACATCCACTGGGTATCTATTCCATGCCAGGCACTGAGCTGGTCTCTGGAGACACAGTGGGAAACAAGAGTGATGTGTGTCCTCCCCGGGCCCACACTCTAAAGAAAGATACACACAGCAGGCAAGCCATAGACCCCCAGTGCTCATCAGCCAGTCACCTGGCAAGGTGTTCCCTGAATAAAACCCAGGACAGGTAAATGTGGACATTTTCAGAGGACCAATGCCTTAGGGATTTTGCTGGGGGGTAGGGGAGGAGAGGCCTAAATAATAACTATAATCTCCTCACTTATTACACACTAGGCCCTGTGCCAAATGCTCTAATACATTATCTAATCTAGTCCTTAGAATAAGCTCAGGACATAGGTCTGATTATCCCCATTTTACAGACTGAGAAAACTGAGGCTCAGAGTAAAAAATAATTTGTCTAGGATCTCACAAGTAGTGAATGGCTGAGCTGAGATTTGGGCTGAGGTCTGTTACACTGTAGTGTTCTTAATCAGGCATGACCCTGCCTGACCCATCTGAGGACACTGGGGACCAGGTAGACTGTGGGCTGAAAGAGCAAGAGAGGCAGTATCGGGCCGTGGGAAGAGCTGAATTCTGCTTAAGGTCTGTGTGTCCTTGGGTAAGTACCTTCACCACTCCAGCCTCAGTTTTCCCATCTGTAACATGAGAGAATGAGAACAACTGAGTTCAAAGTCCTCATTTTCTGTATCTGCATCTGAAAGGGCTGACACAAAATTTCATTATCCTCATGCTTTTTGCCTGGAGCAAGGGCTCATTATCAGGCACCCAGGAACCCCCAAGGCTAAAAACAAGTAGGCACAGTGGAGATAGTGGGCCATACAGCCCCAGATTGGAGCTGCATCAAGATTATCAATCGCAGGCTGGGCACAGTGGCTCACGCCTGTAATCCTAACATTTTGGGAGGCTGAGGCGGGTGGATCACTTGAGGTCAGGAGTTCAAAACCAGACTGGTCAACATGGTGAAACCCCATCTCTACTAAAAATACAAAAGTTAGTCAGGTGTGGTGGCACTCACCTGTAATCCCAGCTACTTGGGAGGCTGAGGCAGGAGAATCTCTTGAACCTGGGAGGCAGAGGTTGCAGAGAGCCGAGATTGTGCCACTGTACTCCAGCCTGGGCAACAGAGTGAGACTCTCTCTGAAAAAAAAAAAAAAAAAAAAAAAAAAATTGATTACGCAAGGCCAGTGGCCCAGGAGACTGGGATAAGGGGTTTGGAGATGACTCTGCAGGCCATTCTCTTGCTCCAGCCTGGGTTCTGAGCTCACAGGCTCTTATGATTTCACTGAGCACACAGGTGACAGGCAGATGGCTTCTCTTCCTGGCTCTCCATGGGGAAAAGGTCGCCTGGGGAAGTTGCATGAGACCCTCCAGGACCGGAGGGGAAATGGAGACCCAGACATACTGCACTAACCTTCCCTGCTTCTAGGATGTGGACAGGTGGTTGGACCCTACGAAGGGTCACAGACCTCTTTTGGCAATGTATTAACTCTCAGAATTCTGTCCCCAGAAAATTTCTTGCAGATGTGTACACCACCAGCAACAGTGCCAACATGCTATGAAGCCCATTCATGGACAGCAGTTTTGGAACCCTGGTGTAGAGGGTGTACCCTCTCTCTGACGGAATTTCTTCCGGGAATAACTCACCCTCGAGGGATGAGGAGAGTCAAGGCCACTCAAAAGTCGCTTTGTTTTCAAGTTATCTCATGTGATTCAAAAGCTGATGTTTATGTTTGGAGGGAGGGGGTCTAAGAGAGAGAACGGGTGAGAACTGAAACCCACCTGCATACCATTCTCAAGCAGCTGCGTTCTTCCCTTTACATCTATCTTTCATAACGTTGAATTTAACATTATTTCTATGTCCTTGGTGATCTTGAAAATCATCTTAAATCACAGATCTGGCTAGGCACGGTGACCCACACCTGTAATCCCAGCACTTCGGGAGGCCGAGGCCGTTGGATTGCTTGAGCTCAGGAGTTCAAGACCAGCCTGGGCAACATGAGTGAAACCCCATCTCTATTAAAAATACACAACTTACCCAGGCATGGTGGCGTGAGCCTGTAGTCCTAGCTACTTGGGAGGCCCAGGCAGCAAGATCACTTAAGCCCAGGAGGCAGAGGTTGCAGTGAGCCAAGATCACGCCACTGCACTGCAGCCTGGGTGACAGAGTGAGACCCTGTCAAAAAAAAAAAAAAAAAAAAAAACAGATCCTAGGAATGATATTGGTCTGCCAATGGCAAGAAATGTCCCCTCTCGCCTGCGATGGCTTTCCTTGCATTCCAGTAACTCCTGGGTTGTCCCTCCCATTCTTCTGGAAACCGTGTTTTCTGACCCACATACACAAGGGTTAGAAAACCCCTGTGTTCGTACACAAAGTACATACTCCATACTCAGAGCCAGCCAGGAGTATTGGAAATTGGTGGACAGGGTACCCCACCCAGCACTGCAAGGCCAAGTTTGGGATATCACAAGATTTGGCACTAAGAAATTTGAAATTTTTCCATTCAATCAATGGATCTTAATCCTTGGAGGGTCACTGATACCTCTGAAAATCTAATAAAGCTACATACACACACACACACACACAAATACACAATGCACATAGAAACAAAAACTTGCCACCAATTTCAAGGGGTTCACAACCTCCCTGAAGCTTCCCCAAGAATTCTTTAGAGCTGCCCTGTCCAAGATGATGACTACAAGCTACTTGTGGCTACTGGGCCCTTGAAATGTGGTTACTCAGGATGGAGACTTACCATAGACATAAAATACAAGCTACATTTCAAAGACTTCATTTGAAAAAGTAAAGAATGTGAAAATACTTCAATAATTTTACATGATTACAAGCTGAAATGATATTAGGATATATTGAGTTACAAAAAATACATGATTAAAGTTAATTTCACCTATTTCAGGATGGGTGTGTTGGCTCACACCTGTAATCCCAGCACTTTGGGAGGCCTAGGCTGGTGGATCACCTGAAATCAGGAGTTCAAGACCAGCCTGGCCAACATGGTAAAATCTTTTCTCTACTAAAAATACAAAAATTAGCCAAGCATGGTGGTGTGAGGCTGCAGTCCCAGCTACTCCAGAGGCTGAGGCACAAGAATCGCTTGAACCCAGGAGGCAGAAGTTGCTATGAGTGAAGATTGCACCACTGTACCCTACCCTGGGCAACAAAGCAAGACTCTTGTCTCAAAAAAAAGAAAAAAAAAAAGGTTAATTTCACATGTTTCATAAGCCTCAGGAAAGGCTTCCCAGGATTCTCAAATTATAAATGTTCACTTTAGGTCCTGCCACACCCTACTCCCCACTGGCCATTTCCTGATAGTCAGGATGGCTGTGCTAGGCTGGGCTAGCATCAGGCCTCATCCCCCTGCGACTGAGGAGGTGCCTTCCCAAGGGAAAAGGGCCCCTGGTCAGGCAAGATGTGGCAGTCTCTTGGCAGAGGCAGAGCAATGAGCCCTCACTAGCCCACTACCCTCAAATGGAAATCCTTAGGCCCAGTCCCTGGGTCTGCAGCTCTTAAGGATCTGGGCCCAGCTGTCCATACAAAGAGTGATCTACTTTCCTGAAAATACAAGAAGAATGTGCAGTGGTTTCCACTATAGCCCCCTGCGTGAATTCTAGTTCTGGGCAATGTCAGCTAAGAAGAATCAGAAATACCACCTAGTCCCTCATCTTACAGGTGGAGAAACTGACGTCTAAATAGGTCAAGTAACCTGTCTGGCCACACAGTTGGTTAGTGATATCACCAGGGTCTAGCTCAGAGCATGGCTCAGAAAACACATGTAGCATAAATGATCCAGAGAAGGAATCGATTGATCCAGGGAAGGAAGCCAGATCTCTCACTGCGGTCCAGTGTCCCTCTTACAACCCCCACTGGCTTACCCTCATCCCTATTCAGAAAATGGGGAATTTACTTACCTGCTGATAACTGCAAGAGGATCAATGCAGAAGAAAAACAGAAGCAGCAGAACAGAATTCCAAAGGAGAGCTTTGACTCGAGAGTGACTGTTTAATCATTCTACCCTCCTCCGTGGCAGATTGTGGGTCTTTGCAAGCCCGAGGCATTCTCACCCCACTCCACTGCCTAGCAACCATACTCAAAGACTCACTTATCCTACATTAAGTCAAATTTATACCTAAGAGTTTAGTTGCAATTAGCTAGTCGACATGTTGTGATTTAGAGACATTTAATTAAAACATTATTAACATTCATATTTCCTTTTGTTTTGTTGAGTCTTAAGCATTTTCATAGGACCTTGTAAAACTTTGAACCCAAAGACAGAGCAAATGGTCAGCTGGTGCACCCTAGCATAATTGTACTTTTTGTTTACCTCTGGTATCCATTTTAATCGGTCAGGGTCTGTGCTTACCAGGTAAGTCTCTTGATCATTATCCCTGCCCAAAGGGTAAAATGGCCCTGTCTCCCAAGGGCTTACTTTGTCATCTTAGTTAAGCAACAGCCTTAATTAACAGCCTCCATTTGATCTTTTGCAGAAAAAAAGAACAAGTCATAGAGGGTCCTAAATAGTAACAGCAACAAATTCCAGAAATCCGAGGGCCAGTGGGGTCCCACCCTCACTGTGTTGGGATTCCACAGTCATTGACCACACAGTTGTTGACACTGCTCGCTAAAAATGATCATCAATGGATACACATAGAACACACAGAGTTCACGGCTGGGCGCGGTGGCTTACGCCTGTAATCCCAGCACTTTGGGAGGCCGAGGCGGGTGGATCACAAGGTCAGGAGATCAAGACCATCCTAGCTAACATGAAAAAAACAAAAAAAACCGACTGGCGGCAGGCCATTCATCCTACTACGGAGGCTGAGGCAGGAGAAAGGCGAACTGGGAGGCAAAAAACAGAGTTCACAATTTCACATATAAACTTTTGTTAATAGGGGATGGAGAATATGATTATACAACTGCTGTCACCCACCTCTTCTAAGACCCAGAAACTAAAGTCCTGGTGCAAACATCTGGGTCCCTCATCAGGGGCTGGGAAGGTCACACAGCCCCTCCCTCAGGCAGGTGGAACATTTGGTTCATCTGGCATGTGGGGCTGTGAGCAGGAGTGTGCCCTGAGAGAACAAATTCTTGAAGACTCCATCCCTGTAAGAATGTCACACTGCTGTTGCATATGGCTGTGGTGTAGCTTGGATGTTTGTCTCTTCCAAATATCGTGCTGAAATCTGATCAACAGTGTTGGAGATGGGGCCTAATGGGAGCCATTTTGGTCACAGGGGTTAATCCTTCATGAATAGATCAATGCCCTCCCTGCGTGGAGGATAAGTGAGTTCTCACTCTGTTCGTTCTTGTGGGAGCTGGTTGCTGAAAAGAGCCTAGCGCCTCCCCTCTCTCTCTTGCTTCCTCTCTTACCACGTGATCTCTGCACATGCCAGCTCCCCTTCACCTTCTGTCACAAGTGGAAGCAGCCGGAAGCTTTCACCAGATACCCAATCTTTTAGACACCAGAACTGTGAGCCAAATAAATTCTTTTTTTTAATACATTACCCAGCCTCAGGTATTCCTACTATAGCAACACAAATAGACTTAGACAGGCTGGTAATAAAGCCCTCAAGGGCTAATGAGAGAAGTATGGGCTTTGGAGTCAGAAACTCCTGAGTTTTAGGCTTGGCTATGTCACTTGCTAACTGCGAGACTTGGGGAAGGTTATTAGATCACTCTCCCATTTCCTCATCTCTATAATGGGAAACTCCTCCTACCTCAAAGGGTTGTTGTAAGAATTGAGTGGGATATTGTTTGTAAAGCACCAGCCCTATAGTGGCCAAATTACTTGCATTCCTGTTCAATATTGCATGTTTCTCTGAATACCTCCAGTTCATCCCAGAAGTGGAGGTACACAGTCAGTGAGTTGAGCAGCTGGAGTCAGTAGGGGAGAGGACTGGATTTGAATTCATGCTCTGCCATCTATTATCTGTGCAACTTTGGGCCAGTTACATACATTAAGGGTGGATAGCAAGATTAAATGAACACAAAACTGTTTGAAACTGAGCCAGGCACATAAGAAACCCTCATTAGCTACTGGCTATTGTTATTTTTATAGTAGATGTTCAATAAATGTTAATTGAATCTAAACTGATCCACAGGTGTCTTGGGGATGAGATGGAGGCTCATTCGTTAGAGGTAGGTGCCCTTTCCTCCAATAAAGTTCCTAGTGTATTTTCATTACTTCAAAATGTACACTTTTCTGATAGAAAATTCAAAGGAGTATCGAGGCCAGAATGCTGCTGGTTTGTCCTCAGCTGGGCACTTTTTATGTGATTTACTGACTTGTATTTCTCATCTTCATGACCCTAGAAGGAACTTAAAACATGGTATATTATTTCATTTCCATTTTTCAGAAAAAGAAATGTCATCAAACAAGACCTTAAATCTCTCTTCCTTTCGTAATTCTTTTTCATGAAGCTCCCAACTCTACCCTACTGAAAAAGAAGCCCCCACACAAGATGACAAAGGAAAAAGCAAGGAGGGGCCTTGAAGAAGTGTGACCTGGTGAGGATTTTCAGCCTGATAGGGATGATCAGTGCCCAGACCAAGGCACCATAGTCTAGAACTTCACTGCTTAAAGTGTGGTCTGTGGGCCAGCAGCTTTGGCATCATCTGAGAGCTTCTTAGAAATGCAAAATCTGCCCAGGTGCAGTGGCTCACACCTGTAATCCCAGCACTTTGGGAGGCCAAGGCAGGTAGATCACCTGAGGTCAGGAGTTCGAGACCAGCCTGTCCAACAACATGGTGAAACCCAATCGCTACTAAAAATATAAATATTAGCTGGGTGTGGTGGTGTGTGCCTGTAGTCCCAGCTACTAGGAAGGCTGAGGCACGAGAATTGCTTAAACCTGGGAGGCAGAGGTTGAGGTGAACCGAAATTGCATCACTGAACTCCAGCCTGGGTGACAGAACAAGACTCTGTCTCAGAAAAAAAAAAGAAAGAAAGAAAAATGCAAAATCTCAGGCCCCGTCCTAGGCCTCCTAAATCAAAATCTGCATTTAAACAAGATCTCCAAGTGATATGTTTACACATTAAAGTTTTGAGAAGCACTGTTGGTAGGTTTGAGATCTGGAGAATTGTGTTTTCATCCTGGTTCAGCCACTCACTAGTTACATTACCTTGAAAATTTACTTATCATTTCTGAGTCTCCATGTCCTCATCTAAACAATTATGGAAAATTATAATGCCCTCCTCCAACCTACGTGCTCCTGGAGCATGTGTGTTGAGACATAAATTTGGAGCATGTATGTGGAAGTGTTTTGTAATGTATTAAGCGCTAAATATAAGATTTCATTCTTTCCACCATATGCATTTTCTTCAAGTAGATCCAGTGGTCTACGGGCTAAGAGGTCTCCATCCTATTCCTCTTTTGACTTAGAGCAGGAGAGTCTGCCCAAATAGGAGCCTACTCTCATTGAAATTATGACAACTACACCCAAAGCTGCTCCTGTTTTGCTGAGGATTGTCACTATTTCCCAAGGCTTCCACGTAGGCTAAGACCAAGCAGTTTCAATGATTCAAGCTGTCCACAAAATTCCTGGGAGACCTGCCAGAGTGACAGTTAGGCTATAAAGAACTCCCTAGGATAGTCCCCCCAAAAAAAACCATGGGCTTTGGACACACATATCTGGCTCTGCCACTCCCTAGCTGTGACCTTGAACAAGTCAGCCTGGTTTTCTGAGCCTCAAGTTTCTTCATCCGTACACTAAAGATAAAAACACGTACTTTGCCAGACTTTTGTAAGGATGTTGTAAGATGATGTGTGTAGGCTGGGCATGGTGGCTCACGCCTGTAATCCCCACACTTTGGGAAGCCGAGGCAGGTGGATCACCTGAGGTCGGGAGTTCGAGACCAGCCTGGCCAACATAGCGAAACCCTGTCTCTACTACAAATACAAAACTTAGGCAGGCATGGTGGCACACACCTGTAGTTCCAGCTACTCAGGAGGCTGAGGCAGGAGAATCGCTTGAACCCGGGAGGCAGAGGTTGCAGCGAGCTGAGATTGCGTCACTGCACTCCAGCCTGGGTGACAGAGCGAGACTCTATCTCAAAAAAAAAAAGATGATGTCTGTAAAGCATCTAATATAGCACCTGGCACATAGATGCTCAATAAATGATGCTAGTATCCACAGTTACCGTTATAGTAAATGAGAATGATTAAAATTTCTATTATAGATGTCTAGTTTCCCAGTGATCATGAAGAGCTTGTCCTAGGCAAATATTTAGAGCCTGGAATAGCCTGGGAGAAATATTCAGTCACTGACTCATATATTCAAGCATTTAAACTCTACCTATATGCAAGGAAGCTTTATATAATAGAAAGAGCATAGACAGTTTTAATCTCCAGGGTTTTAATCTGAAGACCTAACTTTTCATCTCCAGGATTCCTCAGTGCTCTAGGATTCTAGAATGCGCCATGTTTCAGTGTAGAAGGGGAGAGAAGAATACCCCAGAGCAGGATCAACCTTGAGTGTCACCAAATCAGGGAAGATTGTTCCGTTGCTTAGGGAAAAAGCCAGAATTGGAGGCAAAAAGAATGGAAGAAAAGGGAGCACCAAAGAGCCCCATTTCACAGAGAGTCAAAGATAACTCAATCTCTAGGACAGAGCCCATAACATAGTTCCTCACCCCAAACCAGGGTAATGTTTGATTTTATATTCTTCGAGCAGCCTGAAACCTACCAGAAGTTGGGATGAGGCCTTCGGCAGTAATTCTCAAACTTTAGGGATACCAGAGTTAACTAGAGAGATTGTAAAATAACAGATTACTAGGTTCTAGCTCTGGAGAATCTAATTCAGTAGGTTTGGGAATTTGCATACTTAACAAATGTTTCTGATGCAGGTGGAAGAAAGTCTTCAATGGAGACTGAAATCCAGTTCTTCCTCTGACTCCACATCCTTTTATTTTATTTTATTTTTTTTTTTTTTTTGAGACAGGGTCTTGCTCTGTCACCCAGGCTGGAGTTTTGCAGTGGTACAATCACAGCTCCCTGCAGCCTTGCCTTTCAGGCTCAAGCAATCACGCCCAACTAATTTTTGTTTTTTTTATAGAGGGTTTCGTCGTGTTGCTCAGGCTGGTCTCGAACTCCCAAAGTGCTGGAGTACTGGCATGAGCCACCATGCCCAGCCCCAAATCCTATTATTTTTCTATCATATTAAAGAACCCTAGATGATAAATGGATGGATGGATGAATTAACAACAAATATATGACAGTTTCCCTCACATAAAGTCCACAGGACTATAAACAGGCAATAGACACTGGGGCCCTCAATTTGTTTGTTTCTACTGTCTCATTACCACAGTTCCTGAGAAGGGGCTGAGCTTTAGAGTACTGACTGGATAATTCTGGGACACTGATTAAAGCCAGCTTAGCATGGTAGAAAGGGCAAGAGCTATGGAGTCAGAAGACATGAGCTCGGGTCTAAGCATTGGTACTCCCTCGTTGTGTGACCATGTGCAATTCTTGACTTTATTAAACTTTTATTTTCTCATTTGTAAAAAGAAGATAAAAGTGTCCAACGTACAAAGTTGTTAACTACTATAGTTTAATAAATGCTATCTTATTTCTCCAGCTAAGGACACATGTCCAGTCTCACTCCATTTTCCCTCCTGATCAGAAATCCTTAAGGGAGATCTACTAACTCCTCACATTTATGTACGCATTGCTTTTGGGTACATAGTCCCATTTGAGTCTTTTTTGTAGTAAGTGGGGGGTGTGATTCCTAACTGACCACAGAAAGCTAAAGCAATCGGAACACAGAGAAGTGGGGTTACTTATCCAAAGTCACCCTGCCAGCAGTTGAGGAACGACAGAACGCCAGGGCATCTTGTGGTTCTAAGTCCAGTGATCTTTCAACTGCCCCTCTTACCGCTTCCCGATGAGGGTCATCTCACATTAAACCCTGAAATCACATTTGACAACTCGGTAGTGGGGAGGGGTCACAGTTAAAATTAAGTTAGTCCCTAATATTAAAACTAAAAGATTATAATGGGAAACATTTTGATTTTTAACTCACGTGTCTATAGCTTGCTGTTTAAGACTGGTCGGACTGAAGGCATTCCTTGGAACACTTTCCTTTTGAATTCATCTCTTCAGTCCACTTCAGGGACTCTTTACCCCTCTGGCCTTCAGAAGGCATTTGCATCCTGGTTTCTGATAGACGAGGCTCTGTGAGGGAACAGAGTCTATTTATTCTAACTTGCTCTGTCGTCCCTAATGTACTGTCACACAAGTGACTTGCTGTGCAATGCTAGAAAGGAAACAATAAAATGCACGATTAAGAGTGTGGCTAATGCCTCCCAGAGAGTCAGATTCTCTGGAGGTCACATTTCCAGTGAATTCATTGCCCATGGACGGTTTCCCCAAGGCCTTCAGAGCTCAGCTGTGGGACTGCCTACCTTGCCCGTTTCCACTTTTCCATGAAGATTTGAAAATTAGGTGGGAAGTAGGGAAGGGGTAACAGAGAAAGTAGCTGGAGTCCGCTCTACCGGGAGCCCCTCCAAGGTGAGAATGAACCTACCCTGCCCTTTCTGTGAGAGCTGTCTCTCCTTGTCCTGTGGTCCAACCCTTGCTTTCAGGAGCCTGTCCAGCTCTGGTTTCTATGACTCAGAATGACCTGGAACAAATATATTCCATTATGCTATTCTTTTTCTGATTTTTAAAGTAAGTCCAAGTCTTCCAGTTCTCTCCTTTTTGGAGACACTGAAAAATTAGGGTCTTTCTGAGTTTTTTTTGTTTTTTGTTTTGAGACAGTTTTGCTCTCGTCACCTAGACTAGAGTGCAGTGGTGTGATCTCAGCTCACTGCAACCTCCGCCTCCTGGGTTCAAGTGATTCTCCTGCCTCAGTCTCCTGAGTAGCTGGGATTACAGGTGTGCATCACCATGTTGACCAGGCTGGTCTCAAACTCCTGACCTCAAGTGATCTACCTGCCTTGGCCTCCCAAAGTGCTGGGATTACAGGTGTAAGCCACCACACCCGGCTTTTCTGAGATTATTTTAACAAAGCCATTTGACTTGACAAGAATGTCACTTCCCTCCAAAACACAGTCTGAGAATCAGGGCAATATTAACCCCACATTGTCAACAGATGAAGGCGACAGAAATGCATAGATGAAGGTGACAGAAATGCAGACATAATAGAGTACTCCAGAGAAACAATAGGCGATAGATATAGATAGATAGATAGATAGATAGATAGATAGATAGATAGATAGATA